>NC_080078.1:64631310-64956782 GCF_949987535.1 Balaenoptera acutorostrata
AGATGCATTTCAAGTGCTCAATAGCCCCTTGTAGCAAGTGGCTACAAATTGGACTGTGCAGATATAGCTCTTCCTATAGGCAGTGAAGGCAAGGAGTAGAATGAACACTTTGTGATTCAAGGGTTACAAAGGAAACTGAAGAGGATTCCGGGTTAAGAAAGTTGATTGAAATGTCCTAATAGTTTGCTCCTTTTCTAATACTTAAGAAGATGAGCAAAAAATAATAAAAGCAGAAAAAAAAAGCCAAAACAACAACCTGGCAAACTGAACAAAACTGATAACTGTTGTGAGGTGAATTGTGACTCCCAAAATTCATATGTTGAAGTTCTAACCCCTAGGACCTCAGAATGTGACCTCATTTGGAGACAGGGTCTTCACAGAGGTAATCAAGTTAAATGAGGCCATTAGTGTGGACCCTAATCCAGTAATGATTGATGTCCTTATATATAAGGGAAATTTGACAGAGACAAGCCTAGAAGGAAGACCAGATGAAGAGACAGAGGCAGAAGACAGCCAACTACAGGCCAGGAGAGAGACCTTGAACAAATGGTTCAGGGACAACTAAACATCCATGTGCAAAAGAATGAAGTTAGATCCTACTTCACACCAGGTACAAAAATTAACTCAAAATGTATGAAACATCCAAATATAAGAGCTAAAACTATAAAACTCTTAGAAAGAAAATAGGTGAAAATCTTCATAACTTTGGTTTAAGCAGTAGTTTCTGATATATAACATCAAAAGCACAAAAAACAAAAGGAAAAATAGATAACTTGGACTTAGACAAAATTTTAAAACTTTTGTGCTGTAATAGTATGGGAAAAGACAACCTACAGAATGGAAGAAAATATTTGTAAATCATGCATCTGATGAGTCTAGTATCCAGAATACATAAAGAATTCTTACAACTCAACAATTTTAAAAGCCCAGTTAAAAAATAGTCAGGGACTTCCCTGATGGTGCAGTGGTTAAGAATCCGCCTTCCAATGCAGGGGACTCAGGTTCAATCCCTGGTTGGGGAACTAGGATCCCACATGCCGTGGGACAACTAAGCCCACGCGCTGCAACTACTGAGCACGCAATCCACAACTACAGAGCCCACACTCCTCAGCTACTGAGCCCACGCAGCACAGTGAAGAACCCATGCACTGCAACTAAGAACCCTACACAGCCAAAAATAAAATGAATAAATATTTTTTAAAAATGGGCAAAGTATTTGAATAAACATTTCTCCAAAGAAGAAATACAAATTGCTAGGAAGCACATGAAAAGATGCTCAACACCATTAGTTATTAGGAAATGCAAAACAAAACCACAGTGAGATACTACTTTGCACCTAATAGAATGGCTATAAAAGAAAGGGAAAAAATGGCTAATAAGTGTTGGGATGGATGGGGAGAAATTGGAACCCTCATCCATTGCTGATGGGAATGTAAAATGGTGCAGCCACTTTGGAACAATCTAGTAGTTCCTCAAAAGGTTAAACCTAAAGCTATCATATGACCTAGCAATTCCACTCATAGGTTTCAACCAAGATAATTAAAAACATGTTCATACTAAAACTTGTACACAAATGTTTATGGCAACATTATTCATCATAGCCCGAGAGTGGAAACAACCCAAATGTCCATTAACTGATGAATGGATAAACAAATTATTGTATATCCATACAATGGAATATTATTCAACCATAAAAAGGAATAGTGTACTGAAACATGATACAACATGGATGAACCTTGAAAACATTATGATAAATGAAAGAAGCCAACCACAAAAGGCCACATAATGTATGATTCCATTTACATAAAATGTTCAGAATAGGCAAATCCATAGAGACAGAAAATAGTTCATGATTGCTAGGGGCTAGGGAGGTGGGGAGGGAAGGAATGAAAAGTGACTGCTTCTACAAATAATAAATGCTGGAGAGGGTGTGGAGAAAAGGGAACCCTCTTATACTGCTGATAGAAATGTAAATTAGTGCAGCCACTATGGAAAACAGTATGGAGGTTCCTCAAAAAACTAAAAATAAGGTTGCCATATGACAGAGCAATCCCACTCCTGGGCATATACCCAGACAAAACTATAATTCAAAAAGATACATGCACCCCTATGTTCATAGCAGCACAATCCACAATAGCCAAGACATGGAAACAACCTAAATATCCATCAACAGATGAATGGATAAAGACAATGTGGTATATATATACAAAGGAATATTACTCAGCCATCAAAAAGAATGAAATAATGTCATTTGCAGCAAGATGGATGGACCTAGAGATTATCATACTAAGTGAAGCAAGTCATAAAGAGAAAGACAAGTACCATATGATATCATTTATATATGGAATCTAAAATATGACACAAATGAATATATCTGTGAAACAGAAACAGACTCAACAGACATAGAGAACAGATCTGTGGTTACCAAGAAGGGAAGGGAAGGACTGGGAGTTTGGGATTAGTAGATGCAAACTATTACATATAGGATGGATAAATAACAAGGTCCTACTGTATAGCACAGGGAACTATATTCAATATCCTGTGATAAAGCATAATGGGAAAGAATATGAAAAAGGATATATATATGTATAACTGAGTCACTTTGCTGTATAGCAGAAATTAACACAATACTGTAAATCAACTATACTTCAATAAAATTAAAAAGGAAAAAGAAAGTGACTGCTAATGGGTACAGGATTTCTTTGGGGGTGATGAAAATGTTCTGAAATTAGTGGGCGTGCTTGCACAATTTGGTAAATATACTAAAGCCCACTAAATTGTACACTTTAAGGTGGTAAATTTTATGATATATGGCTTACAGTAAAAAAAAATATAAATGCCTAAAAGAAATTCATGAGACATTGTTAGAACACAGTGAAACTGATAAAAATCTGTAAATTGTAGAATAATTTTATTTAAAAATTGTAAAAATAAATTGTAAAAAATATATATAAATAAAAACTGGGAGGTAAAAAGAAGTAAGAGTGCTCATCATTTTTCAAAGTGGGGAGATAGAAAAAACTGAAACATATAATTTAAAATAAAAACATAATGACCACAACTTTAATGTTTTTGTAATCTCTCCTTTGTAAATTTAGAGAGGTGTTTTAAGAAATGATCTCTTGAAATAAAGAAACTTTATTTGGCTTTCAACAATCTCTTTAGTTTCTCTCCAGTTCCTTTTTCTTCTAGTAAATTATAATAACATAAATGTAATACTTTTAAATTAAAAATTGAATCTATAATATAATCCCATTTTAATAAAATATTTCTATCATCTCATCTTCCTAATTTTACAATGGCATAGAAAGATGTTTCAAATAATGTTCACCTCTTATAATTTCTAGACCACAGAATTTGGTGTGGTTTTTATTTCTACTTTCACATTCACCTTTTTCTGCTTTATTGGAATTCTTCATAATAGAGTGGAATAATTTTCCCAAAACAATAGAGTTAATTTTCTAAATGTATGCAAGAAAATATGCCAAGATATGCATCCATCTCTACCCTGATCACAGACACTGGAAAATTAGCAAAGTGAGAAGAGTTTTTTTCACTGCTCATGTAATTTATAAAACCAGCTTACCACTGGTGTCAGTGCCTGTAACAATTTATACAGGTAACCCAGACGTACCCTAGAGTCTCTCACTGTGGGTGATCTTGGTAAGATTGATTCAGATTCCTGGTCCACAGTCTGTAGATCCACAAAGTACTCTGCAAGAGTCTGGACACTCCAGGGGTCCACATGCTCAGTAACATCCACCTCTGGGGCCTGGTTCTGGCATGAATCTGTGACCCAGATGTGAAACTCAGTCACACACACAGACAAATAAACCACCCAAATCACAAAAAGCATTCATGGGTAAAATTAAATTTTTTTTCTATGTTGGTAAAAAATTTAAATACAGAAAAGAACACAGAGTAATCTAACAAACACCCATGCCCTCCAACTCTCAGAATTTAATGATATCATTTTATAGATTTTGCTTCTGATTTTGTAAATCTAGTAGGGTTAAAAGTGAAATCTCCTATGTACACTTCCCTCCTCAGAAGAATTCACCATCAGAAATTTGGTGTCTGACCTTCCAAATCTTGTTTTCATATTTTCACTGCATATACTGTGTCCATAAATGCTTATAACATTGTCTTGTGTGATTTTAAGATATACAAAAATGGTATCATACTTTATTTTCTGCAACTTCCTTTTTCATGCAATAATGTGTTTTTAGATCTGTCTTTGATGATATATATAGATAGATATAAATATGTGTGTAGTTCATTCATATTAACTGTTTTATAGTGTTTCATTGTATGAATATTTACAAATTCATCTATCTAAAGCTCTACTTATAGACAATTAAGGTTTTTCCAAATTTCCTCTATTACAGAAAATGCTGCAAAGGGCAAACACTGTTGTACATGTTTCCTGGTACACATGTACAAGTATTTCTCTATAAAAATCTAGAGGTGGGATTGCTGGTCAAAGGGCATGCGCACTTTGTACTGTGCTAGGTAAATAATACTACCAAATTGCTCTCCAAAGTAGATGTCCTGGTTTACACCTCCACTAGCAGAGTGGGAGGGTTCCTGTTTCTAAAGATTGGATAGCATGCAAATAAACAAAGAAATGGTTACATCAGTGAAATGCAAAGAAATTCAAAATAACTATTAGGCTCATCTGTGCTTAAATGTCCTTCTGCTACCCCATCTCCATGCATACAGACCCACGCCCAGTAGGGGATTCCACCTGCTGCTTCTACCCATATTGTTCCCAGTCACATACCATCACGCTGACAACTTTCTCCTCCTTATCTACTTTTTATGCCTCCACCCCCAGTCTCATCTTTCTACCTGCTTCACTGGGGCAAAAAAAATAGATTCCTTCCATTTTCTCATGGAAAGTTGCTTAATCATCCCTTGTGTTGCTTGTGGCCTGATACTCTTGCCCCAGTTTTACTTTCTATATTATCAAGATGGTTTCTCAAGTGCAGTTCCCTCTTGTATCAGTTAAGAATTGCTACATAACTAACAAACCCATCCAAAATTTAACTGGCTTAAAACAACAGTATTTATTAGCTCATGATTCTCTGGGTCAGCAATGTGGGCTGGGCTCAGCTAGGTAGTATTGCTAGTCTTGGCTAAGTTCATTCATACATTGTGGTCAGGTAGGTGCCTCTGCTTCTGGGGGATGGTTGGCTGTTGGCTGGGGAATAGCTATGACTTGGCCGCATGTCTTTTATGCTCCAGCAGGCTAGCTTGGGCTTGTTCTTATGGTAGTGGCAGGCTCCAAGGGTGAGAGCAGAAGCATGTAAGACTTCTGGAGGCTCAGGTTCAGAACTGGTACAGTATCACTTCTGCCTCATTCTATTGACCAAAACAAGTCACAAGGCCAGCCTAGCTAGATTCAAGGAGTGGAGAAATAGACCCTATCTCTTGATTGGAGAAGCTGCAAAGTCACATTCCAATGGGCGTGGACACAAGGGGTGTGTGTGTGTGTGTGCGCGCACGCGTGCGTGCGCACGCATGGAGGATTTCGGGTTGAGTTCTCTGGGAAGGAAACTCTGAGATGGAGATTAGCATGCAAGGAGTTATTTGGGGAGTGCTCTTGTGATCAACACCTGTGGAAGAGAGAGAAAGGAATAGGATGGAGCAGAGGGAGAAGTCAAACTATGATGTCAGAACAAAAGCCTCAGTTGATTCCATGGGGGACTCTGAAGCTAGGATAAGTCTTCAAAGTTGTCCTGAATGGGGGCAAGGGGAGCAGGTATCTATGCTCCCAAGTGGATCAATCATTGTATACAGGCTGCCTCAAAAAGGCAGCTGCCAAGGAAATTCTCAAAGAAGGCTTACAGCTAAGGGTCACCTGCCAACAGTACTCCCAGCAGCTGGTGGAACAAGTCCTTCATTCTTCAAGGGGGGGTGGCGTGTCTGTGTGGAATATCAGAGTCCACAATACTGCCACATCTCCCTAAGAATTGTGGTGCTAATTTTTTTTGATAACACAATTGTCTCTTGTTATATATGTATACCTTAAACATTTGTAATCATGTGTTAAGTGTGTTGTCTTAACTGTGCACAGATTTTATTATATGATCACAATGCTAAATGTCACTCCTTTGAGCTCAGTCTTCATAGTGTCATTGCTCACTCAAAACTTTAAGGAATAAGGAGAAACTTTGCTTTTTCCACTAGAAAGTTAGGCAAGAACAATTTCAAACCATGCTGGCAATGGAGTCACCAAAATGTAATTAAGGCAGAGATGTGATGTTCTTTTCAGTAGCAGGAGAGCGAGGCTAAGATCTGGGTCACAGAGAGATGATCACTCAAAGGGGAACATGGGAAGCAGGGATGGGAATTTGCTGGAGAATCAAGTTGTGAGAGGAAGAAGGGAATGAGTGAGGCACTAAAGGATAAATAAAAAGCTCCATCAGAGCAGCTCTTGAGATCTGAGCAGATATTTTATGCCTTAGAAGGGCAAGTTGTTCCGTATGGAAAAATTCCAGAGGAGTCACCAAGACAGGATTTGGGGAGCTGGATGGAGAATTGTTTCCACCTGCAGCAAAGGAGAATCCCTGTGAATCCCTGTGACCACATAGGAAAGTCTCTGCTTTTTGGATACAAAAGGCATTGACTTTTATATGGAGACTGACATAGAGGCAAACTTACAGGACAGGCCAAAAAGGAGGAAATTACAGAGTGGTCAGCAGCAAGGCCTGAGAGACCCACAGAATGTCAGGGCCTCTCAATTTAAAGTGGAGAAAACAGTTCAAATTGATTAAGTGATAGGACCAAGATCACACCATGGGTTTTTGGCTATTCTCTTTATTCTCCAGATCTAGCCTTCACCCTCCCCCCCGAGGCATGCTGTGCCCCAGCAGCTCACCTCTATGGACTATGTCAGCTGGATCCTCTACTCTCTGGCTTCCTGTTGGGCTTGCCCAATGGGAGGCACCTGCAGAAGACTGGAGGATGGAAGGAAAGAGAAATGAAGTTATTTATTTCCCCAGCTCCCTCCTCACTGGGGACACAGACTGGAACCATTCTAGAAAACCCTCTCCTACAACTCCAGCTCTTTCCACATTCCCATAAGCACCCCCTCTCCTTGCCCCTTCAAGCCTGGAGTCATAACGCCCCCTCTCATGGTTGCAATCTCTGAGGTGTTTCCCCATCCTTTACCAGTTTCCCTTAACCCTTCTTGCACCTTTATAAATTCTTCTTTATTCTCCTTGATTCCATTTGAGTGTGCCACCTCTTTCCTAATGCAACCCTGAATGATGTATCACTTGGGTCAGCCGGTTTAAAAGTCTTCAGGCACAGTTGTCCCTTTTGACTGCTCAGACTCAGAAACCCATACTTAATGTCTGGAGAATTTCCCACCAATATGAGTCTTAGTGGGAAGTAGAGCTCACTTCCTGATGTAGAATGTGGAAATGCTAGTTACTTGCTTTCCCAGGCTCCCTTGCAACTAGGGTTTGGGCATGGAACCTAGGCTTAGGCCTAGGTTAGAGGTACACACTATACTTTGATTGAGGAGCCAGTGACATGAAGACACAGAGACAATGGAGAAGCCCAATCTGGTGATAGTGGCCACAGAAGCAGCAATATTCTGTCTCTGGGGCAGCCCAGGCAGTAGGGCCAGTGGCAGTCCCTAGAGTCAGGTGTGAAGCTTTAGCAGGGTTAAAGGGAAGCTGAAAGGTCTGACATTCTGTGGTAGGGGCAGCAGGGTCCTTACCAGACTAGCCCTGTGCTTCTGCCAACGTGGTGGCTATTCTGGTTCTCCAGCCTTCCCAGCAATGCTGAAAGCTCTCCAGTGTCTATTTCACTGATTCATCTTCTGCTGAAATCTACTAGAGTCAGTTTCTGTTGCTTGCATTTATGAATTCCAACTGGTGGAGGTTTCCTTGTGTGGAGTGCATCCACGCTTCACAAGGAACCAGAAAACAGCCAGGGGCCATGGCAGCCGCTCTCTGCCTCCCACTCTTACCTTAGTTTCTCCCACTCTCTCTGTGCATCTGCCACGTCCTTCTCCAGCTGTGGCTTTGTCTTAATTCATGAGAAGACAGTATAGTCTATTGGTTGGGAAGCACCCACTTTGAGGCCAGAATGCTTGGGTTTGAATCCCAGATGTATTGCTTACTAACTGCGAGGCTTTGGTCAAGTTACTGCACCTCTTTCCTCTTCTGTACAATGATCATAGTAGGGTCTTCTTGTTTTGAGGACTAAATAAGATAATATATGTAAAGCCCTCACCAAACTACTTGGTTCATAACAACCATCAATAATTGTTGCTATTGTTATCTTCACCAGCAGCATTATTATCATCACCATGATTCAAGGGCCTTACAGAGACTAATTAGAGCAGATATCTTAAACTCCAGTTCCAAAAGGAGCCAGGCAAGCAACAGGAATAAGTGACGTGGAGCCGTGTGTAAAATCACACTGGGGCAGGGTGGGGACTGTGGAATATGGAAGATTGTGTGCCTGTCTAGAGGGAACAGCCACTTCTCACCAGCAGCCATTTATTGCCATGTGGAATGTGAGCCCAGTGATGCCCAACTTTCCACTGTTTCAAGAGAAGCCAGAAATCCAGATCTTTATGGGAAGCCTGATGTTTCTAATATGAAAAAAACACTAGATAGGACAAACAGAACACTCCCAGGGCCATTATGGGCTGTAGATGTCACTTTGTGTGTTCTGAATGCAAATCTCTGGGTCCAGTTGAAATTCTCAGGGAGAGGATCTGGTTGGGTCAGGTTTAGATCACTGACTCAATCAGCTATGGCCATGGTCCACTGCCCACCCAGCAGGGAATGTGGTTAAAACTTTCTGAGAAGCAGGTGTGGGCAAGAATGTGGTGATGAGCTCATTTCAGAGAAGAGAAGCAAGGTCTGAGGAGGTTCACCAAGAGCTGCTTCTCTGTGGATGCCAGGGACACTGAAGGCAAATGCATCAGGAGTATGATAAGCCCCAGTAACTGCAAACTTAAGATGGGGGCTTATTTATCTTATATAAAAATGTGTCTGGTGGAAGCAGAATAGGGCTGGTACAAAAGCTCAGATATAGCCACGTGATTCCAGATTCCTTCGATCTTTCTACACCTCCATCTTAGCATGTAGGCTTTCATTTTCATGCTTGTTACCTCATGGCTGCAAGATGGCTGAAGCTGTGACCATCATGCCTATTTTCCAGGCAGAGACAAAAAGAATCGAGAAGTGAGGGACTCTCCTTATGTAAGGATTTCCCACAAAGTCCCAGTATAGTTCTTCTTCCATCTCATTGGCCAGAACTGACTCTTATACCTGTACCTAGCCACAAGGAAATAGGGAAGGTGAATATTTTTAGCTTGGTACATTGCAGCCCCAAACAATATCAGGGTTCTGTTCATTGGGAACAAGGAGAAAATAGACCTCAGGTAAGCAATCAGCAGCCTCTGCCACCTCCTCCGTATAGGTACTATGTACCCAGACCTTGGCTAAGCACTGGACACAACAGGCTGAAAGCCACAGCCTGCACAGCAGAAAGATACAGAAATGGTTGTGAAACCCAATGCAGCTGGGCCTGGATCCAAAGAGAGAAAAATCAGCCTCTGGTTCCTTACAGCTTGGCCTCACCAGGGCCCAAGCATGGTGGGAAGAATGTGTGATTAACACCAGCAGCAGTTTCAGGAGGCACCCAAGAGATGTTCCAGAGAGAAATATGTAACCGGCGCATCTGGTTTATAATGTATATTAATCCCTGACATGTAACTTGAGTAATATATGTAAAGCAAAAAGTCCAAGTGCTGATTTAGGAAGCTTATTAACCCTGTCAGCAGAATTCATGTTCTATTTGCACAGTGCTCTGGGTCCAGCATCTCATCTAGGGCAGCAGGAAGGAGAAGGCTTTCTGATGGATGCCAGCTGATGGCAGAGGCCTCACGCTGATGGGGATGGGGCATCAGTCAAGTGCTTGGAGCCCCTAGTAAGGGATGACAGGAGCTCATCTTGGCAAGGAGGACTATGGAACTAGACCAAGTTCCAGCTGGAGCTAGGGCCAGATCCATCCTCACCCCTCAAAAAGGAAGAAATCTAGAAAACTGAGGGCTTGGGGGTTCAAAGGCAGCTCTGCCACTTTTTCACCATGTGAATTTACATAAGTTGCTTCAGCTCTTTGAGCTTCAATTTCCCCATCTGTAAATGGGAATCATAATCATAATCATAATCATAATCATAACTTATCTCATAGGATTGTTGTGAGGTTTGGATAAAAACAAAAAATGACAACAAACCAACAAAGTACTGAGCATTAACTGTGGGCCAGTAATATTCCAAGTGTTTACATGTATTATCTCATTGAATCTTCACAGCAACCTCATGAGGTAGATACTATTCTGATTCCCAATTGATAGTTGAAGAAAATGAGGCACAGAGAGGTGAAGTAACTTGCTCAAGGGCACACGGCTAGTGACTGGCAGAGCTGAGGTTCAAATCCAGACAGTCTGGCCCCTAAGCACACACACTGAGATGCTTCAACAGACTGCTATATTTTGTGTGAAGCACTCAGTAAAGGGTAATTCTCGGGAGTTCCCTGGCAGTCCAGTGGTTAGGACTCGGTGCTTTCACTGCCATAGCCTTGGGTTCAATCTCTGGTCAGGGAACTAAGATCCTGCAAGCTGTGAGGCCAAAAAATAAAAGGGTGGTGGTGATTCTCTAGGCCAGTGACGTTCAATAGACCTTCCTATGATGATGGAAATGTTTTGTAATTCTGTAGTGTCCGATAACAGTAGCCACTAGCCACAGATGGCTACTGAGCTAGCTTGATTAAGGATCTGAATTTTAATTTAATTTAATTTTAATTAATTTAAGGTTAAATACTCACTTGTGGCTAGTGGCTACTGTGTGGGACACGGAGCTCTAGGCTTCCCCACCCACTCAGCCCTGCTGGTAGGGTTTAACCCCTTACATCTGTTAGAACCTCAGGGAGATTAGTGGCTTGCCTGGTAGGGGTCCAGTAATAGGGTTGTGTGAGCTGAACAAGGAGAGTGATGGTTCAGTCCTTTGCAGTGCCAGTTAGAACATGCTCTGTGCGTCACCATTCAGAACACTGCTCCTTTAAGAGAATGGGGGCTCAAGATCCCAAGCCTTCCAGAGAGCCCCTTAGCTGTAAGCTCCAGGATCCTAGACACTGTCCCAGTCAGTAAGATAATATAACAATCATGGTCCCTACCCTCCTGGAACTGGCAGTCTAGTGGGGGAGAAGGATATTAAGCAAATGACCACTCAATTAATTATGTAATAACAATTAATTAAACTCACACCTGAGTGTATGCCAATGTCACAAATGATAAAATGGCAGTTAGAGAAAGTGCCTTGGGAACCCTCAACAGAGAGCAATTAATTGTGTATGGGGCTTTAGGAGATGGATTGGTCAGAAAAGCATCCAAAGGAAGGGAACCTTGAATTTGGTCTTAAGGGGTTGGAGATTGTAAGGATGAAGTGTGCAGGAAGGGCATTCCAGCCAGAAGGAACAGCATGAGCAAAGGCACAGAGGTGTGATAGTACTTCAAGTGTTCAGATAAAAGAGAACATCATGATTCAAGGGATGGTGAGAGAGGATGAGCCTGGGAAGATCAGCTGGGGACCACATTGTGAAATGTCTTAAATGTCATGCTGGGCTGCTGTTCTTTTTTTTTAAAATTTATTTATTTATTTATTTTTGCTGTGTTGGGTCTTCGTTTCTGTGTGAGGGCTTTCTCTAGTTGTGGCAAGTGGGGGCCACTCTTCATCGCGGTGCGCGGGCCTCTCACCATCGCGGCCTCTGTTGTTGCGGAGCACAGGCTCCAGATGCACAGGCTCAGTAGTTGTGTCTCACGGGCCCAGTTGCTCCGCGGCATACGGGATCTTCCCAGACCAGGGCTCGAACCCGTGTCCCCTGCATTGGCAGGCAGATTCTCAACCACTGTGCCACCAGGGAAGCCCCTGGGCTGCTGTTCTTTATCTAGGGGTGAAAAAGCTTTCTCAGCAGAGGTGAACAGTTAGATTTGTTTCAGAAGGCAGGTTATGCTGCACTGAAGAATGTGGAGTTCTGCTGTTCTCTAGATGGGCAAAGTCTTTCCGGTCTCTCCAATTCTACCTTTGGCCCTTCTAATCCACTCTCCACACAGCAGCTAGAAGAATCTTCTTTTTTAAAAATATTTATTTATTCATTTATTTTGGCTGTGCTGGGTCTTAGTTGTGACACGTGGGATCTTCATTGCAGCATGTGGGCTCATAGTTGAGGCATGAGGGCTTCTTAGTTGCAGCACACATGCGGGTTCCCCAACCTGGGATCGAACCCAGGCCCCCTGCACTGGGAGCGCGGAGTCTTACCCGCTGGACCACCAGGGAAATCCCTAGAAGGATCTTTTTTGTTGTTTGTTTTTCTTGTTTTTCATATGGTTCAAAAGCGAAAAAAGCCAACATTATCAAAATGTCTATACTTCTCCCACCCTCCCCCTTCCCCATCCACCTCTCCCCACCCTCAGGGATTCCTCAGGGAATCACTTGAATTAGTTCTGTGTGTATCCTTCCAGATTTCTCTATGCATGCAAATACTCTCTTCTGATCCTTTTTTTTCTTTCACTTAACAGTGAGATCTTTTCACATCAGTAAAGAAAGATTTCCCATTCTCTCTCTCTCTTTTAATATAAAACATTTATAAATTTACATGGAAGTATAAGAAATAATACTGAGAGATTCCATGTCCCATTTGTCCAGTTTCCCCAAATGGTGACATCTTGCAAAACTGTGGTGCAATATCACAACCAGCATATTGACATTGACGCAGTTAACATATAGAACAGTTCCACCTCCACAATGATCGTGTGTGTTGCCCTTTTACAGTCACACCACCTCCTTCTCCTCATCTTCCCTTGCTCCTGGCAAACACTAATCTGTTCCTCACATCTATAATTTTGTCATTTGAAGAATGCTGTACAAAAGGAATCATACAGTATGTAACCTATTGGGCTTGACCTTTTAACTCAGCTTAATTCCTGGAGATTCATCCAGGTTGATGCGTGTATCAATAGTCTGTTCCTTCGCTGACTAGTATGCCATGAAATGGACATACCACAGCTATTTTGATCATTCACCCATTGAAAGGCATCTGGGCTGTTTCCACTTTGGGGCTCTTACAAACAGTTTGGATTGTATGATAGTTGCGTGTTTAGCTTTTTTTTTTGATGTGGACCTCTTTTTTTTTAAGTCTTTATTTAATTTGTTACAATATTGCTTCTGTTTTATGTTTTGGTTTTTTGGTCACAAGGCATGTGGGATCCTAGCTTCCCCGACCAGGGATCGAACCTGCACCACCCACAATGGAAGGCAAAGTCTTAACCACTGGACTGCCAGGGAGGTCCCTGCATGTTTAGTTTGATAAGCAACTACCAAAATGATTTTCAGAGTAGCTGTACCATTTTACATTTCCACCAACAATGTAGGAATGATCCGGTTTCTCTGCATCCTCACCAGCATTTGCCATTGTCACTATTTTTCATTTTAGCTGTTCTGATAGGCATGTAGTATTATCTCATTATGGTTTTGACTTACAGTTCCTTATGGCTAATGATGTTGAACATCTTTCGTGTGCTTATTTGCCTTCTGTTTATCTTCTTTGGTGAAAAGTTTATTCATGACTTTTGCCCATTTTCTAATTGGATTTTTTTTTTTTTTACTGTTGTGTATTGAGATTATTTATATGTTCTATATAATCCCTTGTCAGATATGTGGATTGCAACAAGTTTCTCCCAGTCTGTAGCTTGTCCCTTCATCCTCTTCTTTTTTTTTTTAAATTTAATTAATTAATTAATTAATTTTTTATTTATGACCGTGTTGGGTCTTCGTTTCTGTGCGAGGGCTTTCTCTAGTTGTGGCAAGTGGGGGCCACTTTTCATCGCGGTGCGCGGGCCTCTCACTATCGTGGCCTCTCTTGTTGTGGAGCACAGGCTCCAGACGCGCAGGCTCAGTAATTGTGGCTCATGGGCCCAGTTGCTCCGTGGCATGTGGGATCTTCCCAGACCAGGGCTCGAACCCGTGTCCCCTGCATTGGCAGGCAGATTCTCAACCACTGTGCCACCAGGGAAGCCCCCTTCATCCTCTTATTGTTAAAAGGAGCAGAGCAAAAGTTTTTAATAAGTCCAATTTATCAGTTTTACCTTTTATGGATCATGCTGTTAGTGTCACATCTAAGAACTCTTTGCTTAGCTCTAGACCCCTGTATTAGTTTGCTAGGGCTGCCACAACAAAGTACCACAAACTCGGTGGTTTAAACAACAGAAATTTATTTTCTCATAATTCTGGAGGCTAGAAGTATGAAATCAAGGTGTTGGCAGGATTAATTTCTTCTGAGGACTCTCTCCTTGGCTTATAGGTGGCCATCTTCTCCCTGTGTCTTCACATGGTCTCTCCTCTGTGTGAGCATGTGTCCTAATCTCCTCTTCTTATAAGGACACCAATCATATTGGATTAGGACCCATCCTAATGACCTCTCCTAGGGGTTGCTCTTGGAGTCCTGAGCCACTGTGTAAGAAGTTTGACTACCTTGAATCTGCCATGCTATAAGGAAGCCCAAGCAACATAGAGGAGCCATGTGTAGGTGCTGTGGTCAAGTCCTTACTGAGCCCAGCCTTTGAATAATCCCAGCCTAACTTATACACACTTTTATCCTTGTTTACTTATATTTTTATGTTAATCTATTTTTTTGTTTAAATATAAAGGAGTTCACAGACGTCATTCCTGTGTAGTGCATTGGGACAGCTAACATTCATGAGAGATGACTCATGTCAGGAGCTGTGAAGGGTCTGAGAGTTTACCCTGCTTACAAGCTGAGAAGCTAGACTGCTTCATGGGTGCTAGCAGAAGACAGAGTTCTGGGGCAGAACCAGGGACTGTATTACTTACAGAGAAAGAGTAGCCAGATTGTCAGGCATACTCTGATTTCCCATGTCTCCCAAGTCCCAAGGAGGTGATACAGGTGGGCCTGCACACACAGTGAGTTGTGTTATAGGAGAAGAATACTGAGCTTGGAGAATCTACCGCTTCTACACTGAGCAGTAACTAGTCAGCTCTTTGTCTGGGGAAGACATTACTTCATCCGTTAAGGTTGCTTGCTACAAACACAGTCCTGAGAAATGGCCTGAGTAGAAGGCAGTCAGGACCTTGCGTTCTTGGCATATCCAGCAAGAATGTGCATGGAAGCTTAGGGCCCACGGTTTGTTGGGAGAAGTGGATTGCCTCTCCCAACAAACCACATCCATGGATATGCTGACCACAAACTCCATGCCCTGGATCAGATAGGCTTAGTTGTGCTGTGAGGTCCCGGAGCTAAAACTTCACCATTCTCTCCCCAACTCCTGATTCCACTTAAACCAGTAATAATAAAAGGTAAAAGATTTGCTCACATCAGGAGTTTAACTTTTATTAGTAAAACAACCCAAATGTTGCCAGTCTTCACTAGTTTGCCTGTTCAAGGGAAATCACATTGTGTTCTATCAATTAGTTATTGCTCTAGTAATGCCACATAACAATCAACCTTAAAATCTAGGCAGTACACAACAGCATTTAGCTTTGGGTTATGAGTTTCCTGGTAGCTGGGTGGTTCTGCTGCATGTATCTCTCATTCTCCTCCTAGAACCAGCGGGCTAACCAGAACTTATTTCTCTCCTGATGATGGCTGAATGGCAAGAGAGGGTGCCCAACTGCACAAGCATATTTCAAGCCCATTGGCCAAAGCAAGTCGCATGGCCAAGCCCAGAGTCAAGGGGTGAGGAAGTATACTCCATCCACAGAGGTAGAGGGGAGGGAGGGAGATACTCCTGACAACAGTCTAATCTATCATCTATCAAAAGCCCATGGTGTCTCTTCTCAGCATTTTTTACTCATATAGGACCTCAAGCCCTCAAGCCCTCCTCCATAATTTCCCTTCAATCCCAAAGTATTAAAGAACAATTAACCCTCAAATGATGACTATTCATACAATGAACTCCTCCCCCACCTCCCAGAACAGAGCTTTAGAAAAACTTACACTCCTTTTTCTCAATTAACTAACATTTCTTCCCAATAATAAAAAAGAAATAAAACATTGATTCCAAGTTTATTTCTCTAAGCTCCCTCCTCTGCCCACCAGGCTGGGGCCTGCTCTTGGATTGACAAATAACCCCAGTGCTTTATGTTCGAGCTTTTACATGCACGTGAGGCCTTCTGTTTGAGAGGAGATACGAATTGTGCAATTCCTCATAAAGAATGGATCTGTTCTAGTTTTTATGGTTATATAAGGTTATAAAAGGTAATAAATTAATTTAGAAATGATTCAGGAAAGAGAGAGAGAATAGGAGTCAGAATAATAGCTAAAGTGTATATTTTCTTTGCTGCCTTATATAGTGAAAGAGAATACACCGAGGGTCTGGGCTTTACAAAGAGGTTAAATAATAAGTATCTGACACAGAGTATTGTGTTATAACAATATATTTTCCTCAAGGTCTTTTTCCCCTTTATCCCTGGTGTGTGTGTGTGTGTGTGTGTGAGAAAAGAAGAATTAAGCAGGGGTATATGTATTCCTAGGAGTCCCCGGGATGTATTTCCTATATGCAGTCATCTCTGTGTTCCTCTTCCTCTCTCTCCAGTCCCTGCCTGTGAACATCTGTTGCCTGGGAGGCCCTTTGAAAACTCCTCATCTTTTCCATTGCTGAGGATATCTGTATTAGTCAAAGATTCTTTGCTAGAAGTGATAGAAACCCAACTCTAACTACTTTGAGCACGAAAAGGGGATTTATTGGCTCACATAACCAAATCATGGATCGTACAGAGTGGAGCTGACCCCAGCAATGACTGGATTTAGACGTCCAGTCTAAAATGCCGTCAAGCTTTTCTCTCTCTCTTCTCTCTTGCTCGTTGGAGTCATCCCTGCCTCTCACAGATGGTCGTTCTCTATATGGAGGGGAATGTGGCCTCTGGCAACTCCAGAATCATAGCCTTCCAGCTTTAGCAACTCCTGGAGGATAGAGAACGTTTCCTCAGCTCTGGTGTGAAAAATTCCAGATGTCTCTAACTGGTCTGGCTCATGGCTCCATTTCCAGAATAAAAGTGGGGAACACTAGCATGGCCATTGGGAAAATCATTAGGAACCATGAGACCACTTTAATTTGTATGAAGTGCAGTGCTCCTTATGAGAATTATAAAGTTGGTTCTAAGCCCTTTCTCCAATCTGCTCCTTAGAAGGCCCAACTGTATAATGGCTGGGGGTGGGGCAATCTGGGAAAACTTCCCACATAGATGCCCTGTGACCTTGCCATAAAGCAACACACTATCCCAGGAGGCAGCTCCCTCTCACGCTCTCTTTGGGGGCCCTCTGGGTTTTGTCTCTGTGGGTCAGTGGGTAGGTCAGGTTCAATTCCTCCAGGGTAGCTGGCCTGGGATGTGAAACTGGACAGCAGTTGCCCATGTCTTTGGAGCAGTGTTGCTGGGAAACATGATCGCACACTGTCCCTGGGCCCCTGGAAGGGCTGGAGACCAGTGGCTTCACTGCAATTTTGACTCCATATAAAGCGTGGGGCATTCCAACCTTGACAAGCCTTGGTCTTACAAGCCTTGGGACTCACAAGCCTTGAGTTCTAGAGCTGGCTCTCACTGATCAGTTCCCTTCTGTCATCCCTTTGCCTCTTCTTCAAGCTCTCCCCAAGCATATCTCCACTTACCCAGAAGCCTTAGTGAGCAATGCAGAATATTCTGAAGATTAGCCCTCTGTCAAAAGATTGGCACTTAACTATATATTTACTTATTTTAAATTAGACTAAAATGCTTAAGGTACGTATGCATCATATGTTATGATTAATCCACATTTGAACTAATATTTTTGATGCACTGATCAAATATCTGTTTCGATAACATGAGATAAAAGAGCTTCTACTATATTTGTTTATTATCTATCACCCCCCAATAAAATATATAATGGATATGACATTTAAAAAATATTAAATGGATGATGTCTTAGGGTTCCCTGAGATGCAGACCTTGGGTCCAGAATTTGAGACCAACTAGTTTATTTGGGGGATGAGCCCTGGAAATACCGATAGTGGAGTGGGGAGGGAGGCAGAGAAGGAAAGCCTGTGAATAAATCATGTGTGATCAAATAATTTACCACTGTGGGCAACTGAAGCCTAATCCCACTGGGGAACTCTGGGAGGCAATTAAGAACACCCCTCAGAGTTATTCCATACAATGGGTGAGGACAATGGTGTAGCCATCAACTCCCCATTGGTCATTGGTTTAAGGGTATTTTTGTGGGCATTACATCACTAGTACTTCTGCCTTGTCCAGTGCACAGGCCAAGCATGCTCCTGTGGCCAGGTCTTTTGGGTCACAGCTGCAGTAATCATCCTTGGAGCATGGGTGGGGTGCTGAGGAGATATGGGCGGGGCTCTGGCAGTTGGCTACAGATGGGTTTTCCTTCCTCTAAACCAAGATATCCTTGGGTTTCCCACCCTACCACTGAATCAGTGGGGAGGGGAGGGTGGTCCACATATAGGTCCATGTGCTGTCCCCTGGCCTCTTAGGTAACAGTCCAAGGACAGCACAAGGATCCATATGTGGACTGGCCAACACCCAGACACCATCTTGAGTAGAGGAAGGGGTGAAGGCACAGAAAGATGAACATTTTTCTCAAAAGATACTAAGCACTAACTTATGTGAGATGGTTTTAAACTGGAAGAGACTAAGTTACTGTTAATAATCAGGTTTATATTTTTCTCTGTCAATAATAGATAGGGGAGGCACAAGAAAAAAAAACCTGTCACTTATAAAAAATAAAGAACCTATACTTTTATTGCACCTATGAGTTGTAGACGGTAGATTTCAATCCTTCCACAAATATGATCTCCATGAGGACGGGGCCTTTACCTGCTTTGATCGTTGCCATATTCATAGCTCATAGCACTGTGCCTGGCATATAAGATGCTGAACAAATATTTGTTGAATGAATGTGTGCTCTATATTTCCCTACCAGTGGCCCCTTCCCTTCTGAGATCCAAGCCACTTAATTTCAATTATTTTATTGCAACTTCACCCAGAGCTGGGCAGGAGTGCTGGTATTTTCTCTCAGACAGTTAAGCACTTTAGTAGAGAGCCAGGGTATGAGGGGCAGCTCTCTGCACCCCACACAAGCCCAGCTGGACTCATAGAGAATGGTGAGGCTGTCAGAGCACAGGCTGGTAACTGATGGCCTGCGTGTGTCCCTTCAATTTAATGCCCTCTTACTTAATACAAGTAATGTCTGGGTTGTCCCTTGCTGCCGCTACATTTCTGTCTCCAAGGCTCATTGCGATCAGGGATGAACAGATCTCCTCAGACCCCTTAGTCCCCACAGTCATGGAGTAGAGCTGGATTCCTGGCCCATCACTGCCCTCTCAGCTGGACGAACTTGGGTGAGTTGTGTTCCCTCTCTGAGCCTCAGATTCTTCATCTGGATAGGGCAGCAGCCTTGAGGATGGCTCTAGGCTTTTCCTTCTGCAAAGCCTTGCCTCATAGTGAAAACGTATGTGACTCTTCAACATGGCAGACCACTAGAGAACAAACGTATGGACACCAAGGGGGGAAAGTGGCGGGGAGGGGTGGTGGTGTGATGAATTGGGAGATCGGGATTGACATGTACACACTAATATGTATAAAATAGATAACTAATAAGAACCTGCTGTATAGAAAATAAATAAAATAAAATTCAAAAATTCAAAGACAAAAAAGAAAGAAAAATTCCAGTAAGAAAAAGAAAAAAAACAAAAAAACCCAACATGGCAGGCAGACCACACACTTCTTCACCCACAGGGATTCCCTTAATGATGTGGGTCTGGAGTCAGCCAGACTTGGGTCCAAATCCTGGGTTCAGCCACCTCTTTCTGTCTGTATGGCTTTAGACAAGTCACTTAACATCTATGAGCTGCACTCTTTTTTTCTAATTAAACACACACACACACACACAGATGCCAGACACTGTCCTAAGACTGCAGAGTTCGAATCCTGAATCTAGCGCTGGCTAGCTATATGACCTTGCAAATCTCTTAACCTCTCTGACCCTGTTTCCTCATCTTTCATGTGGGAATAAAAGTGTTTTCCTCCAGGTTTGCTGTAGGAAGTAACTGAGTTTATATATATGAAGTACTTAGAACTCTGCCAGCAACATAGTGAGCAAGGATAAATGTTTGCTGTTATTATGGCTACCCATCTCGCTGAAATTTTACAACTCATTCTGGGAAGAAGTTTGAATTTCTCCACTTCTAAACTGAGGGTGATAACACCCGCAGCATAACCACCCATGGTTATGATTATGAAAAGTAACATAGGCAAAATAACAATAGCTAATATTTATTGAGTATTGCAGTGAACCAGGTATTATACTGTGTGAGTCAGAAATGTGCTTGACAGCAAGTAGCATAGATGAAAAGTAACCGTGGCACATACATTTTATGGAGCTTTATTTATCTAACATTAGAAGTCTGGAGAAATCCAGGCTCTTTCCATCTTTCTGCTTTAACATTCTTATCAAGTCAACCTCTGTTCCCAAGATTTCAAGATGGCTGCTGTTCCTCTGTCCATCACGTCTCTGTTCCAGGCAGAACATGAGGGGAAGCGCAAAAGGCTGAAGAATGTCAGTTGAGCCTGTCTTTTTTTTTTTTTTTTTTTTTTAAATATGGAACGCTTCACGTATTTGCGTGTCATCCTTGCGCAGGGGCCATGCTAATCTTCTCTGTATCGTTCCAATTTTAGTATATGTGCTGCCGAAGCGAGCACAAGCCTGTCTTTTTTAAAAAACTTTTCTGGGACTTCCCTGGCAGTCCAGTGGCTAAGACTCCACGCTCCCAATGCAGGGGCCCCGGGTTTGATCCCTGGTCAGGGAACTAGATCCTGCATGCTGCAGCTAAGACCCAATGCAGCCAAATAAATAAATATTAAAAAAAACTTTTCTGGTAAGTAACACCAAGCAACTTCCACTTGCATATCATTGGCCAAAACTCTGTCATCTGGGTTGTTCGTGCAACCTTACCTGCTAGGAAGCCTAGAAACACCAAGCCAGCCTTCATGGCAAGGGAGGTTGTAAAGAATTTGGGGGTAGCCAATTCACAATATCTGCCAAATATTCATTTTCTTATTTAATCCCCACCAAAGCCTTGAGAAATTGGAAACATTATGATTTCTGTTTTACAGATGAGTAAACTGAGGCCAGGAGAGGGACAAGCCCAAGGATACCTAGCTTACAAGTGTCAGAGCCAGGATTCAAACCCAGGTGTGTATGACTGGAGGGTCTGGGCTCTTCGCCACTAGGTGATGCTATAAAGAGTCTACCACAATGCCTGACACAAAGTAGGGCTTAATATGTGTTACTTCCCTTCCACTTTTGGCCCTCCATGAGGCCCTGTCAACTTCAGGCATTTGAGGCTGGATCTCTGCACCCCTTTCCCTATAGTCAGAAGGGTGAGAGGGCTGGAGTCCATGGAGAGAAAGATGGTGGCCACACCCAAGGTTTCCCTGTTACTCAGCCTCTATGACCTGAGTGGGATAGAAGGAGCTGCTCTGTGTGTGTACGGCAGAGGAGGATAGGTAGGAATACTTCTTTGATGCCAGTGTAAACTCTGGAAGGACATTTTGAAATTATGTGGTCAGAAGGTTTCAAAACAGCAGCCTGAAGGCTAAATGGATGTAATTTTTGGTCCTACACAACATTAAAAATAATTCAATTGAATTCATAATATTTTAACGTTGGAAAACTTTGCTTCATAACCTATATTTCCTGTCTCTCTAAGGAAAACATAACCAGGCGATCTGGCCATGCTGGGCCCAGCTGGAGCTGGGTAGCCACGACCTCCCTTAGATGGGCATGCGCTCACCCACTAACACAGCTCCCCCCCGCACCCCCCCGCCTGCTTCCCTTGTCTGTTATCTCCCAGGTCCTGTGAACTTCTGAGTTTGTTTCTCTCTCACTGAACCATTGGAAAGACTGAGGCTCAGAGGGGGAAGCAGAAGCAATTTGAGTTGTCTAAGCTCATACAGCGAAGCAACAGCCAACTTCAAACTGGGCCACTGTGACTCCCAGGCCAATGCTCCTTCTACACAACACTCCCTTCTGCTGCTGTTTATAAGTTTTTTTCATGCGCAGTGGGAAATACTGTAGAAGGAGCTGATTACGAAGCGGATGAGCATGGCAACTCTGCCTCTGCTTGGCTGGGGCTGTCGCTTTCCTCCTTGGGCTTCAGCTTTCCCAACAGGAGAACAAGAATCACACTCTCTTAGATGTGGGAAGGCTTTGAGAATTCTGTGGAGCTAGGAGAGTTTATTAAACATGATTGCTGTTTTGTTTTGTTTTGTTGGCTACGCCCCGCAGCTTGCCGGATCCTAGTTCCCGGACCAGGGATCGAGCCCTCGCCCTCAGCAGTGAAAGTGTGGAGTCCTAACCACTGGACTGCCAAGGAATTCCCATGATTGCTGTTTTGATTGTCTATTGCTAAGTTAAAAAGCACCCCAAAACTTAATGGTTTAAAACAACCATTTAATTTGCTTGTGATTGTGCAATCTGGGCTGGGTTTAGGTGAGTGGTTTTTCTACTGATATTGCTGGTGATCACTCTTGTGGTTGCATTCAGCTGGCAGGTAGGTGGATGGCTGGGATTCTGATTCTCTCCATGTGGTCTCTCCAGCCACACTTCGTAGATGGTTGTTCAGGGCTCCCAAGAACGAGCACTCCAAGAGGACAAGCCAGCATGCAAGCATTTATTGTCTCTGCTTGCGTCATGCTTGCTCATGTCCTATTGGCCAAAGTGTGTCACATGGCCAAGTCCAAGAGGAGATTACATAAGAGCATGGCTAGGGACTTCCCTGGTGGGGCAGTGGTTAAGAATCCTCCTGCCAATGCAGGGGACACGGGTTTGAGCCCTGGTCTGGGAAGATCCCACATGCTGCTGAGCAGCTAAGCCCATGCACCACAACTACTGAGCCTGTGCTCTAGAGCCCCTGAGCCACAACTACTGAAGTTCATGTGCCTAGAGCCTGGGCTCTGCAACAAAGAGAAGCCACCGCAATGAGAAGCCCGCACACCACAACGAAGAGTCGCCCCCACTTATGGCAACTAGAGGAAGCCCGCGCACAGCAACAAAGACCCAACGCGGCCAAAAAAAAAAAAAAAAAAAAGAGCGTGGCTAATGGGAAGCGTGGTTCATTGGGGTCCACCAAAATAATGGTATAACACAAGTATTTTCATGGTGTCTGACCAATGGCTAGAGTAGAGAGAGTGCACCTCGCCTGCAGGATGACATTTGATAGTCCCTGAGTCTCCCTACTCAGAATTATCTCTCCTGATGAACCAGCCCAGAACCCGATGCTACCTTTTGCTTTACAGCTTTGGACTGGCAAGACCAGGTTTTCAGAAACCAGATTAGGTTTCAACCCATGGTACCAATCCAAATTTTTTTTTCAAAGAAATAATTATTCCATGCATTTTCTAGCTCTTTTATTTTTTAATTTTTATTTATTTGGTTGCACTGGGTCTTAGTTGCAGCAGGCGGGCTCCTTAGTTGCACCACATGGGCTCCTTAGTTGTGGCATGTGAACTCTTAGTTGAGGCATGCATGTGGGATCTAGTTCCCTGACCAGGGATTGAACCTGGGCCCCCTGCATTGGGAGTGCAGAGTCTTAAAAACTGTGCCACCAGGGAAGTCCCTCAGTCCAAATGATTGATATGGCTGCCTTCCATAGTGAGGTGGGGGGAATGTCCTGATTGGCCAGGACTGAGTCAAGTGCTATCACCAGAGCTAGGGGCAATGGGGTCAGCCCATTCTGAACTAAATAAGAATAGTGATAACAGATGAGATTTAGTAAGTGTTTGCTATGCACCAGCCACACCTTATGTGAATTAACTCATATAATCCTCCCCACAATTCCCCATATTCCTTTTTTTCTTTTTTTGAGTTTTATTTTATTTATTTTTTTATACAGCAGGTTCTTATTAGTTATCTATTTTATACATATTAGTGTATATATGTCAATCCCAATCTCCCAATTCATCACAGCACCACCCCCGCCCCACACCACTTTCCCCTTTTGGTGTCCATATGTTTGTTCTCTACATCTGTGTCTCTATTTCTGCCCTGCAAACCAGTTCATCTGTACCATTTTTCTAGGTTCCACATATATGCGTTAATATACGATATTTGTTTTTCTCTTTCTGACTTACTTCACTCTAGACAGTCTCTAGATCCATCCACGTCTCTACAGGTGACCCAATTTCATTCCTTTTTATGGCTGAGTAATATTCCATTGTATATATGTACCACATCTTCTTTATCCATTCGTCTGTCAATGGGCATTTAGGTTGCTTCCATGACCAGGCTATTGTAAATAGTGCTGCAATGAACATTGGGGTGCATGTGTCCTTTTGAATTATGGTTTTCTCTGGGTATATGCCCAGTAGTGGGATTGCTGGGTCACATGGTAATTCTATTTTTAGTTGTCTAAGGAACCTCCATAGTGTTCTCCATAGTGGCTGTATCAATTTACATTCCCACCAACAGTGCAAGAGGGTTCCCTTTTCTTCACACCCTCTCCAGCATTTGTTGTTTGTAGATTTTCTGATGATGGCTATTCTAACTGGTGTGAGGTGATACCTCATTGTAGTTTTGATTTGCATTTCTCTAATAATCAGTGATGTTGAGCAGCTTTTCATGTGCTTCTTGGCCATCTGTATGTCTTCTTTGGAGAAATGTCTATTTAGGTCTTCTGCCCATTTTTTGATTGGGTTGTTTGTTTTTTTAATATTGAGCTGCATGAGCTGTTTATATATTTTGGAGATTAATCCTTTGTCCATTGATTCATTTGCAAATATTTTCTCCCATTCTGAGGGTTTTCTTTTTGTCTTGTTTGTAGTTTCCTTTGCTTTGCAAAAGCTTTGAAGTTTCATTAGGTCCCATTTGTTTATTTTTGTTTTTATTTCCATTGCTCTAGGAGGTGGGTCAAAAAAGATCTTGCTGTGATTTATGTCAAAGAGTGTTCTTCCTATGTTTTCCTCTAAGAGTTTTATAGTATCTGGTCTTACATTATGTCTCTAATCCATTTTGATTTTATTTTTGTGTATGGTGTTAGGGAGTGTTCTAATTTCCTTCTTTTACATGTAGCTGTCCAGTTTTCCCAGCACCACTTATTGAAGAGACTGTCTTTTCTCCATTGTATATCCTTGCATCCTTTCTCATAGATTAGTTGACCATAGGTGCGTGGGTTTATCTCTGTGCTTTCTATCCTGTTCCATTGACCTATATTTCTGTTTTTGTGCCAGTACCATTATTGTCTTGATTACTGTAGCTTTGTAGTATAGTCTGAAGTCAGGGAGTCTGATTCCTCCAGCTCTGTTTTTTTCCCTCAAGACTACTTTGGCTATTTGGGGTCTTTTGTGTCTCCATACAAATTTTAAGATTTTTTGTTCTAGTTCTGTAAAAAATGCCACTGGTAATTTGATAGGGATTGAATTGAATCTGTAGATTGCTTTGGGTAGTATAGTCATTTTCACAATATTGAGTCTTCCAATCCAAGAACATGGTATATCTTTCCATATGTTTGTGTCATCTTTGACTTCTTTCATCAGTGTCTTATAGTTTTCTGAGTACAGGTCTTTTACCTCCTTAGGGAGGTTTATTCCTAAGTGTTTTATTCTTTTTGTTGCAATGGTGAATGGGATTGTTTCCTTAATTTCTCTTTCTGATCTTTCATTGTTAGTGTATAGGAATGCAAGAGATTTCTGTGCATTAATTTTGTATCCTGCAACTTTACCAAATTCATTGATTAGCTCTAGTAGTTTTCTGGTGGCATCTTTAGGATTCTCTATGTATAGTATCATGTCATCTTCAAACAATGACAGTTTTACATCTTCTTTTCCAATTTGTATTCCTTTTATTTCTTTTTCTTCTCTGATTACTGTGGCTAGGACTTCCAAAACTATGTTGACTAATAGTGGCGAGGTGGACATCCTTATCTTGTTCCTGACCTTAGAGGAAATGCTTTCAGTGTTTCACCATTGAGAATGATGTTTGCTGTGGGTTTGTCATATATGGCCTTTATTATGTTGAGGTAGGTTCCCTCTATGCCCACTTTCTGGAGAGTTTTTATCATAAATGGGTGTTGAATTTTGTCAAAAGCTTTTTCAGCATCTATCGAGATGATCACATGGTTTTTATTCTTCAGTTTGTTAATATGGTGTATCACATTGATTGACTTGCATATACTGAAGAATCCTTGCATCCCTGGGATAAATCCCACTTGATCATGGTGTGTGATCCCTTTAATGTGTTGTTGGATTCTGTTTGCTAGTATTTTGTTGAGGATTTTTGCATCTATATTCATCAGTGATATTGGTCTGTAATTTTCTTTTTCTGTAGTATCTTTGTCTGGTTTTGGTATCGGGGTGATGGTGGCCTCATTGAATGAGTTTGGGAGTGTTTCTTCTTCTGCAATTTTTTGGAAGAGTTTGAGAAGGATGGGTGTTAGCTCTTCTCTAAATGTTTGATAGAATTCACCTGTGAAGCCATCTGGCCCTGGGCTTTTGTTTGTTGGAAGATTTTTAATCACAGTTTCAATTTCATTACTTGTGATTGGTCTGTTCATATTTTCTATTTCTTCCTGGTTCAGTCTTGGAAGGTTATACCTTTCTAAGAATTTGTTCATTTCTTCCAGGTTGTCCATTTTATTAGCATAGAGTTGCTTGTAGTAGTCTCTTAGGATGCTTTGTATTTCTGCGGTGTCTGTTGTAACTTCTCCTTTTTCATTTCTAATTTTATTGATTTGAGTCCTCTCCCTCTTTTTCTTGATGAGTCTGGCTAAAGGTTTATCAATTTTGTTTATCTTCTCAAAGAACCAGCTTTTAGTTTTATTGCTCTTTGCTATTGTTTTCTTTGTTTCTATTTCATTTATTTCTGCTCTGATCTTTATGATTTCTTTCCTTCTACTAACTTTGACAATTCCCCATATTACTTATATGAGGCATAGAGAGGTTAAGGAACTTGCCCTGGTTCACACAGCTAGTAAAAGGCAGAGCTAGGATTCAAACTCAGGCAGTCTAACTTTGGCATCCACACTCTTTATGGGCTGGACCAAGAATGGGAGTGGATGTTCATAGGAAAGTCAGGAACTGATGTCAATAAGAGGGGGACATGATACTGTGCAGGCAAAAACAGTATCTGTAACTGACAACCACCCATTAACACCCTTTAAAAACATGATGTATCACTTAGAGCACAATTTGAAGAACAATGTTTTGTTCTTTATGCAGAAACCTGCATAATTGTGCATCTTCCTCTCTATTCCAGCTAGGACTCTTTTAGTCTTAGGGTCTCCTGATTGGATCCAAAGCTAAGTTTTTGGGCCACATGGTCAAGAACTCTTGAGGTACAACAGCAAAAAGAACATCTGATTGAGAACTGTTAAAATATGGAGAAGTGGATTTGGAGAAGCAGATGGAGAACATAAAGGGCAATGTGGTGGACAATTGCAGAAATGCATCTGGGAGGCCAGGACAGAAGCAACATAGATTGAAAAATCTCAGGAAGTGTGTGTGATTCTTCTGAATATTGGGGGTGGGGAGGGGGTGGAAGGCCTTGCGTATCTGTTATTTCCTGGGCACTCAATCCTTTTTGAATAAGATGCTCTAGAGATGGTTTTTCTCATTAGAACAGATGCCACAGACGCAAAGCTTTCCTTGTTTATATTTCTTCTAATGTGCTTCTGCTTGAGCAAGTGAGCCCTTAATGTCAATTTCAATTAATGTCGCAGCATCTGATCTTGGTGTTGCTTCTTATGGATGCAATGGGTGGGGTTGGGGGTGGAGCGAAGTTCACTGGGAAGTGGGGGGAGGTGTCCCCTCTTGTTAGGTGACTGGAAGGCCCTGGCGAGGGAGGCATTGGGAGGGAAGGTGTGGAATGATTTTCTCCCTACTTAATGAAGGCCATACTTTAAAGATGCTAGCCTGTCTATTGTTTGATAAAAAAAAACTAATTTGGAGACCTAGTAGTAAGGTAGAGAGGAGAGACAAGGCTCTGAGGGCTGAGCCGGTGAGAAATGTGACACACACAACCTTGCATTGACCTATGAGAGCTTCCCCCATAACCTAGAACTGCCAGGAGCAGGTGCTCCTAGCCTGCTATCTACTATCATGGGGATCCCCTAATTCTGCCACAAAGCTGGTGGTCTCACACTAGTGTGAGTGTGACCTGAATTCAGCATGGCAGTGGGATGGAGCAGTTTGGGGTAGGGGAAGCAGGGCAAGGTTCATAGAGAGGCAGAGACAATCACAGTCTGCCAACTCTTCTTCCTTCTCTTCCTTCCTTCCTTCCTAACAAAGGGATTTCCTTTGTTCCCTGCCAGAGGGAATTTGTTTGGGATAGAGAAGATATGGATTCATGTTTTCCAAGAGACCAACCTCAGGAATGATTCTCTTCCCTTTAAGAAGTCAGGGCTCTTGTTTTTCATCTTCTTTATCATCAATAACAATCATTAGAAGACATTACCATTTCTTGAGGAACTTCTATGTGTCAGGGGATACTATACACATTATTTCTAGTCTTCCCAGCAACTGTCAAGGTAAACATAACTTATGCCCACTTTACAGAGGTGCAATTTGGGGCTTAGCTTCAGGAGCTTGTCCAGTAAGAGACAGGTTTGGGGTTGGAACTAAGGCCTGATCATTTGATTTCTGGCTCTGATGTCACCAATGATTGAACACTTGGGAGCTCCAGGCTCCTAAGACTTGCCAACAGGTGCATCCAAATGTTAAACACAGAATTTAACCTGCCCTGGAGTAGAAGTTGAGAAGGCTCTAGCCCTAGTTCTGCAACTCTCCTGCTTTCAGCACATGTGACGTGTGAGTTCCCCTCTCTAGGCCTACTTCTCTATCTGTAAAATGGGCAAGTTGGACTAAATGTCTCCAAAGGTCAGCTCAATCCAGTCTAACCTGAGAGCACTCATGGGGGCTTCTTGTTTGACTGTGCTGGAAGGCTACAAAAGTGGACAAGACAGGCTTCCATGCTCTAGTTGAGCTGGATGCATGCTTTAATAGTTATAAACCAAGGGCAACAAATCTTGGAGAGTGAAGCATTTCATTTATACTTAGCTAATTGCAAATGTGTGTGGCAAGGGAGATAAGATAGGCTTCTTGGAGGAGAGAAATTCTCCTTCCCCTTTGACCATATGGTTCCAACAGGCACTGCCATCTACTTATTCACCCAACCTCTCTATTCACAATGATTGGTTAAAGAGTAGGCACCTGGCTCAAGGTGGGCCGGTCACAGTACCTGGCCCCGCATCCATGGATAACTGGTCTAGGGATGAGCACCTACTCATGTTGGACCAATCTAAGTCCTTCCCTTAAGGAAGGCTTAAATTTCTGTCAAGACTAGAAGCAGAAAGCCTCTGTCTCACTAGTGGAGCAGCTGAGAGTTGTTGAGTGCTGAGAGCTGCTGCAGCCAAGTGTCCAGCCTTGAGGAGAAAAGCTCATACACAGAGAATGAAAGACAAGGACTGAGGAAAAAGAGTCCTAGCCACATCCAAGTCCCTGATCCCGTCATTTCAATTCTCTGAGCCTGGTTGTCCAGCCTTCCCATCAGTTCTTGGAGCTCCCCAATACCCTTTTAATAAGTTCCTTTTCTGTTTCTGTTAGCCTGAGTTTTGGGGTTTGTTTGTTTTTTTTCAATTTGCAACTGAGAACCCTGGCTATATCCTGGGGCTCTGGGGCAATGCTAGTGGGGCTACTCCTCCCCCCAGTCAAGGAGGGGCCAAAAGAGGGTTTATTCTCAAGCAGGTCGACAGGAAGTAGGGTGTGTCATTCCAGTTGGGAAGTGCATTAGCTTGGGAAGCAGGAATCCCTCCCTGTCACTGAACCTTAGGCAAATCTCTGTACCTTTCTGAGCCTCAGTTTCCTTTCCTTTCTGAGCCTCAGTTTCCTATCTGTTTCCTTATCACCTGGAATAGAATGGTGATTCTCAAAGCCGTGTTCTGCAACACCCTGTGGAGGGACCACTGTTTGAGGGTGGTTTGTGGCTGGGGTGGGGAAGCCTACTAGGCAGGACTCTGGGTTCCCCTCCCTCATTTCAAACAAAGCCACTCCCCTCCCCCATCTAATTATGCATTGCCTTTCTGTGAAAGGTCTGCCTTAAAAGAGGTCTCTGTAGCTTAACAGGTTTAAAACCCCTGGATGAGATGTCTTTGGGGACATTTTCTTTTCTAATAGTTCATGAGTTTATGGATTATAAGAGAAAGAATAACTTTCACACTGATGATAAAACCATTCTGAGTGTTTTGCTCTATGTCAGGCACTGAATGCTAAGTGCTCTACATACATTTGTCTTATTTTAAAAAGTCCTGGGGCTTCCCTGGTGGTGTAGTGGTTAAGAATCTGCCTGCCAATACAGGGGACACGGGTTTGAGCCCTGGTCTGGGAAGATCCCACATGCTGCATAGCAACTAAGCCCGTGCACCACAACTACTGAGCCTACAAGCCACAACTACTGAAGCCCACGTGCCTAGAGCCCGTGCTCTGCAACAAGAGAAGCCATCGCAATGAGAAGCCTGCACACTGCAATGAAGAGTAGCCCCCTCCCGCCGCAACTAGAGAAAGCCCACGCGCAACAACAAAGACCCAACACAGCCAAAAATAAATAAATAAAATAAATTAAAATAAATAACTTTACTGTTAATTAATAAACAAACAAACAGATAAATGAAAAGCCCTTAGGACTTCCCTGGTGGTCCAGTGGTTAAGACTCCGTGCTCCCAATGCAGGGCGCCCGGGTTTGATCACTGGTCGGGGAACTAGATCCCACATGCTGCAACTAAAGACCCTGCACACCGCAACAAAGATCCCACGTGCCACAACTAAGACCCGGTGCAGCCATATAAATAAATAAACAAGTAAAATATTTAAAAAATAAATTAAAAAATCCTACAGCAACCCTATGATGTGGGGTCAGATAAGAACGTGGGACTTATTGGTGCAGCCACTATGGAAAACAGTATGGAGGTTCCTCAAAAAACTAAAAATAAAGTTGCCATACGATCCAGCAATCTCACTCCAGGGCATATATCCAGACAATACTATAGTTTGAAAAGATACATGCACCCCTGTGTTCATAGCAGCACTATTCACAATAGCCAAGAAACAAACTAAATGTCCATTGACAGATGAATGGATAAAGAAGATGTGGGATACACACACACACACATACACACACATATATAATGGAATGTTACTCAACCATAAAAAAGAATGAAATAATGCCATTTGCAGCAACATGGATGGACCTAGAGATTATCATACTAAGTGAAGTCATAAAGAGAAAGACAAATACCATATGATATTTATATGTAGAATCTAAAATATGACATAAATGAACATATCTATGAAACAGAAACAGACTCACAGACATAGAGAACAGACTTGTGGTTGCCAAGGGGGAGAGGAGTGGGAGAGGGAAAGATTGGGAGTTTGGGACTAGCAGTTGCAAACTATTATATATAGGATGGATAAACAAGGTCCTACTGTATAGCACAGGGAAATATATTCAATATTCTATGATAGACCATAATGGAAAAGAATATGAAAAAGAAAAAATATGTATAACGGAATCACTTTTCTGTACAGCAGAAATTAACACAACATTGTAAATCAACTATACTTCAATAAAATTTAAAAAAAATTAAATCAGGGGAAATAAAAAAGAACCTGGGACTTCAAAGGTAAAGTAACTTGTTCGAGAGCACACAGTGTTGTTAAGCAGTGAACGGGAGTTTGGATCCAAACTGATTAGAAGGCATGAACTGGCAGCCCACAGGCCAAACCCAGCCTTAAGATGTGTGTCTTTTGGCCAGCACAGTGTTTTTATTCTTTTTAAAATTTGAATTAGTTTCCAGCATTTAAAAACCAGAAGATTTTTGTATAAGAATTTGAATTTAGAGCTTATTTTTCTTCTCAGACCTGGCAGCTGCCCACACTGGGAGCCCATACTCTCACATGAGTAGTAGGTGCCTTCTTTAGAAGGAGCATGAACTCCCAGCTTGCTGCAGACCCCATGACTCCCTATTATCTTTTTTTTTTAAATTTATTTTATTATTTATTTATTTATTTTTGGCTGCGTTGGGTCTTTGTTGCTGTGCACGGGCTTTCTCCAGTTGTGGCGAGCAGGGGCTACTCTTTGTTGTGGTGCGCGGGCTTCTCGTTGCAGTGGTTTCACTTGTTGCAGAGCACGGGCTCTAGGCGCACGGGCTTCAGTAGTTGTGGCACGTGGGCTCATTAGTTGTGGCTCGCGGGCTCTAGAGCGCAGGCTCAGTAGTTGTGGCGCACAGGCTTAGTTCCTCAGCTGCATGTGGGATCTTCCCGGACCAGGGCTCAAACCCGTGTCCCCTGCATTGGCAGGCGGATTCTTAACCACTGTGCCACCAGGGAAGTCCCAACTCCCTATTATACCTGACCCACTTTGCTCATTTATGGTACTTACTTGGCTCTGTTGGTATCTGATTTTGCAATCCCTGTTCTAATGACAAGCTTGTGTCTTCCTTAATGAATTCTTCCTTCTTGCATCCCTCCATCTCCATCTGCTCCTTCTTCAGGTCCTGCTGATTCTCCCCATCACCTCTCGGTTGTCTGCTCCCTCCTCTTCATTCGCCTGCTTTCCTCATCTCCTTTTTTCTTTGCCTCCAATGAAGACACCTGTTGGGTCCCTCTACTCTTCTCTCCCCTGAATCCATCTTCTTAATCCTAATCTGGGTAGCTCTACAAATATCATTGTCAAATCTCTGAAAAAGGATTTGCCCATTCAGGGTGAGCTCAGAAGGCAGAATTAATTCCAATGGTGGACAGAGGAGGTCACTGATAGCATGTGTTGGGGCTCAGATGGCCCTGGGTTCAAATCCTTGCTCCTTCACCTACCATTTGTGAGATATTGGCCTGTCACATTTCCTCATCCATGAAATGTGGACAAAAACAGATCCTAGAGTTGAACCAGATTGCTTTTAAAGGTTCTTCCAAACTTGACACTTTATCATTTCAAAGCAACTTCTGCTCAGAACATTTCAATGGTTCCCACCATCTACGAAGTTGAGTGGAGAAACCAGTTCCTCCAGATACTAGTTCTACCCTACCTTTTACATCTCATCTTTCTCAACTCAACTCATACCTTGCACTGCAGAAACACTTAGCTCTTACATTCCTGTCTTCATATTTGCTATTCCCTCTGTCTGGAATCCCCTCCAGCATTCTGTAAACAAATACCTCATAAAAATGTGAGGCATTAATACCTCCACCTGTTGAACCCTTCTTATCTCTTTTTGTTAGGAGGTCTGTTTTTATTGTAAATTACACACACACAAAAAATCCCAACTCAAAATACTCAAACTCTAAAGAGGTATTGGTCCATAGAAAAGTCCAGAGGTGGGTCAAGCTTCAGGTATGGCTTTATCAGGTCTCTGGCTCATTTTTTCTGCAATATTTTCTCAGTCCTACCCTCGTCTATGTGATGGCTTTGTTCTCTAGCTGACTTCCCTCATGGTGGCTGTGATGGTTAATTTTATGTGTTAACTTGATGGGCCTTAGCCCAGATAGCTGGTAAAACATTTCTGGGTGTGTCTTTGAGGGTGTTTCTGGAAGAGATTAGCATCTGAATTGGTAGACTAAGTAAAGAAAGGCAATGTGGGTGGGCATCATCCAATCTGGTGAAGCCTGAATAGAACAAAAAGACGGAAGGGTGAATTTGCTCCTTTGCTTGAGCTGAGACATCCATTTTCTCTTGCCCAGGACATTGGACATCGGTGTTCCTGGTTCTTGGGCTTTTGGACCTGGACTGAATTATACTATCGGCTTTCCTCATTCTCTAGCTTGCAGATGGTAGATCATGGAACTTCTCAAGCCCACACAACTGTTAACCAATTCCTGTAATAAATCTCTTCTATATATCTAAATATATATTATTGGTTCTGTTTCTTTGGAGAACCCTGACTAATATGGTGGCTAAGGAAAAATTCTGCCACAACTCTAGGCATCAGACCCTATATACCACACTGCTCAGAAGGGAAAAGGATGTCTCATCCTCATTCTTCGCCTTTATTGGACCAATAGTGGTACATCTTTAATAATTAGAAGGTAGGACAGTATAGTGATTCAGCATGCAGGTTCTAAAGTTGGACCCCACCACTTATTAGCTGTGTGACCTTGGGAAAGTTAATCTCCGTGCCAGAGCTTCTGTACAATAGGGATTATAATAGTACCTACCTCATAGGGCTGTTGTGGGAATCAGCTTGAAAAGCGCTTAGCAGATTGCCTGGCAACTAGTAAATGCTCCATGTTAGCTAGTGTTGCCAGCACGTTTCCTCAGAAACATCTCCCTTTATACTCTAATCTTCAGGGATTCTTCTGGACGATGCAGAGTATTCCTAGCATTTCTTTGTTGAATTCATAGTCATTCATTCAACAGATATTAAATGAGGAACCACTGTTTTGGGTACTGAGGAATGAGCAAAACAGACAAAATCCTATCTTTGTGGTGATCACACTGTAGTGGAAGGTAGGGATGGGAGAGAAACAATAAACATGTAATATTTCAGGTGGCGATAAGTGCTATGGAGAAAAATTCAACAAGAAAGTGTGTGAGGAAGTGCAGAGGAGTGGAGCGTTGCTATTTTAAATGTGGGTCACTTCCTCAGAGAGGCCTGAGGAAGTGACATTTGAGCAGAGACCTGAAGGAGGAGTGAGCCATGCCAATACCTGGGAGGAGAGCATTTGAGGCAGACACAAGAGCAAGTGCAAAGACCCTAAGGTTAGCCGTATGCTTGGTATGTCAGAAGAACAGGAGGGAAGCCAATGTGGCTGGAGTAGAGTGAGAGGTGGTGAGAGCAATACAATAGGGGATAAGAAGAGTAGGAGGCAGGTCACACAGGACCTTATAGGGCATGAACATAATCTTCAGTGTCAGCAGGATGCCGGCAGGGAAGATGATGTCACCTGCACAGGGAAGTTTTATAACTGAGGCCATGAACAGGAAGGGATGAGTGCTTCAACTTTCCTGGTGGGGTGGGGGTGCTGACGGGAGGTCAGAGAAGGCCTCTCAGAGGAGGTGGTTCTTGAGCTGAGTGTTGAAGGATGAACAGGAGGCATCTAGGCAGAAGGGAAGGAGCAATCCAAGTGCCTTATCAGAGGGTACTGAGAGATTGTGGTGTATTCAAGCAAACATGGTCAGGCTGGTACACAGAGAGGGAGGTGAGGAGCCAAGGAGTGGCCAGAAACAGAGCAGAGGAGGTTGGGAGGGGCCAGATTCATTTTTTTTAAAAAATAGATTTATTTATTTATTTATTTATTTATTTATTTATTGGCTGCATTGGGTCTTTGTTGCTGCCCGCGGGCTTCCTCTAGTTGCAGCTAGTGGGGGCTGCTCTTCATTGCAGTGTGCGGGCTTCTCATTGCGGTGGCCTCTCTTGTTGCGGAGCACGGGCTCTAGGCATGCGGGCTTCAATAGTTGTGGTGCGTGGGCTCAGTAATTGTGGCTCGTGGGCTCTAGAGCACAGGCTAAGTAGTTGTGGCACATGGGCTTAGTTGCTCCCCAGCATGTGGGGTCTTCCCGGACTAGGGCTCGAATCCGTGTCCCCTGCATTGGCAGGCAGATTCTTAACCACTGCGCCATCAGGGAAGCCCGGGGCCAGATTCATTAATTGGTTGACTGACTCATTCATCCACTCAAGTTTTTATTGAACACTAAGTCTGGTGACACAGTGCCGTACACAACAGCCAAAGATTCCTGGTCTCATGGAACTTACCTTCTAGTGAGGAACATAGGCAAAAACACATAAACAGATCAGTAAATGACAAGACTAAGAAATGCCATGAAGGAAATGAACAAGAGGTCAAACTAGAGAACATCTTTAAGCTGGGTGTTCAGGGAAGGCCTTTCTGAGGAGGTGATATTTAAGCAGAGACCTGAGGCGTTAGAAGAGGTGGGGGAAGAACGTTCCTGGCCTTGGTCTCAGTTGTCACCATGTCTCTAATTTGATTTTTCTTCCTTTTGAAGCAGCAACAGGTCATCAAACAACACAAGTGTAGCTATAACTGCTGGTCTGGCAGAGCCAGGCAGGATTCATTTCAAACTCTGCTTCGTGCTCAGGAATCCAGTCTCTTAGGCAGGTTCTGGGGGAAGTGATGTGAAAAATACAATCACAGAATCACAGGTCGGACGGTGCATGGAGAATTTGTCTTCCCAGAGTCCAGGGAAGACTACAGCTGAGGACTGAAGGGCTTACCATCCTCGTGTGCTCTGGTAAGACCCCTCCGGCTGTTCCGTGGAGGCTGGAACACTGATTTAGTTGAGAGTTTTCGACAGGAGAACTCTATTCAGTAGTGAGGACAAACATCCAGATCCAGATCAAATTATAAAACATTTCTCGCACCCCAAAAGGGTAAAGCTGCTTGAATTTAACTTTTTTTTTAATGTGAAAGTCGCATCTCCTCCTCAGACCCGCCCTCACGGTGGCGTCTCCGCCCACTCCCAAAGGGCAGCGTGGATCTTCGCCTTCTCTACTCACCAGGTTCCCTTCAAAGCGAAAGGCCCTGGCGCTCCTTCCCACTTCTTCTCTTCCGCATCCCTCGGGCACCGCCCACCGCCAACTAGTTTGGGCCCCACCTCCAGGCCCCGCCCACCTCCAGCCCCCTCCCGAACCCCATCGCCTTTGGGTCACGCCTCCTTCCGGCTCCTCCCCAGAGTGGCCACCTTTGGGTCCCCTCCTCCCGGCTCAGCTTCCGGGCCCGCCTCTTTCTGTCCCGCTTCAGTCTTTCCTCCGTTTGGGGCTTCTCTTCAGCCCCGCCTCCAACACGCCCCGTTAAGGGCCCCTCCTCCCCCAACCTCGCCGGGGCCTCCCTCCACCCTTGACTCCTCCTCTGGGCAGGCCTCCCTTTAGCCCCGCCCACACCCCCCTCCTTCCAAGCCCGTCTCTGCGAGGGCGCCAATGTCTTCCATACTTGTCTCGCGCGCCTCTCTTCACTGCATCATCACTCTCTCAGCCCCGCCCCTCCTTACGCTCGGTTCCAGTGTAAACCAGTCTCTCTTCCCGCCCTAGCCCCGCCTCCTCAGGGTCCCACCTCAGTCCTTCCTCCCTGTCAGGCCCCTCCCCGGCCCCTCCTTCCTCTTCTCCCCGCCGTAGCTCTGGACCTTTCCAAAGCTAGGTTGAGGGGGTAGGAAGAGCCCCTGCGCCTCGGGGGCCCGGCTGTGTCATGGCGGGGCTGCGGACTCCTCGCGCTTGAGTCGCCGGGCCCGTCTCTGGAGACAGAGGCGGGGACAGGGGGTGGCGGGGCCAGGGCCGGAGTGGCGGGCGGGGCCGAGTTGAGGGAAGCCACTCCGGACGCCCCCACCCCGGCGCGCCTCAGTGGTGCCGGCCAAGGGAAGGACTCGCGACTGCGGGGCTCGCGCCGCTGTCAGTGCGGCGGGGTGCGCGAGCAGCGCGGCGCAGGGTGGGCAAAGCAGAGAGAAGCTGAGGGGGCGGTAGCGGCGGCGGCGACTCCCGCGCGTGTGATCAGTTCCTCACGCTGCGGCCGGGGCCGCCTTCTTCCTCCCTCCCTCGCTCCCTCCCATCCGCCCCCGAGTGCGGCGGCACCGCCTCCTTCCGCGCCGCGCGGCTTCCTCCAGACCTCTCAGCGCGGGTGAGTGGGGGCCGCGGGCGTCTCCTTAAAGGTACGGGGAGGGGGTGCTCCTTGCTCCTTTTCGGTCACCCACCTCTTCGCGCCGGTCGCTGCCTATTTTTAGAAACTCATTTTTTTGGCCATGCGGGGAGTCCCGGGAGCCGGAGTAACTCCCGGCCCTCTCCCCCCGCACCTTCCCTCCACCCGGGCCTGCCGCCCTGGGTCCCGGCAGCCCTGGCGTTCCCTGCCCGCCTCCTCCCCGCGAGTCGGACCTGGGCCCGGAGTTGGCGGGGTGGGCCCGCGCCCGCTCGGAAGTTGGAGTCTTTTGTGTTCGCGCCCCGCCCCGCCCCGCCCCGCCTGGCGAGGGGAGGAGGGGGGAGTGGAGGCCGCGCTGGGGAGGCCTCGGGCGGGCCGGGCCCCGGCTCTGGCCTCGGCCCCGGGCTTCTTCCGACTCTCCCTCTCGGGCTGGGTCTGCGGGTTCCCGGAGGCGATCAAAACTGGTCCCGCCTCGCTCCCCACGGGCCTGAGCGCCTCCTCGGCCCCCCTTTCCCGGTCCTGGGCATGTTGCACACCTTGGGCTTATAGAGGAACAACAGCAGGCCCTTGAGCTGGGGCCGTGTTCCGCGCTTCACGCAGCCTTTTCGCCGCCGAGTCTCAGTTTGCCTTTCAGTGAACGGGGAGAAAGAAAGTCGCCTCGCAGGGTGTTTGTGGATTCAGGGAGGAAACTAATGTGTGAGAGAAGTGTTTAATACCAACAGGTAACATTTAATGGACTTGACTCAGGAACTTCGCAAGCCTTATTTCATAGAATGCTCACGACGGCCTTCTGAGGTTATCCCCATTTACAAAAGCAGCAATCAAGGCGCAGAGAGGTTAAGTAATGTGTTCCAAATCACAGTTAGGAGCCACAGAAGTGTAAAGCCGTGGTGCTGGTACCTGTTATTTATTTCTTAGTGTGAACTTGTGTAATCTCTTAGTGCAGAACGGATTTTGAGTCACATCGTTAGTTGGGAGACCTAATTCCGTTCTCCCTGATTCCTTGCCCGTTAGAAGCTGATGGATGCAGAGGACTCCAGATCTCAAGCACAACTGAAGTTCCCTGGGGTTTTGGCTCAGGGAAGGTGTAAGTCGTTTAAAGCAGTGAGGTCCATCCGTTTTTTGTTTTTTGTGGCTTGTTCCTCCCACCAAACCTTGCTTGTTCTCTATAGTGTTTAGATTTATAGCTCCTGGTTGGGGGAAGGGGAGCAGAAAGTGGTTCAAGTCAATTGCTTCAACTCCCTGCCTTCAAATAGAGATTTATTTCTCTTATTTTCAGATAAGGCCCAGAGGGGTAAAAGTGAACTAAAATTAACTTTGGCAAGTGTTCTAGTTTTCCAGTGTGTTTGATCCCTGGTGTCTAAAGATCAGGCAGGGGAGTTCCTAGGCCAGGTCTTGCGATGTCTCCTGATGTGTGTTTTAGTTCTTTGGAGTCTGGAGGTCTGCTGTAGTCTCCCCTTTCCAAGATTCTGGATTTAAGAGTAGTGGTATATAGGACCTGGAAGGGGTCTTATCTGGTCTAACTTTTTTTATCTGCCTTTTCCCTCTTTCCTGTTAACTGAACCTTGGAAAGGGGAAGTAAGTTGTCTAAATTCACAGACTGCTTTAGTGACAGAATCACACCTGGAATTCCAGTATTCTGACTCCCAGTGCAGTAATATTTTTATTTCTACTGTACTCTGCCACCTTTTGAAAGGGCACTAAACTACTTATTCAGGTCTGAAGACCAAGAATCCCAAGTAACTTGAAATCACAAAGAAGTTGTTTAGTCCCAGCATTAAAAGGAGGCCAGGTTTTGTGCACAGGAGTACCAGTTCTCATAAGTCACCACTGTTATTTTATAGTACTTTATTTATGGTTTATAGTTCTCTTTTATAACTGTTACCTGATTTCATTTCTCATCCAGTTCTGTGAGGGAGCTCTCAGAGTTTGGTTTATATCTCCTTTTTACAACTCTAATTGAGAATGGAGACCTAGCAAGGTTAGGGCACTTGCCTTACTTAGATCACTGGATTAACAAGTGGTGAGTACAGGGCATTTCTCATGGACAAAGGATTTGATTTGATGTGGCATCATGAACTCAGTCACTCATTGTGGCTCTCTGAGCCTCAGTTTCCTTATCTGTAAACTATCACAGGGTTGGGTGGGGACTATGAAAAATGGCTATGAAAGTGCATTGTAGTAGTAGGCTAACATTTATTAAGTACTTTCCATGTACCAGTCACTGGATTAAGGACTTTCTGTAGAGCATCTCATTTAGTCCTCAGAGCTACTGTATGAATTAGGTATATTATTAAACTCCTTTTGCAGAAGAAGAAACAGGATTAGAGAGGTTACATGACTTGCTCAGGATCATGTAATTGATAACTGCAGACAATATAACTTTAAAGCTGGTATGCTTTTTATTTATTTATTTGTAAAAATACATGTAAGATCAAATTTACTATTTTAACTATTTTTAAATGTACAGTTCTGTGGCGTTAAATATATTCACACTGTTGTGCAACCATCACTACCATCCGTGTCTAGAACTTTTTCATCTACCTCAGCTGAAACTCTGTATAAACACTTACTTCCTCTCCTTCCTGGCAACCATCATTCTATTTTCTGTCCTTGTGAATTTGACAACTCTAGGTACTTCATATAAATGGAATCATACAATATTTGTCCTTTTGTGACTGGCAAAGCTGGCACTCTTAGGCCTCCCTTAAGCCCAAGGTGCTCTGAAAATGCAAAATGATTATTAGTTCTCATCTGCAGTAAGGTGTGGCATGCAGCTCCAGAGCAAGAACCTAGGCCTGGCTGTACCACTGTGGTTAAGCTTCCCCCACTCCACCCCAGCTCCGTAGATTAAAATTCTTTATCACTGAAGCCTTTTTTGGAGATCTCTGCTTGCCCCTTCTGTATCTTCCAAAGGGAACTCCTGCTCTTGAAATAGAACCCAGAGGACTCCCCACCCTTGCTTTGTTTGCATCTTCCTTTCTGGCTGTCCTGGGTTTGGGCATATGGGGCTGTTGTGATCAACAATAGCAGTGCTGTGACAGCAGCTCGGATCAGAACTACTCAGGACGATTAAATGGATTATCTTTATGAAATGCTCCCTCTTTGTGCCCTCCTCTTTCCATAAAGGCACACAAGAGGGATTAGCTTTTGGGTTCCTAGAGGGTATTTATGGCTTCTCATTGCTTGCAGGTGGTTGAGATGGAATTAAATGCTGCATTTAGTCTTTCAAAATTCCCTTTGTTTTGACTACTTCTGTGTCTTTGTGTGTTTGTGTGTTTTGGGTGGTGTGGTGGTGGGATGTGGTGTTTATGTTTGTGAAGTGTAGTTGGAATTTTGTCATGATGCCAGCAGGGGTTGGGATGGGATGTGTTCCAGAGATGGATAATAGGGCAACAAGCACAGATCTGAGCATGTTGCACTTTCCTCAAAAATCTGATGGCCCAACATTGCCTACCTATTAAAGTCTAAACCCCTGAGTGTGATAATAAGGTCAGAGTGTATTGAAATGTTTATTGGATAGAATCTTGTAGTTGAGGGACTTAAAATCATGTAGACCAGCCAGCCACCCAGCCAACATTTGAATAGGCTACCCGTTGAGATTCTGTTTCATTGGGCGCCTCATTATTGGAAAGTTTTCCATTTACAGAACAGTTATTAAACATCTGCTCCGCAGTGTACTAAGCTTGGAAATTCGGGTGTCTCAGGGGGAAGACAGGCAAGGAAACAGGCAGTGTGAGAAGTGTTGTGACAGGGACAAGCACCATGAGAGCACGGAGGAATGGAACTAACCCAGCCTTGGAGGGTCAGGGTGGTGGGGTTCGTCGGAGAAATTGGCTAGGCCTAGACCTCAGAGAAAAGACTAAGCTAGGAAAAGAAGAGATTTGGGGAGCTGAGGAGGAGACAGGTAAGACTGTTCTAGGCAGAAGGGAATAGCAAGTCTAGATGTGGTGGTAACAGGTGAGACGTTTGGCCATTTACTATATCTACCAGATGCCATTTTAAGCATTTAACATGTGTTAACTCATTTCTTTCCATAACCATCTTGAGAGGTACATACTGTTACAATTCCCATTCTGTAGGTGAGGAAACAAACCCAGAGGGGTTAAGTAAGTTTCTCAAGATTTCTGGGTGGAGCATAAAGCATGAGATGGGTGGATGTAGCAAGAGATGAGACTGGCAAGGTGGGCAGAGCAGAGGCCAAGTCATGAAAGGACCTTATTGCCCAGGTTGAAGAGTTTGGACTTCATTTTGGTGAGGGGACCATGATCCTGTATGCATTTTAGAAGGATATCAGTGGCTCTTTGGGGAGTGGATTGGAGGGCTAGAGCACCATGGGCAAAGAGACCAGTTAGGAGGCTTTTGCAGTAATGCAGGCAAGAGGTGATGGTGTTTCCAATGAAGGGTGTGTGTGTGTGTGTGTGTGTGTGTGGAGAAAAGAAGATGGAATTGAGTTGTGAGACACTGTCAAAGATGGTTGGTGTGGAGGGCAAGGAAGAAATCAAGGAAGACTTCTAGATTTCTACCTGGTGCGGTTGTATAGATGGGGATGCAGTTTATTGAGGTGACACAGGAGAAGAAGATGGGGGGAAGATTTCTCATGCAGGGTCTTATTACATCTGCTTTCATTTACCTTCATCCAGTATTGATCATAGTTCTCCGAGGGGAGGGGAGGGGAAACTGGGGTGAGGCAGGGTATGGCACAGCAAATTTGATAACTATCCCTGGCTAAACTGTTGTAGACACTAGTTTTGGAAAGGAGGAAATAATTAGAACCTAGACATTCCAGACCTTGCACAGCTCTGAAGACTGCTTATGTTAAAGCCAAGGAAAGCTTATGTTTTCTCCAGACAACATTCTTTGGCATTAGGCTCTCCCCATGTGCCAGTGTCCCTCTCTAATTCACCTCTGCTTACTCTGCTAGTCACTGGGAAAGCAAAGATGAATAAAACGTAGCTTGAGAAGCTTGCATTCAAAAGGGCAGCAGATCTCAGTAGCTTAGATACTGTAGTGGAGGGGAGAGAGTGGGGCGGGACAGGATGGGGAGGGACTAAGAAGGATTCTTTTTTTTTTTTTTTTTTAATTTTTTAAAATTTATTATTTATTTATTATTTTTATTTTTGGCTGTGTTGGGTCTTCGTTTCTGTGTGAGGGCTTTCTCCAGTTGCGGCGAGTGGGGGCCACTCTTCATCGCGGTGCGCGGGCCTCTCACTATCGCGGCCTCTCTTGTTGCGGAGCAGAGGCTCCAGATGCTCAGGCTCATCAGTTGTGGCTCACGGGCCCAGTTGCTCCGCGGCATGTAGGATCCTCCCAGACCAGGGCTCGAACCCGTGTCCCCTGCATTGGCAGGCAGATTCTCAACCACTGCGCCACCAGGGAAGCCCCCAGAAGGATTCTTATTAGGGGCAGGAGTCAGGAGACTCTGCTCTGTGTGCCAGTCTTTTCCTCAGGTGGCAAAAGTCTACACTTACTCAAAGGGCCAGGTTTATTCATTTGAATAATGATGAAAAATAATGACTAGGTGACCCCCAGGGTCCCTTCTAGCAATAACATTTTATGATTCTAGTGATGATTCAGACAGTATATCTCTTGGAGAGGTATTTTCTTTCTTCCTTTCTCTTCCCTCCCGCTTCCTCTTCCTCCCCTTTCTTCCTTAGGCAGTAGTAGGGATGTCGGGGTGGAGATAGGGTTTTCACATGAGTGTCTATTAAAAACCTAGTTTTATTCAGTTTTAGCTTTATGTATAAAACGTACAACTGGAGGAGAGATGATGGCAGTAGTAATGTTAGCTTGCTGTCCTACAACTGACCCCTGGGTACTGTAAGGAAAGTTTCAGACCCATGATGGATGCAGCTCACAGACTCTCAGGACTAGAGAGAAAGGGGCCGTGGGATAAATTGGGAACCTAGTCATGAGCCTGAGTATATTTGGTCTGGTCCCTGCTACTAATAATTCAGTGTATGGGCTTGGCCAAGCCCCTTTGCTTCTCTGGCCCTATTGCTTCATAAAATAATCAGGGGGCCAAAGGGTGAGCCCTGGGGACAGAAAAAGGATTGGAAGTTCCTCTCTAATGAGGAATAATTATCGAATAACTGGAGACAGGCATCTGCCCAAGTATTGCTAGTTATCTCTTCTGACTGTTTCTACAGCCCTTCTTTTTTCCTCAGTCTTTTTGTCACTTCATAATGGCCTCCATATGAATAAATCTGCTGTGCCTCCTGGGAGGAGGGGAGGAAGGTTGGGATATTCTCTCTAGGTTCTGGTCTACATCCCCAACGAGCCGTTAAGGCTGCCTGCTGCCCCCTGCTCTCTATGCTGGGGTAGGGGTCGGGAGTTTTTGGTTGAATACTCAGGTTTTCTTAGGCTCACACACATGTATTTGGAGTGCTCCACTGACTAAAGTGCCAATCTGGCCATCCTCCCAACATGCCCAGTGCAGTTCCACTGAGGGGGAATAGCATTCGGTGGGCCTTTGATGCTTGCCAAACTCATGTTAATTGTAATTACCTAATACTCCCTGGGATCTCAGTCTTCCTGTCTGTAAAACAAGGGGGTTGGGCTGATGTCTGGTTTTATGGAAGTGGCTTGAGAATTCATTTCTGGAAGAAGAAGGGGCTTTGTTAGAGTATTGAGAGTATCTCACAGGGTTAAATTCTGGGTTCGCAGATACCTTTCAGTATATAAACAGATGGATATTGCTTTTTAGAGTGGACAGAGTGCTGAAAAATTGCTTGTGAGGTGAATTTACCAAATTGTCTACTGAGTTCCATTATAAACTTGGAGCTGTTGTCCCATGGGACAAACTTGGAGTCCAAGACTAAAAAGTTATATTTAAATATGTAGCAAACTGTTTAAAATCATAGGATAAAAGGAAAATAAAAACACTGTAAGATTCCCAAACACCACTAGGACTGGAAAAACACTAGACCAGAAATTTGCATTTCCTTAGAGCTTTGGCTTTCTGAGGTAGATACCTCTGCTGTGGTTACCTGGCCCTTGAAATGCCATCTGTAGAGACTGAAGAGTTCTGTTTATTTGTCAAGGTAAGAATCATTGCCTTATTCCAAGTAAGTATTCTCATTTACAAGGTCTCATTTACAAGGTCACATTTACAACCTGGTTAACCTATTGTTGGCCAGGTTTTCTTCATTCCAGAGGCATTTATCTGGTATTTAGCTATCTCCTGTTTGTTTGTTTTATTAAGGATTTCACTAAGCCTAGTTAACGGTAGTGTTTGCATGGTGTCTGTTGATCTGTTTGTCTAGTTTCCTTTGTAATTCTTTGTGCTAGTGAAAGCAAGCTGAGCAGTAGATTTAAAAGAATCATTTCCATAACTCATTATTTCTCTAGGTCTGGGTTTCCTTTCTGGAAGGTATGATCATGCTACACTGAGAAGTCAAATGTTGTTCACTGCTTACACAGACCGTGTTAAGGCTTTGGGACTTTGTTCTTCCAGATAGTTGTAAGCTGGCACTGAGGAATGGTGCTCTCAATATAATAATGATAGCTGTGCCTGAATCAGTTGAACACAAGAATAACTTTTCTTCATACCTTAAAGACTCACCCTAAATTGATTTTTCACACCAATTAAAGTTAACTCTTACTAAAATTAGGGTGTTAGGTAGAGTTACCATGCTAAGTAGGTTACCTAGCTGCTGTAGTAAGATTATGCTTGGAAGTCCAACTGCTTTCCATCCCTAAGTTCAACCATTTGTTCTAGGAATTTGGAGTACCTACTATGTGTTCTCCCTATGGAGAACGTAAAAACCAAACAATACATGATTCCTGCCCCCAGATTACATTCAGTCTGGAGAGAGAGACAGATAAGTACAACAGGTCCTAGCTTATTCTTACCCGTGCTTCCTTGGCCTGGATATTTTGGTTGAGGGTTTAGACTGGAAATAGCAGAATTGATGGATGTATCACTAGGCAAGGAGACCTATTTGAGTATCTGACTTCCAGTGTTCCAATTTGGTTTTGGCCTTCCCTCCTTCTCTTCCTTTCTTCTGCCTGTTATCTAGATTTTCTTCTCTATTGCTGAGGTGTCCAGCAGCCAGTGTGTAAAGTCAAGAACCTTAGGGTAGGGGACAACATTGTCCTTCAGGTTTGGGTGTCCAGACATCTGCCTAGTGCTTTCCCTATTCTTCTCACATCAGTTCTTTGGCTGGTTTCCAGAAAAAGTTGATATTGTCTAGCTTCTTATTTAGGAATGAAGAAAATTGTTTCATATTGAATTAAGTTTTATACTCAGTTTTGAAATAAAATAGCTATTTTGCTTGCAAATGGAATTATTTGAGGTGTGGTTTCTGGCATTTTTTTGGCTGTGCTGCACAGCCTGTGGGATCTTAGTTCCCCGAGCAGTTATTGAACCCGGGCCCTCAGCAGTAACAGCACGGAGTCCTAACCACTGGACCACCAGGGATTTCCCATTTGATCAGTTTTTGACTTACTAATTATGACTAAACTGTAGTTCTTGAAGCCCATTGCTACTATCTCTGCCAGCCTTCTTTGAACGCTTTGCAGCATGGAGCCCTAGGAAATGGAGGGAACGTTGAGGTTACCCTGTCTGGAAGGGCTCTTCATCTTCCCTTGTCCCTATTCTCAAAAAAGAAGTGTTATTTGGGATGCTGTGTTGTGTTCATGATTTCTTCCAACAATTTAGCATTGCCTGGGAGGTCTAGAAGAAGAGGAAATATGCCTGTGTTCGTCCTCAGAGGTTGGGGACAATATTGAAATCAATTTGGCCAAACTGTATGGAGCCCATTGAGTCCTCCTTTGGTGCTGTGAGGGATGAAAATGTGTAAAGCATACTCTTGTCTTCAGGGAACCTGTGGTCTCTTTGGGGAGATAAGGTAATCATGAAGTTGTAGCTGATAATAAGGCAGTTTGGTGTAGAGAGCTTGGTTTGGAAGACTAAGGTCTTACTCTTGTTCCCTGGAACTAATTTGGCCAGGAAAACTGGAATAAGTCATTTTCCCCTCTCTGAACCTCCATATTCTCATCTATAAAATGAGGTTAATAATCTGTATCTTGCCTTCCTCACAGTGTTATTGTGAGGAGCAAGTTAGATGTTACTAAAAGTGCATTATAAAACCAGATGATGCAATTTGTATGTGAAGAATTCATGAGTCATTTGTCAGAGGTAATAGGTAAATAGCAGAGTTTTCTATAGAAGGGGAGATCTCTTTGGGCTGGGGTGATCAGGAAGAGTGGTCTGGACCAGTCTTGGGATGGGGAGAAAGAATGCTGGAAGCATTTAGACAGAGGCAGTGATGGAGCAAAGGACTATAGGCAGAACTGTTAAGGGGCAGCAATGAGTGTTTTAGCTTTAGTAGTTATTGACAAACAGTTTTCAGACTGCATACCAGATCAAACTCTCATCAGCTGTGTATGAGAGAATTCCTGTTGCTCCATGTCCTTGTCAACACTTAGCATTATCTTTTTATTTTATGTCATTCTTGTTGGAGTGTAGTTATAGAAGTGACTTGTAAGAACCACGATAGGAACTCTCAGGTAGTACCATACAGGGGTAAAGTGATTGGTAAGTTCAGAGGAGGGAGAGATTGCTTCATTTGTGGGTGTGTGGTGCCCAGGGAACACCTATGGAGGAGTGAGCATTTGAGCTGGGCCTTGTAGGATAAGGATAGTGACCATGTATTATCTAGGACCATCCCAATGTCTAATATTCTGTCTTGCTGCGCTTATAAATTATGAAACACCCATATTTCTGTCTGGGCCAAATCTCCCAGTACACCCAGAAGCAGTGCCCGGATATCTTTTCTCAGTTGCAGTGCTTCTCTCTCCTCCCCCTTTGTTTCCAGAAAGTATGATCACAGGAGATTTAGGCTCCAGAGATGGAGAGAGGACATTCTGTGCAATGGGAACAACTTGAGCAGAAACACAGATGAGCAACTAGATCAAGCGGCATCCATATTCCAGCTAATGAGCAGAGTGGGGAGGGCATGTCCCATAATTTGGGGGTTGGTCATACCTTCTCATAGTCTCCTGGAGCAGGTGGAAAAGGTAATAATGTTCCCAAGCCAGTTTGTATTTAAATTGATAGAAGGATGAGAATGACCTCTTTGCCTATAATTACATCATTTCGGGGAAGAAATTAATCCAGCAGACAGTCATACTTGAAGTATGTCGAAAGAGAGTTTGTCTTCTCTTAAAATGGAGGGGGAGGAAGGGAACGCCAGGACCTAAAGAGCTTAGTCTCTCAGCACTCATCTATTACTTGTATATTTGCTCGGAAAAATTACCATTTCTTTGTCAGCTTTTATCCTGCCTGGTGGACTCTAGCTGGGTGTTTATTTTCTGTAGTTTTACCAAATCACTTTGAAGGCTGGTGTGAACATTGATCATGTCTTAGAGTCTTTCTTCTTTGTTCTGTCAGCAAGTACTAGAAAATGTACCTTAAATTACCTGTTTTTGGGAAACAAGGTGGCCCTGCCTGGTCCCAGAGAGGCATGTTAAACATTAGTCAGCTCCTGATCCTGTGTTAGGTCCTGGGGTATTTGTCAGGGGACACTGGGGGTGTTAGAGCTGCCAGTGGGGACATTGACCAGAGGGTATCTAGGCCTTCTGTCAAGGAGACTTGTCAAGTACTTGATTAAAAATCTGACCTGGGTTCTAGACCTAACTCTGCCATTTATATTAATAATAGCTGCCATGGGACTTCCCTGGTGGTGCAGTGGTTAAGAATCCGCCTGCCAATGCAGGGGACACGGGTTCAAGCCCTGGTCTGGGAAGATCCCACATGCTGCGGAGCAACTAAGCCCATATGCCACAACTACTGAGCCTACGCTCTAGAGCTCGCGAACCACAACTACTGTGAGCCCGTGTGCCACAACTACTGAAGCCCGTGTGCCTAGAGCCTGTGCTCCACAACGAGAGAAGCCACCACAATGAGGAGCCCATGCACTGCAACGAAGAGTAGCCCCTGCTCACCACAACTAGAGGAAGCCCGCGCGCAGCAACAAAGACCCAACACAGCCACAAAAAAAAAAAAAAAAAAAAGCTGCCATGACTTGGGTGCCCACTGTGGTGAGATACCATATTGGTGCCTTGTGTTCATACTAATAGAGCTGATATTTACTGACGGTTACTATGCGCTGAGAGCTCTTTGTGTGTGTGTGTGTGTGTGTGTGTAATCTTTATAATATAAATTTATATATAATCTTAAGGCATATCTTATATGTAAAATTAATGTATAAGACATAGACATGGGCTTCCCTGGTGGCGCAGTGGTTGAGAATCTGCCTGCCAGTGCAGGGGACACGGGTTCGAGCCCTGGTCTGGGAAGATCCCACATGCCGCGGAACAGCTAAGCCCGTGTGCCACAACTACTGAGCCTGCGCGTCTGGAGCCTGTGCTCCGCAACAAGAGAGGCCGCAATAGGGAGAGGCCCGTGCACCGCGATGAAGAGTGGCCCCTGCTCGCCGCAACTAGAGAAAGCCCTCGCACAGAAACGAAGACCCAACACAGCCAAAAATAAATAAATAAATAAATAAAAGTGAAATTCTTTAAAAAAAAACCAAACAAACATATTTCATATAAAGTTTCAACATATTGTATATGTTGTATATACATATACAATTGTATATATTGTATATATATTGTATATAATTTAAATATAATATACCTAAGTATATAGTAAAAATATTCTCACCTCAACCGTAAGAAGTAGGTTCTGTTGTTCCACGTCATATAGGTAAGAAACTGAGGTACCAGTAGGTTAAGAAATATGCCCACAGTCACACTGCTAGTAAATGTAGTTGCCAGGATTTAAACCTAACCAAATCTTCTTTTTTAATATGGAAAATTTCAAACATATACAAAGTAGACAGAATAGGTTAATGAAGCATGATGTACCCATCGTTCAGCCTCAGTAGTTATCTATTCATGGTCAATCTTATTGCATTTATACCCTTACATACTTCTCATCCTGTGCTTTGAAATGTGGGTATCATATTTTGTCCTTAAGTATTTCACAATGTATTTTTTTTTTAATTTTTGAACTTTTTTTTATTGTCGTAAAGTATATGTAATATAAAAGTTACCATATTAGTCATATAGTTCAGTGGCATTCAGTATGTTCACATCATTGTGCAACCATCACCACTCTAGATACTTCTTTTGTTAAAAACCTTTAACAATGTATTTTTAAAATTATTTATTTATTTATATTTTGGCTGTATTGGGTCTTTGCTGCTGTGTGGTGAGCGGGGGCTTCTCATTGCGGTGGCTTCTCGTTGTGGAGCATGGGCTCTAGCACGTGGGCTTCTGTAGTTGTGGCATGCGGGCTTGGTACTTGTGGCTCGCGGGCTCTAGAGCGCAGGCTCAGTAGTTGTGGTGCACGGGCTCAGTTGCTCTGCAGCATGTGGGATCTTCCTGGACCAGGGCTCGAACCCGTGTCCCCTGCATTGGCAGGCGGATTCTTAACCACTGCGCCACGAAGGAAGTCCCACAATATATTTCTAAAAGATGATTTTAAAAAACACAACCATTATCACATAATAAAATTTAACAATTCCTTAATACCATCAAAATCCAGATTGTGTTCAAATTTCCCATTGTCTTATAAATGTCACAATCTTATTTTTACAGTTTGATTTAGGATTTACATAAGGTCCATACATTGTAATTGGTTGTTATGTCTTTTAAGTCTTTTTTAATTATAAGTTCACCTTTTTCCCCTTTTATTTGTTGAAGTAGTTGGATTGTTTTTCCTGTAGAAATTTGCTCATTGCAGATCTGTGGTGTGTTTAATATGTTTCTCTGTCCTTTGTATTTCCTGTAAATTTGTGGTTGTATCTAGAGGGCAATACCTCTTAATCCTCATAGCAGCCCTACAAAAATAGGTATTCTTATTTTGCAGATGAGAAAACAGACTGAGAAAGGCTGGGTAACTTGCCCAGGGCCTCACAGCAACCTTGGATTTGAACAGACCTTCTTGCCTTCAAAACCTATGCTCTTTTGTTTTCACCGTTCACCCATTCTGTGAGCTTGAGCAAATCATTTTCAGTTCTCTGGGCATTAGTTTCTTTGTGTGCATTGAGAGCTCTTACAGAAGTAGTGTTCTGTGTCCCTGTGACCATTTTAGTGCCCACCATTAGACGGCATGACACTAGATGCTGTGGGTGATACTCATATGAATAAGACTGTTTTCAAGGAGCACGTAGTCAGCCAGGGACTGATGACCATACCCTGTTTCAGACATGGAGCCTGTTTTGGCAATTGCGGGTCTATAGGATCATTAATCCCCCATAGGATTCCTAACTAACCTCCCTACATCCTGTCTTGCCCTCTTTCAAGCCATGCTCCTCTCTGCTGCCAGTTGCCTTTTCCTAAAAACCATTTTTGTTGTGTTCTCCCTGCTCATAAATCCAGCTTGAGGGATCTGGTAAATAAGAAAAGTTTTTCCAGCAATAAACCTTCCCTCCTTGGATTGAGTTACTGTTTCAAGGGCAGCTAGTCTTTTTTCTTTTCTATTTGGCAAAGGTGTTATTGCTTTTATGGAAATGGAATCTGGAGATGATAGAATAATGATGGAGTGAAGCATAGGGAATGCCATCTTGATTCAGGGGAGTGCATACATTTAGCATTGTACTGTTTACTCCCAAGGACATCCGACCGTAATGGGGCAATTGTGCTGTTTTGCAAAGAAAAGGAACTTTTAGTTGTGGAGTCCAGGGAGAAGAGTCTTAAAGGTATCCTTTTGAGATACCTTCATCTCATTGATGAACCTTCATCTTATTGGCTAACCAAGCCATTAAAATGAATGTGTTATATAGGAGTAGAGTCAAGCAGAGCAGTGTTTTCGGTCTGTAGTAATTTGGGTGGCAGACAGGTGGCATTGGGGTCGAGGTTGACGTACAACTGATATAGGTAGTGAAGTCAAAAGTCAGGAGAGGTAAAGTTTAGGGCATTTGTATCACTGGAGTGCCTTGCATATAATAGTTACCTAATATCTTTTTAAAGTCTTTAAAAAAAATACTTTGACAGTGGATCAAGCCAGAGGAGAAGGCTGTGGAATCATGGATTCTAAAGCTCAGGAGCCAAGTAATCTAGGACCCTGGATAGCTCCTTGGAAAAGCAGTTCCTCTGACAAAAGTTAAGAGTACTTAGGGGACTCCTAAGTCCTTTCTGTTCCAGATCTTTTCAGAGGATCTTACGCTCTGGATCAGAGGTTGCAGACTGGCAGGTCTTGGATTGTGTCTAGCCCGAAGTGTATTTATTTTGAGTTGGACCCCAGCCTGGGAAGATTAGGGTTTTCAGTGGAGATACTATGTATGAGATCAGAGGCCCGGGCATGTGGGCTATGAGGGTGAGTGATTTCTCCTGAAGAGGGAGTAGGATTTTTGAGGAAGAAGAAGGGGCTGGATCCTGATGCTGACCATGAGCATTTTCCTATTCACAGGAGTGGGAATAGTCCCCAGTTATTCTACAGGCTTCACTCCTTGAGCCTGCCACCAGGGACTCTTTGTATCATAATTGGCACCAGGCCAATTTGGCAAAATGCTTGAGTTTACAGAATCATGTTTTTCATTTCTCTCCCTCATTCCACATGCTACTTCCTTATTGGCTGACTCTTCTAGATAGAACATATTTATTCTCAAGTTTGTCAAAGCCCACACCATTTCCTGTTGTTTCTTTGCTACCCAAGCCCAGTGTCCGTTGCCATTTATCACCAGGCTAGCACTTTTTTCTTTGAAACACTTGGTCAGCTGTACTTATTTTTGCTACCTGTTTGGTGCCTCTGGGTCAGCTCAGCACTAGATGGAACTCTAATATTGAAGGGACTTAACCCAGTTACAGTGCTCTTAGTCCCTTGGACTAGATGAATTATCTTATTTTACCAGGAACTTTTGGTGCCTCTGTTGCCTAGGAAGTCTGTCTCCTGGCTTGTCTTAGGACTTCATAAGGACAGCAAAGTAGTCAAGTCTCAGTGAACCTTGTCCTTGTAAAATTGGCATTTTTTGCATCTAACAACTCACAAGCTGGGGTGAAGTCTGCCGTCTCATGGAAGAAACCACAACATCTATATATACAATATAAATCAAAGCTGTTTTACTTATAAGTTAGTAACTGGTCTTTCTTTCCCCCTAGCTGCAGTGAGAGCAGCTCCTGTGTGTTGAAAGTAGGTGGCTTTCTGAGTAAGTGACTGTTCTTGCTGCCTGTTCCCTTTGGCTTCTTGTAATTACTGTAACATCATCATCCAATATGTGGAGCACCATGGTAATTTCCATGACAACTGATCATGATTTCCCAGATAAAGGGAGGAAGCTAATAAGTGTTAGGAACTTGAAAAGGGTATTGGGCTAAGTTCTTGTGATACTAGTAGAATTTGGAGCTGGGAATGACTTTTCAGCAGCAACTGCCTAATTAAACCTTCCCCATTTATAGACAAGGAAACAGAGGTATAGAGAGGTTAAACAACTTGCCTAAGGGGTCCCTAGGTTGTGTAATACACTTGAGATCCTCAGTCTAGTGTTTCTTTGTGCCTTCTATTCTGTATGGCTTCTTTCCATTATGTCCCACTGGACCATGAGCTCCACCAAGGCAGGATCCACATCTGTCTTGTTAATTAATGTTTTCCCAGCACTTACCACAGGACCTAAGTATTTTTTTTAAATTAATTAATTAATTAATTTATGGCTGTGTTGGGTCTTCGTTTCTGTGCGAGGGCTTTCTCTAGTTGCGGCAAGCGGGGGCCACTCTTCATCGCGGTGCGCGGGCCTCCCACTATCGCGGCCTCTCTTGTTGCAGAGCACAGGCTCCAGAAGCGCAGACTCAGTAATTGTGGCTCATGGGCCTAGTTGCTCTGTGGCATGTGGGATCTTCCCAGACCAGGGCTCGAACCCGTGTCCCCTGCATTGGCAGGCAGATTCTCAACCACTGCACCATCAGGGAAGCCCCCCTAAGTATTTTTTGAGTGAATGGATAAACTATGTTGGAGTTCTCAGACTGGGACACATGAAATCACAGGATAAACCATATGCCTTCCTGAAGTGTACTCAAATCTTTTTTTTGTAGTTGGATTAGTTTAAGTATTATTACTAGTAGTTTAAAAGTTTACTCTTACATTAAGTCATGTTATGGATTGGATAATAAGTTAACATAAATTTTTTAGATAAAATGAGAAGGCATCAAATAAATTACAGGATTATAGTAGGCCCTTTGACCTTTACCCCAGAGGGTCTAGTGTTGCCAGATCTCTGATATATTTAAGAGGAGCTAGAAATCTAATTAGAAAAAAGAGGTCTGACTTTAAATGTTGGCAGACAACTCAGGTTTGTTTGTTTGTTTGTTTTTTAAACAAATGTGTGGGTCAGACAAAACACATCCTTGGGCCTAAGCATCCCTTTGTGACCTATGAGATAAACAGGTCTGGGTAAGAACAAGACTTTGGACAGAGCCAAATGGATGATAGTGTCAGGGATGGCTTCCATTCTGAGTCTGGCTTGGATTCAAACTGGCCATAGGTCGGAGTGGAAAGAAGTTAAGACTTGATAGGTTAGGAAAATTCCCACATTAAATATCATCCTCTGTGGGTAGCAGCTTCTGTAATATCTTAGCTCTTAGAGAGCATCACATTTACTCCCCTTGTTTTGCAGATTGAAATAAAGTCCAGAGAAGGTAACAGAGCTTTCCTCTAGGATCCTAAGCAGCAGCCTTAGGTCTTGGGCAGGCCCCTGCTTCAAACTCTAGACCTTTGTTTGGTGCTCCTGCCTCATGCTCTTAGGGCATGGGGCTAGGGTCTTCTGGAATACTTTGGGATGGTTGGTAGAGCTGGGCAAACTCCACTTCTTAGTACAGCCCTATCATCCTAAGCAAAGGGAGGGTTGAGGTGGCAGTAATATGCTCAGCCTCATCTTGGTGCAAAGGGTCTATTTCTGTGACTAGCATCATATTGACCTTATTTTTTCTACCTAGAAAGATGTAGAGGACAGCTCAGCAACAAAGAGCCTCAGTGCCAAGATAGATCCATTCCCTCCTGTGACTTCCTTGCCTCTTCTCTTCCTCTTCTTTTTCTTCCCTTTCGGCTCCTTCCTCCTTGAACCCTGCTACCTCCCTTCTGCACCCCCCGCTCCCCGTCCTTTCTTTTTCTCTCACTGTTGCCCTTCTCCTCCATGCGAAATTCTTGTGATGCCACTGCAGTAGGCAGAGCCTGGGATTGGACCTGTTTTCCAGGAGTTTTGAGAGGACTTGCTCTGAAGTAGGGCAACTAAATAAAGGAGATTATATGTATTTAAAATGTCCCTTCTCCTTCCCCACCTCCACCCCAGGTTGGAAAGGATAAAATCTCAACTATGGACTTGACTATAAGGCTCATATAGTCTGGTGTCACCTCACTTTGCTGCCTTCTGTCAGCAGCACAGTGTTTAACACCCACTGTTCCCTGTGCTCCTGTTCAGTAGAATGACTTTGTTTTGACTATTCCCTCTGAGTAGAAACTCTTTCGGCTCCTTGTTGTCTTTACCTGACAAACTCCTACTCATCTTTTCGTACCAGTTCAAATGCTACCTCCTCAGTGAAGCTTTCCCTGATCACTCCATGAGCAGAATTAATTTTGATCTTCTTTCTACTTTGCTTCTACTTCTATAGTTGTACTCTGGTGCTGTATCACACCTGAATCTGCTTTCATTCCTGAAATTGAGACCTTATGAGCCAAGAGACAGTGTGCTGTTTATCTCTGTTTCCCGTGTGTCTCTGTAACAGGCCTGGCACAAATAGTACTTGCAGAATGAATGACAGAAATATATGTACATAGAAACCTGTGGTATTCGGTTGAGCGATAAATGCTATAGGTGCAATATGATAAAGTGCTCTGGCAGTTTATGGAAGTTCTTGAGAGAGAACTTCTGAGAGAAATCTTGGAAGCTTCTAGAAGCTGGTAGCATTTAAATATTTCTTTTGAGATTTAGGGGAAGTTCAGTTGGCAAAGATGGTGGGAAGAACATTCCAGGTGGAGGGAATGGTTAGAGTAAAAACAATGAGAAAACACAGAGGTCAGGCCCCACCTACTAATTTACTCTTGCCCTAAGCTAGAATTCTTTCTAGAATGTGTGCTAAATTTTTAGGCCAGCCTAAAGGAAATTCTCTTTTCTCCTGTCTTTTCTACCTTTTTTTCTTTCTGTTCTTTCCTTCCCTTCTCCCTCTCTCGTGACCCACTTGTCTTTTACTTTTGATTTCTTCTCAGTCCTTTCCCTTCCTTTCATCTTCCCAATGCTCCAGTTTTTTGTTGTTCTTTTTTTAATTTTTTTTTTGTCTGCGTTGGGTCTTCATTGCTGCACGTGGGCTTCCTCTAGTTGTGGCAAGCGGGGACTACTCTTCGTTGCGATGCCTGGGCTTCTTCTTGCGGTGGCTTCTCTTGTTGCTGAGCATGGGCTCTAGGCACGCGGGCTTTAGTAGTTGTGGCGCGCAGGCTCAGTAGTTGTGGCTCACGGGCTCTAGAGCGCAGGCTCAGTAGTTATGACGCACGGGCTTAGTTGCTTCACGGCATGTGGGATCTTCCCGGACTAGGGCTCGAACCCGTGTCCCCTGCCTTGGCAGGTGGATTCTTATCCACTGCACCACCATGGAAGTCCCCCCAGTGCTCCAGTTTTATGTTTTTTGTTTTTTTAACTTTATTGTTTACCTTTCTCTACCTACTTTCTTCTTTCTTGCCCTCTTCCCCAGGCAACCCAGGAAATCCAGGCCTTTGGGTTGAGATGTGAATCAGCTACACAGTATTTAACTCCAAATACCACCTCCTCTTGTGAAGCTGAGAAGTAATCATGGCATAATTGCTTCTCATCTGTCTCTTATGTTTTATTGGCATTGACTTTTTTTTAACCTCCCACGATGGTGGGGGTGTTGTTATCATCTTATTTTTTTTAGTAGTTGTCAAAATGTCAATTTTAATGAGAAATTTCTGCAGACAGGCCTGCCCTTGAGTGGTGTGAGCCTTCAGGCAAAGCTAGGGCTGGATGAGTCAGAAATGCTCATTGGTCTGTTTTCTCATGCATACAGGTGTCTGGGTCACACAGATACATACACACTCCCTTCTGTCCCTACAGGTTTGTATGCTTTGCAACACATACACACACAACTGAGTTACAAAGGCGCATATATTTCTTCTCTTCTGTACACATCCATACTTATCTCCTTTATACCTTATACCCACACATTTATCCTCCTATACCCTTGTCCCACTGTTTTCTACCTAGATACACAGAATTGTGTGTGCCGCGAAAGTATCTGTAAGCCTGTCTTACAGACACCACACTGTCCTCTCCCTTACGTATCCACACAAGTACTCCCCTACATACAGACACTGACATCTGCCCATGCCCCAGTCCCATACACTCAATACCACACCATCTCCCACTATTCCTTAACTCTCCCTCCTTAATTATTTCTAATCTTTATAGAAACATTTTAGTTTCAGACTAGTTTTGAAAGGAAATGTCTTTTTTGACAGCCAAGCTAGTGGACCATTAGGGAGTCTGAACCATTTATGACAGATCCTTTGACTAAGGCCTCTAGAGTAACCCTGTTATTGTGGAGGTGGGGGAGGGCTGGCTCAAACAATAGCGGATTGCTTCTAAATGGCACTGTTATGAGCCAAGGTGTATTATTTTTTTTTTAAAGATTTAACTTTTATTTATTTATTCATTTTTGGCTGTGTTGGGTCTTCGTTTCTGCGCGAGGGCTCTCTCCAGTTGCAGCAGGCGGGGGCCACTCTTCATCGCAGTGTGCGGGCGTCTCACTCTCGTGGCTTCTCCTGTTGCGGAGCACAGGCTCCAGAAGCGCAGGCTCAGTAATTGTGGCTCACGGGCCTAGTCACTCCGCGGCATGTGGGATCTTCCCAGACCAGGGCTCAAACCCGTGTCCCCTGCATTGGCAGGCAGACTCTCAACCACTGCGCCACCAGGGAAGCCCGCCAAGGTGTATTTGAACCTAGTTCCAAACTGGATCCTGTGATTTCAGGATTCACTTCTATTGGAAGGTGATCATATACTGGCAAAAGAGCCAGAGCCACTGTAGATGTTCCAAATCAGACTTTCTAGGGTGGGGCCTGGAAAACTGTATTTTTAACAAGTTCCCAGAGTCCTTCTGTTGTGTAGCCAGGTTAGGAAACACTGATGTAGAGGAAAGAACTAGAAGTGAGAAGATCTGTGTTATCTTTCTGTACTACCTTGGACAAGTTATCTTTTTGGACCTTAGCTTTCTCAACTGTAATATAACAAAGCTCATGCTCATAAAGGACCTTTTCAGCTCTAAAATTTCATGCTGCTTTATGATGAGTTCAATCTGGGATACTTTTCTACCATAAAAGTGTCCATTCTCTGGCTACCCTGGGCAAGGCATTTCAGGCTTTGGCCAGAGGCCAGCAGAGGCAGCCTAGGCCCTGATCTTCTGTCAGAAGCACTGACACAGTTCCTAATGAGAAGTGGATCGATATGGGCCTGCAGCCAGGCCTGGGGAGCCTGGGAGGAAGCTGGAGGAGTATTCCTAGCTGGGGAGAATCCGATTACTATGAAATCGATGTTTTCCTCACCTTTATAAACTCATATATAATATAGTGCTAGGTACATAATACAGGCCCCCTCCTCAGATGGCAACATCATTTAGTGTTAATATTGGGTTAAGCCTCTTTGTATGTTCATTTCCCCTAACACTTACCGGGATAGGTTGAAAAGGAAACTGGAGCTCAGAGAAGTGAAGTGACTTGGCTGCCCTATGTCACATAGCATGTTCTCTGTTGTACTGCACTACAACATTTCTGAGCATTTGCAACACTTTGATTCCAAGCCAATGAACTTTTTTTTTTTTAATTTGGAATCTTTTTCTGTTCAGAATTTTCTCATTTATTTTTGGCCACGCCACATGGCATGTGGAATCTTGGTTCCCTGACTAGGGATCGAACCCGCACCCCCTGCATTGGAAGCTTGGAGTCTTAACCACTGGACGGCCAGGGAAGTCCCTTTTTTTTTTTTTAAAAAAAACCAGGGCCATCCCTTACCCTTCTACAGACTGAACTGGAGCTGAGGCCCTCTCCCTGGAACCCTTCAAAGACTGGAGGAAATCCCTTAAAACCAGTGGTTGAGGAGGATGGGGGCAGATGCTCTGCTTGCTTAGGCTTTCTCATCTCCTTTCCCAGGTCCCTAAGGAATGAGCACGCTCTGGTGGGAGAGATCAATCATCATTTGGGATCAGTGGGAGGGCTGAGTCAGGTTTCTGAACTGGCCCTGTGCAAGGAGGGGGAAGGGACTCACGACCAGATATTTCTATGCGTTGTAGAACCCGAGGGCTTAATATGCTCAGCTACCAGTGTGCTCAGACCAAATTCCCCCTACAGTTGGTCATTCAACAAATATTTGTTGAGTATCTCCTATGTGTCAGGGCTTGTGCTAGTGCTAGCTAAGGATTCCTCGATAAAGACCCAGTCCCTGCCCTGAAAGACCTCACAATCTAACATCAGAGCCAAACAGGGAAACAGACCATAGTATTCTGTATGTGCCTTAATAGAGGCATATGCAGGGTTCTCTGGGATCACAGAGGCATGGAAGTGGGTTTTTCTGGGGGAGATAACTTTGATCTGGCTTTGAAGGAAGAGTAAGAGTAGAGGCAGGCAAGGCAAGGAGGGCACTCCAGACCAGGGAACTAGCGCAAAGGAAAGCATAAAGATGTGTCCAGGAACAGTTGATAAAGGGGTGGACATTAGAGTAGTCCCTAACATGTAGCCAATCAGATTGACAGCCCTTGCCCCTTACTAGACTTAGGGCTGTAATAGTAGTCACTGAATGGTAGTAACACAGGAGCAGGTAGGGAGAAGAAGGTGGATTTATTAGTAGATGCCGACTGAAACTTAGTTTCAGGGAGGAAACTAGGGAGGAAAGCTGAAGAGCAGCAGCCCTCTGCACTCTGGGCCAAGCCTGCAGAGATGCTGGGGGTTCTTGGCAGTGGTTTGAAAGTTCGTTGGCTCAGGCACAGGGCTTTGCTTCTCTGATGGCAAAATCCTCTACTTGCCTTCCCCTCCTTTCTTTTAAAAAGAAATTAATGGAATCTGTTCAAAGTATCCCTGAAATGAAATTACATTTTTAACTCTAATTACCCTAATTAAAACTTGACAGCTGTAATCCTGGAATGGCAGATATGCTAAGTACCCCATGCCTGTGACAAGCTTACTTACCCAGATGGAATGTTGTTCTGTTCTGGGCTTAGGAGAAAAATTCTTTTGTATGTTTGTTTTGTTTTTCCCCATGAGCAATTTAGTCTTTGACCTGACAGCTTGCTCAAGCTAGGATAGTCTTACTTGTGGGCTACAGGCTTGTTCAGGACCCCTTAATCTCAGTAGAGGTCCCTTTGCATCCAGAGGAGATGCTCCTGATGATTCTTCGCACATACCTTTGAGTTCTCATCTCAGTTGAGGTTGGATTGAATGCCCTGAGCCTTTCCCTGGGTGAAATCTCCTGTCTTTGGGGGATCTGCACTTGTTAGAAGGCTGTCTGCTGATCTAGGGCTAAATCTGTATCTGGGATCAGTTTATGGCTGGTATTAAGGATACAGTTTGAGGTCAGGGACAAGGAGCTCTGAAAATAGGATCCCTCTTCTCTTCACATATATCAGCGTAGGCTAGAAGCCACCTAATGAAATGCCTGGTCTTGGCCCCTACCTTAACTAGTTACCTGGCCAGACAGGGAACATGATGGGGAGGGAGGGAGGCAGCCCCTGAAGCAGCCTGAAGGATCTGTTGATGCTGTGAGTCATCTCATGGTTCTTTTAGAACCAAAGATTCCCATGTTCTAATGACTTTCTCTTAGCCCAGAAGCCTGTTCAGTCAGTGGACACTGAGTGTTACATTAGGTACTGCAAGGGATACAGAGTTGAATAAGACACACTCCATGCCCCTGCGAAGCTTAGAATTGTGGGGGGAGTAGGGAAACAGTAGTGGGTGAGGGACAGCCATATAGTGACTAATTATGTAAGGCAGAGCAAGAAAAGACTTCTCACAGGTGTTGGCATTTGAGCTTGTCCCTGAAATAGGTAGTATTAGCAGAGGAATGGAGAAGGGCATTGCAGGTGTTAGGGAAGAGCATGGTGGAAGGTAAGAAGTTGCCAGGTGACATCCTGCTGTGATTGGAGTACAGTGTGCAGGGAAGGATATGATAGAGGATGAGGTAGAGTTTAAACTATCCTGTAGGCAAAGGGGATCCATTGAGGGTGTAGGATTGTGATATGAGTGTGTGTGGTGGACTGAGGGACAGGGTGATTGGAGACAGGAGATTAGTTAGAACAGATGTCAGGCAAACTAACCTGTGGGCTGAATCAGTCTGCTGCCTCTTTTTGTAAAGTTGTACTAGAATACAGCCACACTCATTTGTTCGTCTATGACTGCTTTCATATTACCTTGGCAAAGTTGAATACTACAGAGACTGCTGGCCCTATACAGAAAAAGTTTGCTGACCTCTGAGTTAGAAGGTAATTATGAAAGTTCTGGAAGAGGAGATAAATGTCAGGACTAAGCCGGAAATGAATTGGAGTGTCAAATGAGACTTTTCAGAAGAAGGGACAGCATGATTTAACAGAGAACACCTGCCCTACCTACCTCTCAAAACTTTGTAAAGGTCAAATTTGCTGAAAGTCACCATATCACAAAGGACACAGGATGCAGGCAAGTCCTGATTTGCCCTTATTAGCTGTGTGACCTTGGGCAAATCACTTACCTTCCCAGAAGTTCAGGTGAATATTGTGAATAGAACAAAGAAAAGAATCAATCAGATTTTTCCTCATGGCACAGAACTCTTATTCTGCTACTTCTCTATACTTCACCCCCCATTTTATAAATCTGAGGGCCCGCTGTTGGGAAGGACAGATATCCTAGAAAACCTGGAACATAATTTACAGTTTGAGTTGTGAAGTTGGGGATGGGTGGGCAGAGGGTTTTGATCTCCTGGAGCCGCTGGTGTTGTGTGAGAAGGGCTCATGATAGTTTGAGGACATCCTGTGCCCTTCCCCTTCCCTAACTGCTGGCACTTGTTCTGGCCAGATTGAGTTTATTTCTGCCCTTTAACTTCCAGAGCATATCAGCCCCCTGCAAAGCTAAAGGCTGGATTGATTTCTTTCTCAGTCACCTTTCAAAGCAGGAAACTATGTAAGTACCACTTGATATCCCTTATGCGTCTCTCCCTGCCACTACACTGAATCCCCTATGACTCACTCCCTTTTTCCTAGAATGTTGTGCATCTACCCTGGAGGATAGGAAAAATCACTAGATGGGAGACTGCAGTGGTGGGTTCCAAACTCATTTCTCCCTTCAGTTTACTATGTGACCTCAGCCAATTTGTTTCATGTTCCTGGCCCTTCAAGTGACTTTAGCCACCTCTTAGGATCTGGGCTTTCTTCTTTAAGACCTCAACTTCAGAGCACAGCCTTTTCCCTTTTTTTCTTTTATCCTCTGTTCCCCCCTCCTTTCAATCTAGAGTATTTGTGTATATACGTACCTCATTTGCTTCAAATTCACTGCCTTTGACTGTGAGGAGAATAGTCATATCTCTAGCTGTTTGTACTGGCAAGGTTCTAGGAACTGGCACTCAGTCTAATTACTGGAGTGGAACAGACACTGGAGGTCAGGTCCAGCTGACCCTAGGGTTCAGCAAGGCATGGTGTCTCTAGGATGGGCAGGTAAACATTTGGCCCTGGTATCCTTGATAGAGTGTAAGAATAAGGGCCAGGCACTGATCCAGGCAATTCACATTTTTTTTGTTCCTTTATCTCATAACTCTGAGACAGGTGATATCATCACAGATATCATTTTACAGATGTGGGAACTTAGTTTTAGAGGATCATTCAGTAGACAGAGACTGACTCATTGAGGATACAGGGAAATACCTAAATATTCCCTCTTCCCATAGGGGAGAGTGGTGGAAAAAACAGACAGTAATCAAAGCTCTTAAGGGGATATAGGGGAGCAGGTAAATAATAATGCTTAAGGATACCCAGTTTAGGTGGCCAGATCCAGGGCTCAAACCCAGATCTGTATGTGTGCTATTTCTACTGTACCATGCTGCCTTCCCTGCAGAAGGATGGGGAGAGTGGCAAACTCAAGAATAAGTCTAGGCTGGCAGGCAGTCTCTGAGGAATGGCCACTGGTGGGAAGGCCTAGTCTTGGATTCAGAGCTGGGCTTTAGTCCTAGGAGGGCCTGAGATGTTAGGCAGGTGACCTGAGGCAGGCGTTCTCACATGGACCTGGGGCCATTTGTAGAATACTGTACATGATTTTGTGCCCTCTAGAAGTTGAAGCCTCGTGGTCAGCACTGGCAATATCCTGGAATACCACAAGGAACCCCACAATCAACTCTGTGGTACAGGAGAACAGAGAGGAAGGGTTGACATCCAGGCCATATGGGTAGGAGATGGGAGTTAGGGCGAAGACTGTTTTAAATATTTCCTGCCTGGAGTCAGAATTGTTTGAGGACTGGATTTGAGTTGCTGACTCCAACCTGAAGTGATAGAGCTAGGATAGAAGTGAGAGGGAAGGGAAGAGATTTTAGAGGCTGACAGTCTGTCTTCAGGTTAAAAAAATAAAAAAGATTAAAAAATTGTGTTAGAGTCTACAAATTAGTCCAGTTTAAAAACTTGAACCATTTTCTTCTCAGCACAGCCTTTGCATATGGTGGCTCCTTTTCCCAGAGGCTCTGTCTTCCTTTTTCTCTGACCATGGCTAGGCAGGCAGGTCATGGCTAGCTCTGAGCCATAGCATCCTTCAGTCTGCTGCTTCACCCTGGGTCTTTCCCTGTGATGCCCCCAATAGTGCTAGATTCGAGGCCTTTCTCGCCTTCTGAGATGGCCCACACTCTTGTCTGTGGAGTCTGTTTCTCCTTGAGTAAACCATCTTTCATTTTAGTTTGGCTCGCTCTTGAATTCTTTCCTGTTCAAGAACCCACACTCGGCGGCCATCCCAGGGACTCGCCTAAGACCTGGGATGTGAGCATCCTCTCGTGCCCCACTGTCTTTCCTGCAACAAGGGGAGATGTCACTTGGGGATATCACAGCACAAGTTACAGCAGATCCCAGTTTGTATGTTTTGAAGGATAACCATTGTATAAAGTACTGAACTGCGATTTTGCAAACATCTGTTGGTTGTTAAATTCTTTTTAAAGACATGTCTCCCTTTTGGTGTTGTTATTTAAACTACGGAAATTGTCTTAATCCAGTTTCCAGATTTGGTTTTTGGCATAAGTGATCGTCTGCTAGAGATCTGTGACATAGTTGGAAGACTAGGAGAAATACTCCCAATAGATGAAACAATGAGGAATTCCTGAAAGATGAGATAAAAACAGATAAATGGGGCAACCCCAATAAAAATGAGGACAAATACTCCCCACCAAGCGAAAGAGAGAAGTTCCCCCCAAAATTAGTTTTCTGGACAAAACTCTGTGTTACCCTGAGATAAGAAGCAATGACATGGACAGTTGGCCAGAAAATTAAGTAAGGTAATCACTGGTCAGTCTCCTTAGCAGACAGTCCTCTGACATTTAGGATAAAGCCATGTGTCTTAGTCCGTTTGGGCTGCTAGAACAAAAACACCCGAGACTGGGTGCCTTCTAAACAACACATGTATCAAAAAAAAAAAAAAAAATAGTGCTAGATTTCGATTTCTTCATCTGTGAAATATGAGGTCCTAGTGTTCTATACTAAACTGGTCTTTTATCCGCCAGACCTGAAATTCATTCTTAAGGCTAGTTCTGATCCCACCCTTGGTATCTACAGTCTTCACGTAACTGAGCTGAATCCCAACTAAAATTAACAGATTGTTTTTTTGCCTGACCATCTACTTGTGATTTAAATTCTGGGGTAAAATTGGCATTGTCTCTCAGATCCTGGCCTTCTGCCCCAGAACCCCAGTTCTGGGACTGAGTCCACTTCTGCAGAGCATTGTCATTGCTTTTTAAATACCTATTCAAAAACTGATATGTAGGGGCTTCCCTGGTGGCGCAGTGGTTGAGAATCTGCCTGCCAACGCAGGGGACACGGGTTCGAGCCCTGGTCTGGGAAGATCCCACATGCCGCGGAGCAACTGGGCCCGTGAGCCACAACTACTGAGCCTGCGCGTCTGGAGCCTGTGCTCCGCAACGAGAGAGGCCGCGACAGTGAGAGGCCCGCGCGCCGCAATGAAGAGTGGCCCCCACTTGCCGCAACTAGAGAAAGCCCTCGCACACACAGAAACGAAGACCCAACACAGCTAAAAATAAATAAATAAATTAATTTAAAAAAAAAAACTGATATGTAAACTTGAAATTTGTAGTTCCAGTTTCCAGGTACATTGAGGACACCTCCAAATTTATTCTGTACTAGAGGAAGTCTGGATGATTTGGGAAGTGCCCTGATTGGGAGTAAGGAGACTGATTCTGGCCATGCCACTGCCTTCCTTCTGTGACTTTGGACAGATCCTCTCACTCTGGTCTTACCACTCCTTCTGTAAAATGGTGGGGCCTCTTCCAGCTCTGGTCTCATCAGGGACAAAAAGCCATCTTCTGTACAGTTCAGTTGCAGAGCACTGTCTGGCCCCAGCTTTGGTCTGTTGGTTACAGATTATAAAGCCTTGGATTCTCGCTTCCAGCTCAAGAGGGGGAAGGGGAACCATCCAACTGTCTCATTAGCATGGAGAAAAGAAAATAGTAATTACTTGTGCCTCCTTTGATGATTCCTGCGGGGTTGGTTTTTCAGGGAAGGAGAAGGGGGAAACTGGAGGCAGATTCAGCTGAGGAAGGAGAAATGCTGTTAGCTGCCCAGAAAAGGCAGAGGCAAGAATGATTGTCTTGCAGGTCTGTTGTATTCTGTGGACGTTCTTCCAGGCAGCCTAGAGACTGCCTGGATTGAGTTTCATCTATTTATGGCATGTATAGTGTTCTCATACGTGGACATGGATTGGGCTCAGGAGCCCTAATGTCACCTGTCATTAAGAAACCAGCTGCCCTCCAGGGCCTCTTTTTGTGATATGCTGGGCATCCTGACACCTGTCTTTGTTGGGGAGTAGAAGAGTTTTACTGAGCCATTTGTGACTTGGCTGCATTTTTATTATGTTGTGAGGTCATTTTTTTAACCCCCATGGCAACACAGCCAGTTGGTTTATTATGCCAGGGCATAGGCAACACACAATAGAGCCAGTCATAAGAGTCAAGGTCAGGTATTCTTGTGATTGGAAGGAGTCTAGAACTTCAGGACCATGGCGTTTGATCCAGGCTGGGAAAAGCAGGCCTCACGAAGATTGAAGCAGTTAGAGTTCTGAGGCCAAGAGGTTAGGGGGCAAGCTGGACAGAACTAAAACAGATTGGCAAGCGTGGCTCCTGGGACAAGGACTATTTGCTCTATGGCCAGTCTTGTACTCCCTACTGTCTATGGGCAGTTGTGCACCTTCAAGTGCTGACTATAGCAGAAATGGGTCTGAGACTACCTGCAGGTGAGCCCTGACTGATTGAACCTGGAGCTGTTATGCTAAGATTATGTCCTGTGTCTGCTCACTCCTGCCTTGGTTGTCACCCCGGAGGCCTAGAGAACCTAGCTTCTATTTTCCTTCCCCTCTCCTGAGGAAGATATCACTTCAGAAACACCTCTTTCAGGGACTTCCCGGGTGGTCCAGTGGTAAAGAATCTGCCTTACAATGCAGGGGACACGGGTTCAATCCCTGGACAGGGAACTAAGATCCCACGTGCCGTGGGGCAACTAAGCCTGCGTGCCTCAACTACTGAGCTCACGCACCTCAACTAGAGAGCCCGCGTGCTCTGGAGCCTGCACACCGCAGTGAAAGATCCGGCATGCCACAAGTAAGACGCGACACAGCCAAAAACAATAAAAAGAAAACGAAACACCTCTTTCAATCAGTCTTCCTGTATGCCCTGGAGATTGCTCTACTCTAAACACCAGAGGTTTTATAGGGATGTACTATTTTTTTAAAAAAATTTATTTATTTTTATTTATTTATTTTTGGCTGTGTTGGGTCTTTGTTGCTGCGTGCGGGCTTTCTCTAGTTGCAACAAGTGGGGGCTACACTTTGTTGTGGTGCGCAGGCTTCTCACTGCAGTGTCTTCTCTTGTTGCGGAGCACGGGCTCTAGGCGCGCGGGCTTCAGTAGTTGTGGCACATGGGCTCAGTAGTTGTGGCTCACGGGCTCCAGAGCACAGGCTCAGTACTTGTGGCGCACGGGCTTAGTTGCTCCGCGGCATGTGGGATATTCCCGAACTAGGGCTCGAACCCGTGTCCCCTGCATTGGCAGGCGGATTCTTAACCACTGCGCCACCAGGGAAGTCCCAAGGACGTACTATTTTTTTTAAAAATTTGTTTTACAAATGTAGAAAATAATTTCTTCTGTCAAAATATCTTCTTAGTCCCCTGAAGCACTCCCTTTCTCTTGTCTTAGGTCTTTTGCTTGGTTCCCCACCCTGCCCAAAGCCTTTGATATCCAGGCCCCAGTTCTTCTCTCAAATTTTTCTTGATTTACTTCCTGGCTTCTTTCCCCTACTTGCCAGCTGTAGATTCCTGGTTTCCATATACTCCTGTAAGAATCTGTTCCCTTTTTTTTTTTTTTTTTTAATTATTATTATTTTTTAATGGAATGCTCCAAAATAATAGTCTGGCCCAAAGGAAGGAGTGCTTGTCTTAAGAGTAAACTTCCAGTCATGTGGGCCATAGTAAAGTGCTTCCCAGAAATAGGGACAGTGTGCACACTCAGGACACAGTACATGCTGACTCTTGCAAAAGTGTTCATACATAGCATTGTATTCCCTCCCGGTATAAGGTGTTTTGATCAGGTATTTGAGTTCTGCCCTGGCACCTCTCATGGCTTTTTGCATGTTTGTTACAACATTAGAACATCTTGTCCTTTAGGGTGTGGTATTCAGTTTGGCAAAAGGCCCTGTCTCCTCTTTTACTGCGACAAATGTGAGAGCCCCTTGGGAAGGCCTGGTAAGTCCAGTCTGCAACTCTGGAACTTGATGGCGCACTTGCATTTCACCCCTGCCCATCTTTTCCCCAGGCATACAAAACCAATAGTTGCTTCATCGAGTACAAAATGGGAGAAGTTGGTCCATTCCCTAACACTTTATTATTGGAGCCTATTTTGGTATGTGGGGGGCTCCTTATTTTTGAGCATGAGAAAGTGCAAGGTATATATGTAGTAGAAAGAACACAGTTTTGCAGTCAGACCTTTTGAAATAAGTTCTTTTTCCCAGCTGTGTGGTTTTAGACAAATTACTTCTCTGAGGCTCAATTTCCTCCTGTAAGATGGGGATAATTCTATGGATTTCAAGAGGTTATTAGGAATAAATGAGAATAATTAAGGCTTTGGGTCTTAATGGTACATAATAAGATAATAGCAAATGTACATTTCTTTCTTTTCTCCTAGGCCTTTTTTATTGCTTGATTCATCCTTTGTGGTATTTAAATGGAAAAACAATATCTATCGTTAAGTCACTTATGCCAGGCCCTGAGGTAAGGGCTTTCCCATGCTATTTAATTTATTTCTCCCAATAACACACTTATGAAGCAGGAACCTTTTAAAACAAATGTAGGAAACTGAGGCACAGAAGGTAAATACCTTGCCTAAGGTCACAAAGCTAGTAAGAGACAGAGCTGGGATTCAAACCCAGGTGTGTGATTCCAGAGCCTGAGCTCTTCACCACTAAATTGGTCATTACTACTTTTTGTTACTTTCCCTGAGTAATACGTGACTTCTGCTGGTTCTTACCTTCTTTGTGCTTGGAACTGTTGGTATTTGCATACATGTAGCTCTTGAGCTTTTTCAGTTTCAGTTGGTGCTTTACTGTCTTTTGATGGAGGTACAGACAGTGACAGTCTCTGCCACAGCTCTTCCTAAGTCTTTTCACTCAGAGCAGATCTCTTCAAGTGAAAGGTGGTACAGCCCTCTTTTTATTTTATTTCATTTTTTAAAGAGACCATCCCCTCATTCTTTCTTTACCTTTATATCAAACTAAATAGATTTAAACAGTTAAACTGTTTCTTGACAATCTTGTTTGATCCATCAGAAAATCCTCCAGACTAGTAGATACTATCACCCTCATTTTACAGATATGGAAAAAAGGTCCAGGAAGGTGAAATGACTTGACAAGGTCACACAGTGCATTATAGGTAGAGCTGGAACTAGCCTTTAGGTTTTCTCTCAGCCCAGGGCTCTCTCTGTTGATTTAGTAAGAAAGAGAGATACCTGTATATAATATGTAGATCAGACCTAAAGAGGGTTGAGCTGTATTAGGACCCAAGATCTAGAGAGTCCTGAAGGGACCTTGCCTCCTCCATCCCATTTTTACCTCAGTACATTCACACACATTTGAGAAATTAAGCAGAAAGGGAGAAACACTTTTCCCTTAGGAATCAACAAAGCTTTCCTGACAGGGAGCTTTGGGGATGGGTCCAGAGGGTATCAGTATCCCCTTATCTGTAAAGAAGGTTAGACTCCCAGGGCTTATTAGCCTGGAGCAACCTTTGTAGAAGGAGCAGAGGAATAGAGGAAGAACTTTCATGTCTTCTGATCTCTGCAGGCCTCAGCCTAAACCAGGTGAGCAAGAGTTAGGCTGGGTCAGGACGGTGGTGAGAACTGATAGGAGCCCTGAGGAATTTCAATTTACCTCCTGCTGACAGATTTGGTCTGGGGTTTGGACAAGCAATTTCCCTTCATTTAAAATATATAAAGAGGAATTCCTACTACTGCTCTTAAAAAAAAAAACAAAAACAATTTTGTTTCTGGAATCAGAAGGAAAAAGAAACCTTTCTCAAAGTCTAGGTGTCAGACATTTTAATCCTGCCCTGGCACCCCCTTCCTTTTTGTTTCCTTCCTTACCTTCTCTCCTTTCACCCCTTTCTTCTACCTCTCCTTTCTGTGTTAACCAGCTAACTTCCTTTCTTATCTTTTTCTCTTCTCACCTCTTCCCTAACTCCTGAAAACAAGAATGGGAAAAGGGTACCTTCAGCTGAGAGACTAGTAGATAGTTGGTATAGATATTGGGGCTGAGAGTCAGAACATGGAGCTTGAGATTTTGGACCTTACTTCTAGACCTTAGAACAAAGGTTGATAGAGCTGGTGTTTTATTCACTCACAGGTTCCCTAAATACTTAGTGTCTCGTACGTGCCAGGCTATGTCAGATACTTCGGCATTCTAGTTAATAAGACCCTAAACCTGCCGTAAGGTCACAGTCTTATGGGAAAGACATAGCAGCAGTAAACCTCCTATTTGCTCCTCTCTTCTCTCCCCCACCCCCATTCAAATCATTGGATTTTTGAGGTAGAAAGAACTTCAGAGTTTACCTGGTCCCTTTTCATGTTGCTACATAATGAGTAGGGCAGACCATGAAGTAAGTAAGCAAGCACATTAGGCTTTGGAGTAAAGCAGACCTAGGTTCAATTCTTAGCTCTGCTACTTACCAGCTGTTTGACCTTGAATGACACACTTAGCCTCCTCCCCCATCTTCAGTTACCTTGGCTATAAAATGGGCATGCCATCACTTGCTTCACAGGTATTACAAGGGTTACCAGCATAACACCTAGCCCAGTGCCTGGTGCATAGTAGCCCATGTCTTCCTGTCACCCTGCATCAAGGCCTGGCCTAAGCCCTTGCTCTGATGAAGCTTCTGAGGCCACTTCTAGTCATACTGATTTCTTTCTTTTTTTAAAAAAATTAATTTATTATTTATTTATTTTTGGCTGCATTGGGTCTTTGTTGCTGTGCATGGGCTTTCTCTAGTTGTGGCGAGCGGGGGCTACTCTTTGTTGCGGTGCGTAGGCTTCTCATTGTGGTGGCTTCTCTTGTTGTGGAGCACAGGCTCTAGGCACACAGGCTCAGTAGTTGTGGCACACGGGCTCAGTAGTTACGGCTCATGGGCTCTAGAGCGCAGGCTCAGTAGTTGTGGCGCACGGGCTTAGTTGCTCCACGGCATGTGGTATCTTCCCGGACCAGGGCTCAAACCTGTGTCTCCTGCATTGCCAGGCGGATTCTTAACCACTGCACCACCAGGGAAGCCCCAGACTGATTTCTTTTTCCACTTTTATAATACATAGCACTCTTGAAACTGTTAGGTCCTGCCTAATGTTCTTTTTTTTTCAAATTTTTTAAAAAATTGAAGTATAGTTGATTTACAATGTTGTGTTAGTTTCTGGTGTACAACAAAGTGATTCAGTTATGTGTGTGTGTGTGCATGTGCGTGCTTTTTCCTATTCTTTTCCAATATGGTTTATTACAGGGTATTGAACATAGGTCCCTGTGCTATATAGTAGGACCTTGTTGTTTATTTTATATGTAGTTTGTATCTGCTAATCCTAAACTCCTAATTTATCCTTCTCCCACCCCCCTCCCTCTTTGGTAACCATAAGTTGTTTTCTGTGTCTCTGAGTCTGTTTCTATTTTGTAAATATTCATTTGTATCATATTTTAGATTCCACATATAAGTGATATCGTATGGTATTTGTCTTTCTCTTTCTGACTTTTTTCATTTAGTATGATAGTTTCCAGGTCCATCCATGTTGGTGCAAATGGCATTGTTTCATTCATTCATTCATTCATTCATTCATTGGCTGCGTTGGGTTTCCTATGCTGGGCGTGGGCTTTCTCTAGTTGCGGTGAGTGGGGGCCACTCTTCATTGCGGTGCATGGACTTCTCATTGCAGGGCTTCAGCAGTTGTGGCACACAGGTTCAGTAGTTGTGGCTTGTGGGCTCTAGAGCGCAGGCTAAGTAGTTGTGGCACACGGGCTTAGTTGCTCCGTGGCATGTAGGATCTTCCTGGACCAGGGCTTGAACCTGTGTCCTCTGCATTGGTAGGTGTACTCCCAACCACTGTGCCACCAGGGAAGCCCTGTTTCATTCTTTTTTATGGCTGATAATATTTCGTGTGTGTGTGTGTGTATGTATGTGTGTACACACCACATCTTTATCCATTCATCTGTTGGTGGACATTTAGGTTACTTCTATGTCTTGGGTATTATAAATAGTGCTGCTGTGAACATTGGGGTGCATGTATCTTTTCGAATAGAGTTTTCTCCAGATAATATGCCCAGGAGTGGGATTGCTGATCATGTGGTAACTCTGTTTTTAGTTTTTAAAGGAACCTCCATACTGTTTTCCATAGTCTGCCTAATAGTCTTAGTCATCCTTTGTAGGAAGCTGACACAGTCCTACCAGGACTTTACTCCACAGTTCTTGCCAGGAGCCTAAGGATAAGATTTGTTCTCATTCATCCCTGCATCCTCTACAACCCCTAACCCAGAGTTGTGACCATGGCTAAGAAGGCCCAGGAATTGTTTTCGATTAATTGGGTAGAAGACTTGGGGTTTTGCAGCTGACAAAAAGAGCTGTTAAAGATTTGGCTGGGTCTCCCATCTCAACTCTTCCCCTTTCCTCTCCTGTTGTCACATTGATTCTTACAAACTCCCTATATTGTAGGCTGGATGGGAATTGTATCCCCATTTTGTAGTTAAGGAATCTGAGGCTCAGATTAAAACTCAGGTCTTTTGTTAAGAGATAGATCCAGAGTAAGATAAGAGTAGTAGGGGACTACCCTGATGGCACAGTGGTTAAGAATCCGCCTGCCAATGCAGGGGACATGGGTTTGAGCCCTGGTCCAGGAAGATCCCACATGTTGCGGAGCAACTAAGCCGGTGCACCACAACTGCTGAGCCTGCGAGCCACACCTAAAGCCCGTGTGCCTAGAGCCTGTGCTCCGCAAGGAAGAGCAGCCCCCGCTCGCTGCAAATAGAGAAAGCCCCCGCGCAGCAACAAAGACCCAACGCAGCCATAAATAAATACATGAATGAATGAATGAACCCCACGCAGCAGCAAAGACCCAATGCAGCCATAAATAAATGAATGAATGAATGAATAAATAAGTAAATGAATGTATGTATGTAGTAGGAATTGGAACAGAAATCTTAACTGACGAGGTTTTCCTTGTCTGGAAGCAGTAGGAATCTTTACAAGGAAGAACAACAGGGGATGTGTTCTGAAGCCTTAGTGGATGGTGACGCCAGAGCCAGATAGTAGTCACAGCCAGAGATGTTTCAAGAACATGACAGAGAGGTAAGAAAGGGTTCAGGATAACTTCACTGAATTGCTAGGCCTTGAAAATTAAGAAGGATTTGAATATGTACAAATGAAGAGAGGCATTCCAGGTGAGGCAACAACATGGATAAAGGTATGGGAGCTGGAAAGCCCACAGTAGAGGTAAGGTAGATGATGACCAGACCCATGGTATGAGAGTCTAGAGAGCAAGGCTGAGGTGATTGGGAGCCATGACATTTTTTTGAGCAGGGGAGTGGCATTAGGAACATTAGTCTGGCAGTGTGGGCTCAATAGATTGGAACAGGAAGGGTCGGGGGAGACTAGTGAAAGAGAGACCAGGGAAGAGGCTGCTGTAACAGCGTGTCCTTGTAATGTCAATAAATTCTAAGAATTATTCCAGCAGTGCAGGCAGGAGATAATGAGATCCTGAACCAAGAGGAAGTTGACACAGTAGGGAATAAAGAAGATGATTTGGATGTAGAGCTGTTAGAGACTGAAAACAAAAACAAAAAAAACCCCTACAAGGACTTGGCAATCGTGGGAATGAGGGAAGAAGGGGTTGGAGAGCATGAGTGAACATTTTGGAGTCCAAATATGTACTTGGTGAGAGAGTAGCATTGACATATATACACTACCAAATGTAAATAGATAGCTAGTGGGAAGCAGCTGCATAGCACAGGGAGATCAACTCGGTGCTTTGTGACCACCTAGAGGGGTGGGATAGGAAGGGTGGGAGGGAGGCGCAAGAGGGAGGGGATATGGGGGTATATGTATGTATATAGCCGATTCACCTTGTTATACAGCAGAAACCAACACAACATTGTAAAGCAATTATACTCCAATAAAGATGTTAAAAAATATATGTACTTCGGAGAATTGTTATACCATTTGGTGAAACATGGGGACTGGGAAATGGAAGATGAGTTCAGTTTGTTGACGTGTTAATTGGAGGTGCTGATAGTCCTTTCCTCTTACCACCCACCCATTAGTGCCTCTGCCTTTGTGCTTTGACCCTGGCCTACAGGGATCCTTTAGTTCCTTGTGTTTGCTGCTTTGTTCCAGGCGTGGAGCCCCACACAGATCCCTCTACCCAGGCCTTATAGCAACTGTCATTCCTTCTCTGAAATAAAATAGTACATGTAAGGTGCTTAGCCCAGTACCTAGTCTATTTCAAAGTGTGCATTAAATGTTAGTGGCTATTAAATGGCTATTGTTGTGGTTATCATCATAGCTTTGTGATCACAGTATCCTCTGGAACCACCTGGCTGAAGGACTCCGGAGTTATTCAACTGGTATTCAGTAAAAAGCTTGGACTGCAAGTAAATGGAGAGGATCTCAGACTTGGGTATAAATGGGGGCTGTGAGCCATGTCAGCTAGGACTAGAGAATGCGTTTCCTGTGTTTTTTCTTCTGTTTTTGAGAAGTGGTATAGTGTGTGGTTAAGAAGGCAAGCCCTGGAGGTTGGACTTCCAGGGTTAAAGTCCCAGGTCTACCATCTATTAGCTGTGTGACTTGGGGCAAACTTACTTAACTTCTCTGTTTCCCCATTAGTAAAATGGGGAAATGTAATAACACACCAACCTTACAAGAGTTTGTAAAGATTAAATGAGTTAATACAAATAAAGGGTTTACAACAGTGCCTGGCACGTGCTACTGTTCTCCTTACCCCAGTCATTTCTACCCCACATTCCAAGTAATACATAGGAGTTTCTCTGTTTTCTCTCTACCCCACATTCCAAGTAATATATAGGAGTTTCTCTGTCCCTTACCCAACAGAGGAGGAGGTGAGCAGAGAAACCTGAAATCAATCTCAGAGTGCTTGAAAATTTGTTCCAGCTGGGTTCCAGGTTACTGAAGCCTGGAGGAACCTCATTCTTCCCATCACTGTATTCTATGTTGACTTTCTTGTTCTTTAGCATATAACAAGCTTACTCTTGCCTATTGTTGCCTCAGGGCTTTTGCGCTTATTCCCCCTCTCTGAAATACTCTTCCCTCTGATCTTTGCAGGTCTTACCCCCTTACTTTATTCAGGTCTCTGTCTAGCAATTGCTTCTTGGAGAAGTCTTCCTTGACCGATTTATCTAAAACAGACCTCATTCTCACTCCTTGTCATTCTTTCTTTCCTGACTCTGCTTATTTTTCTTTATAGCACAACCTGAAACTATATATTTAATTATTACCCTATCTTTTGCTAGGATACAAGACATGTAAGGGCAGGAACTTTGCATGCCTTCATTGACCTAAGTTCATGCCTGTTCTGAGCAAGACCCTGACTGATTTCTCTCTGTTATAGGTGAGCCCTCTTCCCTGAGACAGTTGGTGCTGACCCTGTAACGCAAAAGAGGAAATTGCTGGCTGAGCTCAGCCACTGGTGAGTGAGGGTGCCTAGGTAAACTCTGGGCAAACTTGGGCCAAGATACAAGGTAATTAGTTTGGGGCTTATTTTTACCCTTAGGACAGATAACTTACAGATAATTACTCTCCTACTCCATGCCTAAGAGACTGTCATAGGCAGTCTTTTGTACTGGGAGGAGAATTGAACTTGCTTTCCTGGAGCTGCCATGAGACAGGCTGGGATCGTTTGCCATGAATAAAGCAAAGTATGCTCAATTCCTTCTGGCTTCTGCCAGCTGCTTTCTCCTGGGGGGTATTCTGGACCTGGCAGCTAAACCCCTTCTCCCATAAGCTCTCTTAACGTGACTTCATAGCCCTTAGAGACTTTTCCTGATTTCAGTCTTGCTTGTGACCTACCAAGCCCAGAGTCAGCTTCAGAAAATCCTGTGGTTTTATCAGTCCTGCAGAATGTGATCATCAGTGGAGGTGAGGACGGAGTGATTAGAGTGGGGCTGTGTGAAGAGGGAAGTCCAGGGAATCTTAGAAGGAAGACTGCAGATGGTGAAACAGGAAGGGAAATCAACATATTAAGAACCAATAGTGTTATGGATCCCATTTAAACTAGACAAAACCCCATCTTATAGATGAGAGAATTGAGACTCAGGAAACTGAAGTAACTTGCCCAGGTTTACACCTGGGAATCCGTAAAGCTGATATTAGAACCCAGGTCAGTCTAACTGTGAATACCATTGTTCTCTCTGCCTTGGCACTCTTTCCTTGGAATGCTGATCTCCCTGGAATCATGATTTTTCTTATAAAGTTCAAGAAAACAGACCTCCTTAGGGATTCAGGAAGGAGGTCTAGTTATTTGAAGGGCCCAGCAGGGCAGGCAAGAGTTGGGGGTCCTTTCTGAGCAATGGCATTTTTAGTGAGGGGGAAAGGAAGAACCTTCAAGCAGGCGGAGGCCAAGGCTAAATATGGCTGGAAGGAGAAGAAAACATCTGTAACACGTGGGATTCCATAAGCACTTGGGCCAGCACAAATGGGGACCTGGAGAGCTGAGCTGCAGTTGGAAAACCTGGGTTTTTATCTTCTCACTCAGTATTTGCCCTTGGATAATCTCCATTTCCCTATTTGTAAATTGGAGTGTCTCACTGCACCCACACGTCTATTTTGTGTGCACCAACCATACAGGATATTGTAGACAATCAAATGGGAGATGCAAGTTGGAAAGCTTTGTGAACTGTAGAACAGCATGACTGAAGTGAGAGAAGGTGAGAAGAAAGTGTTATAAGTATCCTTGGCATCTCAGTCCCTGACCTATTTGCCACCCCACTCCCCAACGGTAAAAGGGAAGGTTTTGCCTTGGAAATTTACACTGTAAATTTTCTCCCATGCCCTTCTCCTCCTCTCCTTCTGCAGGCCCTACCGGAAGTTCAGTCTATCCACAAGTTCAGTCTTTCCAGGGCACAGAGACAAAACCAGGCAGCACTGGCAGCCATGATTTGCAGCATGTGGGCTGCAGAGTGCAGGTTTAGATGCACTCACACAGCCTGGCTCCAAGGCCACTGCCAGTACAGATATTATAGTTGGTTTCAAGAGTCCATCCCAAGCATGTTAGAACAGGAGGGCTATTCCTCTTCTGGCCCTAGGTTCCCTGCCTTCCCCCAACCCCCACCCTCCAGCTGCTAGTGAAAAAGGCACTTGTACTGCAGCCTCATATCTTATCAGAGGCCATGGGCATTCCAGTTTTCCCACCGTTTCTCTCTCTCTTGGCCAGTGATATAGGTCACTGTCTTCACACTCTGTAACAAGGGGCATTCTGTTCTTCCCTCTGCCTGCCTGAGGATGCACAGAGGGATCTGTCCTCCAACCTGATGCTCCTGGAATCCACACTGGCCAACCTTCCCTCCTATTCTGAATCTCCGGACTCTTCCTGTCCTCTCTTTCTGTATTGGTTAATCTAATGTTCTATAGCTTCTGGCCTTTACATGGCCTGGGCATCAAGCTTGGCTTTTATTGTTTTCATGACAACTGCCCTGTGAAGAAGTTCCACTACTGACTATTTTAAAATATGAACGATTCTATGTAAAATATTGTATAATATACTGATATCCGTATAGTATCTTATTTATCTAACATCCTCAATTTTCCAGAGTGCAACTGAAAAACAAGAAGGTAACAAAGCATTGTCATCCTTAAGACCTTGCACAGCACTAATTTATTCCTATTTTTACGTGTTGTTGTAGCAAGCTTAGCAATCTGGTTTCTAAACCTCCATAAGATTAAGAGCGGTGTATAAAAAGGGGAGGAGGAGCTGCTATATTAGCAGCAGCTAGAGGTGAGAGCTGAAAGCTAACAGTAAGGGAGAGGTAAAAGAAGAATGATAAGAAAGAGAAGTTAAAATGGGTATGAAGGTCATACTTCAGGGACAACAGCCCTATAGACATCTATGCATTTCACTAAGGTGGAGCTAGGTAATTTTTAAGGTAGTTCTAGGTTCTTCTTGAGGGACAGAGGTATCAGAGAATGTTTAATTATTTGTAGTATCTACTATATTATCAGGTGCTATATTGAATGCTCTACATAAATTGATTTCATTTTCATAACAGCTCGGGAGGTAGGTGGTGATATTCTCATTTTATAAATTACGGAGACTTAGAGAGGGATACACAGGCAGTGACTGGAAGACCTAAGCTTAGAACTTAGAAGAATCTGGCTTTAGAGAACCAAGTTTTTTCTATTCTACATTGGCTCTTTCTCCATGACCTAAAACCCTGGTCTTTCTCAGACTCTTGGGACAGTGGTTCCCACCCTCCCAACCCCACCTTTATTCATTCTCCTATATATGAATATCTTTTTAAAGACGTCCATTCATTCAGTGTGTATTTATTGAGTGTCCACCATGTGCCAGGCACAGTTTTAAGTGTTTGAAACGTAGCAGTGAAGAAAATAGTTTTCTCTCTTGTATCCTAAATTCTAGTGGAGGATAAACAAATGAATACATAGGAATAAAAATAAAGCAAGGTAAGGGAATAGGGAGGGACTGTGTGATGAAAGAAGGCTTCTGTGAGAAAATAAACTCTGTTCAGAAATATGCACGAGCTGAAGTAGTATGAGTTATGCGTATATCTTGGGGAATAACATTCCAGGCATAGAGTTCAGCAAGTTCAGAAGCCCTAAAACAGGAGCATGCTTAGTGTCTTGAGGAACAAAAGGAGGTCAGTGTAGCTAGAGATGAAGTGAGCAATAGGGAGAGTGGATTATGGAGAAGAAGTCACAAGGGTAGACAGGGACTCAGATCATGTAGGGCTTTATTCTGAGTGAAATAGGAAGCCACTGGAGAGTTTTGAGTAGAGGAATGACATAATCTTACGTCCATAAAATCGCTCTGCATGACTCTACCGGCTAGGACCTCCGGTACAGTGTTGAACAGAATTGGTGAAAGCAGACACTCTTACCTTGTTCCCCATTTTAAGGAGAAAGTATTCAGTCTTTCACCATGTTAGCTGTAGGGTTTTTTGGTAGACTTCTTTTATCAGGCCAAGTAAGTTCTCTTCTATTTCTAGTTTACTCAGAGGTTTTATTATGGATGGATGTTGGATTTTGTTTGTGTAGTTTTTATCCTTTATTCTACTAACATGGCACTATGTTATTGATTTTTGGATTTTAAACCAACCTCATTCCTAGAATAAATCCCACTTGGTTATAGTGTATAATCCTTTTTGTATGGTGTTGGTTTTGGCTTACTAATATTTTGTTGAAGAGTTTTGCCTGTATTCATGAGGCATGTTTGTGTCCCACTGGAGCAGCAAGCCTGACAGAAGAGTGACTGACAGCTCCTAGAGGGCAGTTTTAAGGCCGTTGACTGTGGCAGAGAGGTAGGGATCTGAGCCTAAGAATAAGGCCAAGAGATCAAAAACCCAAGCTGGGAAACCATAAATCAGGAAACCAAGGTCCATCAGCAAGTTTGATACCAGAATCATAAGATGAGTAGGACATGAATAAAGGGGACTTATGACCTAATGGGGCAGATGCAGAAAAGCCCCAAAACTATCCTACAAAAGATCACGTTAACACAAAAGCAGAAATTGCTGCTTTTGAGTTATATGTCATTTTGTATTAGGAGTCTCTACTGGTCTACCGTACCTTCGTCTCCCTCCCCATCTCCTCAGTTAGCATAATATATCAAGAGTTAGTGTACTTAAGTGCATAGGGCAAGAGACAAAGTGATCTACAGGATAACTTGTCTTTAGGAAGATTAATTAACTCCATCTTTTCCACCATTGTATATATTCTTAAAAACCTCAGGCTATATGCTGCTGGGGAAAGAGAGGAAGCTTTAAAGCCAAAGATTTGAATCCTTGCTGTGACATTCATTTCCTTTGTGACTAACCTCTCCAAGCTGTAGTTTCCTCCTCTGCAAAATGGGAACAATAATGCCTATACAGTTATTGTGATGCTAATAGGAGATGATGAAAAAATGCCTGGCCTGGATTGGTGTTCAGCCACTAGTGGTTGAAATAAATTCTGATACCCTGTGTTCAGTGTCAGATTGTAGTAGAAGGTGAGTATTGTGGCCCAGGCTCTTAAGCCTGTTCTACTAACTCAACCTTGGGAAAGCATTTAATATCTCTGGGCCTCAGTTTCCTCAGCTCCAAAAAGAGGGAATGAAGTAGAAAGTTGTTCTATAATTGCTGGTATGTCTCTTCCAGTTCTGTGCCTCCAAAGGCACTTGGTCTGTCGTTCAAAGGAAAAAAAGAGGAGGGGGCCAAAAGAGAAGACTCAGATTCAGTCCTGCTTAACGCTGCAGCAGAGACAGAAAGAAAGAGCCATTACCTACAACGAGAAGTGTTTGGGAGTCGGCTGCAGGGGCAGTGACCCGCCTGTCACTCAGCATTTGGAAAAAAAATATCAATGAGGAAATCAGAATGGCCTGGAATGTTGGCGACTGAGTAGATAACGAGTATGAGAGAGTCCATGAGGCATAGAACCCAGTTTGTGCTCTGTCACCCACTTTCTGGGTTTTCCCAGTCAAGCTGTTTATCTTTTTGCAGCCTCCATATCCCCATCTGTAAAATGAATTAGGCAATGTATTCTCCAGGGGCCTCTTCAGGGCTTCCTAAAATTTCATTGTCCGCTCTCCTCTGGCTCTCAAGTTGGCTTGTACTCAGCTTTTGCCCTTGGTGTTGAGGATTTCATTTATAGGAGAAGGCTTCTTAACTAGCAGGTTAGCACTACAGTATATATTTAGAATGCTCTTGAAACCACAATTTCAGCCTGCTAAGAATCATAAAATTTTCAAGTCCAGAAATGCCTTGGTCCACCTGGTTTCACCCCGTCAGTTAACACTGAGAGATGATGCAATAGAGTGGAAAGACTACTGGCTTTAACAGCAGACCTGGAATTTAGATGCCAGCCTGTATTAGCTTAATTTCTCTGAGCCATAGAAAATGAGGATAGTGATAATAGAGTAGGCATGTAAAGAATTGTTATTATTTGGAGGAGAAAGAAAAAACTGAGGCCTGAGAGATGATGTCGCCTGCTCAGAGTCACGCTCAGACCAGAACCTAGGTCTCTTGTGTCTCAGTCCAGGGTTTTCTCCTCTGGAGTCAAGGTCAGCTGTACCCATACGTAGGTAGTAGCAAAGATTGGAACTGAAAGCATGTCAGCTTTCTTAACATCTCTGCCAACAGTCTTCTCAATTCCCCTGTGGCGTGTGTCAATAACACAGCCCGTACTTGTTTTAGAAACAAGCTCTTCATAAGCACTCCTGTTTGATTTGCTTTGGCTGGTACAGGATCCAGATGCTCTTAGAATAGCACAACAGACTCTCCAAATCAGCCCATTCCCATTCTGAGCCACTCACGGCTCTGATCTGCTCACTGGGGTTCATCCCCTAGTCCTCCCTACCTGTCATATGAATCACGTTCAGTCATCTTTTGTTATTTGCCCTTTCCCTGTTGGTGGAAGTCACATTTATCAAGTGCCTACTATGTGCCAGGTATTGTCATAGGTGTTTTAAGTTAAAATTATCTTCGTTAATCTTTATAACTCATTAAGTTATTAATAGCTCCAGAGGGAAAAGCTGAGGCTCAGTGAAGTAAATGAATTTGCCAGAGGTCATATACTTAGCCTGTGAAAGAGCTGGGTTTTGAACTCAGGTCCTCCTGCTTCCATAGACCCCATGCATTTAGTATAGTAAGCTCTTTCCTGAGTATCATACTGCCTCTGGCTTCTGCCCTTTCAGGAGGGTAGAGTGTTCAAGAGTGCCCAGGAAGGGGTATACAGTGGCTTTAGTATAATGGGAATATCTCCATGCCTTCAGTGCATTTTCCCATGAGTTTCTTCTGCTCTCCTGCCTCAAACCAACTTCTCTAGGATCCACGTGTGTGGCCCAGAGGTCCAGTCACTAAGCGAGTGGCCAGGTTTCCATCTTCAACATGGAACATGGACTCTCTAGTAAGAAGTGCACTTGTCATTTTCAAAGTTGAATGAGGGGAATATTCCAAGCAATAAGCCCCTTGTATGCCCAACTCTGAAATGTAAGGAAGGAAGAGAGAGGGTCTACACATCTCAAGTGTGATGAGCCTCCTTCAGGGACCTGGCAGGAGAGGAGAATAATATGAAAGATTTAAGAATAAGATTGCTCTAATAGGTCTTCAAATCTGTAATCATTTTTCAGTTTACAAAGCACCTTACTTGTAGAGATTTTAGTTTAAGGAAACTGAAGGCATCTGCCTTTATGTGGCAGAGTCAGGGGCTAGAGTCCAACTCCTTAGTCTTGATAAGGCCAGTGAATCTAGGCCCTCCCTGAAAGGGTTCTGTCCCTGGCCTTGGGTTCCACTCAATCTTCATTTGCAAAAGGGGCAGGCCTTTAGTCTCTGCCCTTTTCTGAGCCCTCCTCTGCCCACTTGTCCCCTTCCTCAGCCCTTCCTACTCAACTGCTAGGGCCTTCTTAATGAGACCCTCTTCTAATGATACGTTTTTAAGTATAGGGTAAGAGGAGATATTTTTGGCTCTGTATTGTCCTCAGGATCATTTGCCATAAAATGATGGAATTTTAGGATGTCAGAGTGGGAAGAGATCTTAACAGTTATCAAGTTTATGGAGGAGCCCTTTATTTAAACATATAATTAAACATCTCAAACAGAGCTGCTCTGTTAGAAGTGGCAGTGGTGGGCCCAGAGTCCACCAGTCCAGCCTCCCCCTTACCCTCATCGAAGACAGGCTCTGAGGCATCTGCCTTAAACCTGCAGAGTTGCCAGGAACACAGTTTATAAAACAACACTGACCTAGATCAACTTACCCGTTTTATAATTGTGAAATTGAGGCCCAGCAAGGGGCAGTAAGTAATAGGCCCAAGGTCACACAATGAATTAGTGGCAGGTCTGACTCTCAGCTTTGTGCCCTTTCTGCTACACTGAGCTTTATGTCATTTCATAAGTGACCACCTGTTTCACTTCACTAACATCCTGTGCCTGGATATCAGGCTTCTTTTGCCTCCTGGCATCTGGTTCCTGTGAGGTAGGTAGGCAGGCCTGTGGATGTGTGTGCTATGTCAGGGCATAATTCTCATCCATGTGGTGAGCATGTGTCAAGTTTTGTTTAACTCAGTGTGGGAACCAGCAGAAAGAGAATAGCTGAGAAACTGGATTTATGTTCTTAGTGGAAAAAGGATTGCTGAAATGAGATTGCTAAATTAGATCCAAAATTGATTAATGTCCTAATGAAAATGTAACATTTCATGTTATCTTTTCTACTTCTCAGTTTGCTATATGTTAACTTCTAACTTTGCAGAGTTTTAAAATATTTGGGCCCCAACTGTTTGTGAACAGTAAGTCAAACAAAATTCCATTCTCCAAGAGTATCAGGTGACTCTCAGATACATACTAAAAAAAATGTCCTAACATGACTTTAAAAGTTCACACAGTTGTCTTTTTCCCTTACTTCCAGTTTTTGGATAATTTTCCTTAACAAAGCACTGCTGAAAATCATCAGAGTCTCCGGTATTAAAGCTGGCTAGAGCTCTCCCAAGTCAGGAGGGCATCTTTCTGCTCAGGGCACAGACCCGACTTCTTTGCTCAAGCTTCTGCAGGTAGCAGCTATTAGCAGGACCTTGAGCTGTCTCCTACAGCCCTACTCAACTGGCGTGGAGCTTGGCCTTTGCGAATCCTAGACTTGCTTCTTCCCCTTCACCTAGTCATGGAGGCTTTTTCCCTGCTCTGGTTACCCTCAGGGCCATCTTGGATGCAAAGAGGTCCCAAAGTTCCACCTGGAGGAAGTTTGTTTTGAGCAGAGTTTTACTCAGGTAAAGTAGGCAACTGCTTTCATTATGTGGTTTTGTCTCTGAAATGTTTTGCCCATCTTCTTATCCCCAATGCTACCATCCAAGGCCAGATATTAATCCTCTCTCACTGAGACTTTTTCATTGTCAACTAGCCTGTATCCCCATCTCCAGTCTTTGCCCCTGAAATATAACCTCCTTTTTCTCTCCATAGGTTTTAAGATACAGATCTTATTCCTATCACTTTCCTGCTCATAAAACCTCTAGAATAAAATCCAGTGTCCTTAGCATGACATTCAAGGCTCTGCAAATACTATTTCTCCTCTTTCTTTCCAGCTTCTTCTCCAGTCCCATAGGAGTTCATAGTAGTGAGTAGAAGTATGAGGGAAACCAACTTTTGGTTGGATGAACTATCTGATCAAGTCTGCCAGTGAAGGTTAAGAAGTGTTATTAGTTGTGGTACCATGTTAACATCCAATATGATAAACGTTTGTGCCAGGCACAGAGATAGGTCCTTAGGGATAAGGAGAAGGCAAACACATGGTCAAGGCCTTTGGAGCCCATAGCTGATCAAGGAGAAGAGGTAGATAAAGTAAGTAGGTGGCAGTGATGATCACTATAATGGAAGCATGTGGAGTGCTTTGGGAACTTGGAGGAGGGGGGGATACTAACTGCCTGAGAGATCAAGGAAGGCTTCACAAAAGAGCTGATATTTGAGTTGGACTTCAAAGATGAGACATTTGACAGTCGTGAAAGATGAAGTATTTGGCAGTTGAGAAGGGGAGTCTGTAGCTTCCAAGCAAAGAGACCAGTGAGGGCAAAGGCACAGAAGCTTACATGTGTGTCTCAGAGAAGAGTAAACAGTCCATTGTAGCCAGAGCATAGGATTTCAGGAATGGAGTGTGGTTAGGGTTAAAGTTATCAAAGTAAGTTGGGGCTAAACTGCGTAAGGCCTCATTTTCCAGGTTAAGGAAATGCTGTGTTTCACATCTAGTATACAATAATAATTCTTGAATTAAGTGGTATATATTTGTCTATTTGTGCACGTGTGTACTTGTGTGTTAGGATGTCATTGTTACATTTGGAGATGATTTTTGAAGACCCTCTGAGGCAAAGCAAATATCAAAAATTGGAGCCAAAAGGACAGGTTAAACCTAAGTTCACCCAGGCTTGAACTTTGAACTTCTGAGATTTTCACCAGTTCCATAAGCCCATAAGTTAATCATAGCATGCCAGAATTGGAAGGGACCTTAGGGATCCATTCAACAAATGCCTGATACTATTCTTGTAGCTGAGATATGGTAGTGAACAAAACAAAGACTGCCTTCATGGAACTTGTTTCAGTGGAGGAGACAGAAAACGAGTAAATCATTAATTATTAGATTATTTCATATGTGTTATGAAGAAAGATATGCAGGCTAGGCCCCAAGATAAGAGCATGTTTGTAGAGAAACTAGGAGGCAGACAGGGTGGTTGGAACAGCACCAAAGAGAAAGGAGCAGGGTTAAGGTTGGAGAGGAGACAGCTGAGGCCAGAACGTATAGGACCCTGCATTTGGCCAATGGGAAAATGAGGCTAATATCCAGGGCCACATAGCAAGTTAGTAGGAAGGCCAGGATTGGTAACTATCCTGGTTCAGCCTCCCTTCCCTTGCCTGCCTGCTGGCTTCTGGCTTTTATCCAAGATTAACTTGGATCCCATTTAATTCCTTTATTCTCCTCTCCCTCACTTAGCTCTCTTTCTCTATCCCTGTACCCAAGGTTCCTGTCATACCATTACTCTGTTTCATTTCAAGCTTCTTTGCTTAATCACAGCATTAGCATTTCCCAGACTCACATTTGTACACATGACCTGGTAATAGAGTGATTCCTGGAAGGTCAAAGTTAGAGAGGTCCCTGGACATCTTTTAGTTTGATTCTCTGGTATTAGAAACCCAGAGAGGACGAGTGACTTGCCCAAGGCCACTTAACTAGTTAGTGGTAGAACTTGATTTCCTTTGCCTCCCAGTCTCTGGCTCTTCAGTTTTGGCATGCTACCTCTCTTTCTTTAGTGTCCAGCAAAAGGGAGTCAAGTTGTGATACACATAGTTGGCAAGAGCAGCTAGCATTCAGTGACCCTCTGCCATCTGCCCCTTAGCTTTTTATTTTGTCTTTGTCATGTGAGTTTACTGTTTTATTCTGGCCAATGTCTTTGAACTACCACTCTTTGCAAAGACAGTATGTTGCTAAATTTCGCATCCTAGTTCATGCTATCCCCCCTACTTAACTGGCAGCCTACTCTTAACCTCCAGTCTACATCCAGGCTTGTCTTTTAAGCCCAGCCCGTATTATCTTGAGAGAAGCAATGTAGAAAGAGCATAGCATTTGGAGTTGGATATATCTGGATTTGAATCCCAGCTTTGGCATGTACTGGGACAAAGTAATCTTGGATAAGTTAGTTGACTTCTGAGAGCAGTTTTCTCATCTGTAAAATGGGGATGTTAATACCTGCTTGATGGGATCATTGGAAAGATTATTTAAAGTGTTATATGGGTATACCTCAGCATTCTGTAAAGAGAAACTTAGTAATTCTTCCTCAAAAGCCCATCCTGAATGCCCTCTCCCTTTTTCCTAATCATCTAATAGCCAACACTTCTTGGGTGGGTTTCTATGTGCCAGACACTGTGCTAAGTGCTTTTAAAAAGTATTTATTGGGAAATTCCTTGGCGATCCAGCAGTTAGGACTCTGAGCTTTCACTGCCGAGGACCTGGGTTCAATCACTGGTTGGGGAACTAAGATCCTGCAAGCCGTGAGGCGCAGCGCTCCCCCCCACCCAAAAAAAGTATTTATTACTACATGTGAATCTATAATTATCTCAAAATTAAAAGTTTAAAAAAAATTTAAACCACTGATCTCATTTTTTCTGTATTTATTATTCTTGCTCTTGGTAGATAGATGCCAGGTTAGGATTCAATATATGCCTGTGTTCCGGTTCTTGCTATTTTCTAGTTCTGTAAATTTTGGACAAACCTCTTGACCTCACTCTTAAGTGTTTTTCCCACCAGAGTCCTAAAATTCCATTTCATAACCATTTGGAAACCTGACTTGCTTACCTTCTCACCTTGGAATTTGCCTCTATTGATGACATTGCAGTGGCAACTGGGCTGGCCCTGTGTGACTTGGAGAGGACAGTATGAGAGGCAAGAGAACTAGGCACCTGGGAGCTATTAGATCAAGGATTAGCAACTTGTCATAAATCAAAAGATTTCTGGGGTAGGAGTCTGGGGGTCATGTCGATGGTGACTCTACTTGGACTATGTTCTCGGGGTGAGATTGCCAACTTCATTGAATGGAAGGACCAGCAATGCACAGGCACTCTAGCTTGTGCCTGGGTAAAAGACAGCGTGTTGGTGGCAAGTGTCCAACGTGGCCACGGCGGCCCACAGGCCATCTCTGCCATTCAGGACATCAGCCGCTGGCCCTGCCAGCCCTGGGGCAAGGTTGCTGTGGTTTCATAGAAAGAGCCCAGTCTCTGAAATTGCAAGTTCCGATTGTGAGTTCAAATCCCTGTCTACCAACTACTGGTTGTGTTCTTCAGCTAGTTCCTCAACTAGTTCCTTGGTTCCTGAAAATTCTTACTTTATCTCTCAGAGCCACAGTTTCTCTGTCTGTGAAATAGTGCTGTTGAGGGAGTTCCCTGGTGGCCTAGTGGTTAGGATTCCAGGCTTTCACTGCCGCGGCCTGGGTTCAATCCCTGGTCGGGGAACTGAGAGCCCATCCTGCAAGCCTCGCCGTGCGGCCGAAAAAAAAAATAGTGCTGTTGATACCTACTTTGGGGGTTGTTGGGAGGATTCAAAATACCTTAGGCAAATAGGTGTCACACAATACCTGATACTTAGTTGGGTGAATGGCAAGTTGATCTGCTGCTGTTAGCTCTGAAGACCAGTGTCCTTGGGAGGTGCCATTCAAGTCAGGGCTGCTCTGATTCTCTTACCACCTCCCCACTCGCCCCCAGAAACACCCTAGACCCCTCCTTTCCTTCCTCAAGTTCAGACCCCAGAAGTATTGTCTGTCTCACCAGGTGGCATATCTGAGTAAGCAAGATTGTTACATAGCAGACATACAGGACCAGGGAATGTAGCTCAGGCAGCAGCTGATGAACAAAAGGCTTCTCTCTGTTCCCAATAAATTGGTCCTTGGGGATCCTAGCTTTGAAATTCTAATTGACACAGGAAGGAAAAGATTCATTAGGCTCTGGTCTCATTAAAGTGTTCTGCTGCTCACCTACGATTTATTCTTGGCACTTCATCAGGAGAAATTAAGTAAACCAACAGGCTGGGAGGCTGCTGACAGCATAGTTCAGTGTACCTGGTGCTGCTCGTGGGGTGAGGATATTGGGCCTCCCATACTCTGGAGCACACAACTGGCTTCAGAAGTTCCTCACCCTTAGGACTTAGCATGAGTCTAAGTCTCATATATTGTCAGTGCTTTTGAGTTCATTCATAGGTGATAGCTCATTTATGGATGGTCCAGGAAGAACTGGGGCTTGCCCAAGATCACTGAGCACAGCAGTGGTGGAGCTAGAATTAGAAACAGTCAGCCCTCCTGACTTCCAGGCCAAGAATCTCCTTTGGATTTCTAGATCCACTATTTCAGTCATTCAACCATCAACAGATACTTTTGACACATGCTGTGTGCTAGGATTCTATGATAAAACAGACATGGGGGGAGTGGAGAGGGAATACCTGACCCAGTATTAGGGGAGATTAGAAAGGCCTCCAAGTCTGAGGGGTGAATAGGAATTAGCTCAGCAAAGAAGCATATGAGGAGTGTTCAAGGCTGAGGGATCAGCACCTACAAAGGCTTAGAGACTCTCTCCAGTAATGGAAAGTCTTGCTAGGGTGGAGGAATTGAGGAAGAGATAAGTTATGATGAGTCAGTCTATGAGGTTTGGGCCACTTCCTGTTATAAGAACTCTATACCTGGGATTAGGAGTCCTGGGTGTTCTAGATTTGTTTCTACTGCCAGTATTTCTTTAGCATCTTTCTGGTGTGCCAGTGCTGGGCATTGAGGTACAAAAACGCATAAAATATATGTAGCTCTGTCCCCCAGAGATCTGTTAGTTTAATGAGGCTAACAAACTAATAAATAACTCCTATAACAAATAAAAGGAACAATTACCTTTGATGGAGGAAGTCAGAGTTGAGCTGTGTGTCACCATCAGTATTTTCTCTGGGCTTCGATTATCTCACCTGTCAATTTAGTGATAACCACTGTCCTGTGTAGCTCATGAGCTGATGGGAAGACAGCTCTGTAATGACTGATGTTTGTGTGGCATTTTGTGGGTTACAAAACACTCTTTCATCATTAATTAATTGAGTCTTAACTATAATCTTATGACTTAGGAAATCTTCCACCAATTTACAGATGCGGAAACTAAGGCTGAGAGAGGTTGAGGCTTGTTTATGGTTTTACAGCTTTTGATTAACAAAAGCTAGGATTAGAAATCCAAATCTTTTGCTCTCTTTTGCATTACAGTGAATCTGAACAAACTTTGAAAAGTAGAAAGATGGCAGGCTTTCTGTTCCATACTTGAGTGGCACATTTCCCTCTCCCTTCAATAGAAATGCAAAGAATGACTTCAGTGTGAGAAAAGCAGACTTAAATTGCCTGGGGAGAAAGAAAAGGAGCTTATTTCAAGTCTTCCCCAGACTGGGCTCTGAACTTTTAAGACCATGTGTCCCAATGCTCTGTCAACTCCCACTATTCCATCTCATGCCATTTACAGAGTAAATGTCTCAACTATTATGTCACTGGCTACAAATAGCAACTTGTAGGGTAGACAGAGCCTGCTTTACAGGTGGGTAAACTGAGGTCCACAGAAGTTAAGTAATTTGCCCAGATTCACTGAATTATTCATGCCAGAATGAGGACTGGAATCCAGGGCTCCTGACACCACAGGTGCTCTTATGTCATAGAAGAATGCTCCTTTGATTCATTCAGTTCACACAATTCTTGAATATACCCCATGAGCCAGAGACTTTGTTTTACAAGAGAACCTCTGGTTAGGCTCAAACTATGTTGGTGCAGTGCCTTCCTCTCTAAGAGGAGGGACTTTGCTATTTATTTATCTGTCCCTGACCAGGGCCTGGTTCCAAGAATGCTTTGCTATTGTTTTTGGCCTTACTCTGTCAGAAGCTGAAGGGAGCAGATGGCCACAGCAGTGTGGATCATGAGGGTGTGATCCCAGGCTGGGCTAGAGAATGAGTTGAGAGCCCTACTCATCTACTACTGTTTCTACGGTCAGGGCCCTGCCAAGGTGTTTTCCATCCCAGAACAAATTGAAGCTGGCCAACCCTGCCCCCTCCTACTCCCATACACAACGTACTTGTTGATCTTCTGGATAGATTTCATACAAAGGCTTCTATGATCTGCTGTCCCAAATGACCCTTTGGACCTATTTCCCAGGCATGTTGCACTATTTAAAGAGTCTCCTATATCTACAGGCCTCCCAACACTCCCACCCTCACTGCTGTTTTTACTTCTGACTCCTTAAGCAGATTGGCTGCTTAGTGTGACTCTGACAATTAGCCTAAAGAGTACACAATACTGAGAAGTTGACATGTTTTCTGTTTATCCAAAGTTCTAAATGGAAAGTTTAAGGAACACTATTTTGGAGCAGGGCAGGGAGGTGGGGTGACTGGGATAAGGACAGTTGACTTCATGGGAAGCCTACAAGAAACTCAAGTACCTTAAAAAGTCATGAAAGGAAATAACAACATTTGTTCACAATATTTCAAGTGCCCCTTATATTCATATCTTTATATATTACAGAGCCCTTTCATACCTATTATTGCCTTTGAGTCTCAGAGCAACTCTTTGAGGGCAGCAGTGCAAGGATTACTATTCCCACCTGACAGTTGAGACCAGGGAAGGTTAGGGAAGAAGGTTAGTGATCGATCTTCTGGTAATTATGGTGGCAGAGCCCCAAACAGAACCAAGAATTGGGAGACAGGTAGTCCTAGGTTTGAAATCTGGTGCTCATCATATTCTAGCTGAATGACCTTGGGCAAGTTACTTAGCCTCTTCAAGCCTCAGTTTTCTTCTCTGTAATAAAAGGATAACTATCTCTTACGGTTGTCAAAGCATTAAATAATATAATGTATGGACAAATGCGAGCACAGTATGGAACAAATATTAGGAGCTTAGTAACTGCAGGTTTCCCATCTTAGTGTTTTAAGTGTCTTGTATCCTGAGTCTTTAAGAATTAGTACTCTCACCCTCAGAATGGGAGAAAATATTTGCAAACGAAGCAACTGACAAAGGATTAACCTTCAAAATTTACAAGCAGCTCATGCAGCTCAATATCAAAAAAACCAACAACCCAATCCAAAAATGGGCAGAAGACCTAAATAGACATTTCTCCAAAGAAGATATACAGATCACCAACGAACACATGAAAGGATGCTAAACAACACTAATCATTAGAGAAATGCAAATCAAAACTACAATGAGGTATCACCTCACACCGGTCAGAATGGCCATCATCAAAAAATCTACAAACAATAAATGCTGGAGAGGGTGTGGAGAAAAGGGAACCCTCTTGCCCTGTTGGTGGGAATGTAAATTGATACAGCCACCATGGAAACGGTATGGAGGTTCCTTAGACAACTAAAAATAGAATTACCATACGACCCAGCAATTCCACTACTGGGCATATACCCTGAGAAAACCATAATTCAAAGAGTCATGTACCACAATGTTCATTGCAGCTCTATTTACAATAGTCAGGACATGGAAGCAACCTAAGTGTCCATCGACAGATGAATGGATGAAGGAGATGTGGCACATATACACAATGGAATATTACACAGCCATAAAAAGAAACGAAATTGAGTTATTTGTAGTGAGGCGGATGGACCTAGAGTCTGTCATACAGAGTGAAGTAAGTCAGAAAGAGAAAAACAAGTACCGTATGCTAACACATATATATGGAATCTAAAAAAAAATGGTTCTGAAGAGCCTAGGGGCGGGGCAGGAATAAAGACACAGATGTTGAGAATGGACATGAGGACACGGGGAAGGGGAAGGGTAAGCTGGGACGAAGTGAGAGAGTGGCATGGACATATATACACTACCAAATGTAAAATAGATAGCTAGTGGGAAGCAGCCACATAGCACCGGGAGATCAGCTCGGTGGTTTGTGACCACCTAGAGGGGTGGGATAGGGCGGGTGGGAGGGAGACGCAAGAGGGAGGAGATATGGGGATATTTGTATATGTATGGCTGATTCACTTTGTTATAAAGCAGAAACTAACACACCATTGTAGAGCAATTATACTCCAGTAAAGATGTCATAAAAAAAATTAGTACTCTCACTACAGTAAAGTGAACTACATGTAATGAATTTCTGTAAGCCAGAGTATCATTTAAGTGCCTCACTGGGTTAGTGGGAAGCAGGGGTGCTCCAGGCACTGGTTAAGTACTTCTGATACAAATCACAGTGGGTTAGAGCTGACCAGGGACCCGAGAGATCTATTCCAATGTGTCTTCCTCAGAAGAGATGTTAATAATCTAGGAAAAGTCAGACTGAATAATGCAAAGTACATTTCTTTATTGTTGACTTCTTTTTTTTTTTTTTTTTTTAATTTATTTAATTTATTTATTTGGCTGTGTTGGGTCTTCATTTCTGTGCGAAGGCTTTCCTCTAGTTGCGGCAAGTGGGGGCCACTCTTCATCGCGGTGCGCGGGCCTCTTACTGTCGCGGCCTCTCTTGTTGGGGAGCACAGGCTCCAGATGCGCAGGCTCAGTAGTTGTGGCTCACGGGCCCAGTTGCTCCACGGCATGTGGGATCTTCCCAGACCAGGGCTCGAACCCGTGTCCCCTGCATTGGCAGGCAGATTCTCAACCACTGTGCCACCAGGGAAGCCCTATTGTTGACTTCTTAGAGCCTTAGCGTGCATGTGACTGGGGAGGGTAGGGAGGAAGGGATGGAGTATGCCAAGTTTCCTGTTTTTATTTGATCTTGGAGCCCCTTTTCTGAGGAGCTCTCATTAACATCTTGAGGAACACTGGTTTTTCATGGAAGAGTTCATGCAACACTGATACAGTTCAGTTCCTCCATTTTTTGGATGAGGCAATTAAGGTCTGTAATCAAGTTTACAGAGCCAGTCCACAGTAGAACAAAGTCTAAGGTTCAGGGTGCCTGACTCCCCCTTGGGCCACACCACTATTTGCACTCCATTGTTCTTACTCTTCTAGCCGGCAAATCATAAAATTACAGAGGATTCTGCAAACCACTAATCAGAGAGCATTGTTAGAGCATCAAGCTTTGTGTTTTGTTGTGTTTGTGCCAGTAAGCAGGAAAATGAGGAAACAACAGGCTTAATGGCCACCAAATGTTTCCAAACAGTTGAAAGACCAGGGGTCAGGTAATTTTAGCTCAGTGTCTGGAAAGGTGCCTCTAAACCACAAAGTTTTAAGTCTGTTCTTGTTTTAAGAAGTTTCAGTTGCATCCAGGGGGCTCATCCAAGAGGCCCATAGTGCAGTTCCCAGCGATGAACACTGATACCAGTAACTATGGGAAAGATCCTGAGAGGAATTTGAAGAGAACGTGTCAGATTTCTGCTCTTCCATCACCATCTTCCATGGAATTCAGTGGTTAGGAATGTGCCGCTGGTTTCTATCCAGACCTGGCAGAGGGAGTTGTCCTTGGCATTTATTTGGTGGGGGCTGTCCTTGCTTTTACTAAGCCTTCTAGTTTAGATCTAGTAAAAAATACAACCTTTACCTTTGCCAAGTTGTGCAGTAAACTTTCCAAAACACATCTGATAACACAAAACAATCCTGTGACATAGAGGTTATCTTCTATGTGTCGTTATGAGGACACTGAGGCTCAGAGAAGGGGTAGTGACTTTTCCAGGGGCTGACAGCAGATTAGTGATATGTTCATTGTTGTATTACAGGTGCCTAGTGCAATCCTGACATATAGTAGATCCTCAAGTATTTATTAATTGAAAAATTGGTACATTTCCAGGACTGAACTTCGGTCTTCGAACTCTTTGCCCAGTGTTCTTTCCTTTAAGCCAGCATGGTAGGGCCCAGTGGTTGGGCTCATCTCAGGGTCACCAGATAATTCAGAGAGAGTAGACTGGGTCTCCCTTGCTGTGTTGATTTCCAACGAGAATGGCCGTTTCTAGCCGTTGTTGCTCTCTGCTTGGTGAGGACCTTGTACATCTTCCCCACCATAGAAAGCTTAGATTCAGCAGTTTCTGGGCTGAAGATTCAACCTCTCTTTTGAGCCTCTGCTCCTTGGAGTCTACTGAACAAAGACACCACTGGTCCCCAGCTTCTCGCTCTGATCCTCCTTTGTTGTCTCTCTCATCACTGTTTTGCCTGTCCTTCTACCCTACTGATGGATGAGAAACTTGGGTTCATCCCATGAACTTCAAATATACAGTTCACTTTTAAGGAGCTGCCATGTCAGGAACACTGGGAAACCATTTACTGAAACAGTGCCCACCTAGGATTCTTTCACCTGTTGCATCTGCTTGTTGCCAGGGCAGTGCTGGAGGCTGGGATTGCAAAGATTAATAAAAGTCTCTGCCTTCTAGGAGTTCAGAGTCTAATGGAGAAAGACAGATGTGTAAATCACAAAGGTGCAGCAAATGTTGCTGTGACAGAAGTCTGTAGAGAATATCGGGGTCCAGAGGAGACAGTGACTGTCTTCCTGGGGGATGGAAAACAAAGGCTATCCTGAAGAGTTTTCATCAAGGTTATCACATAGGTGGCTTTGTGCACTGAAAACCCTTCTGGCTCCAGCCTCCATCACCAAATCAGAAACTGGTTCTGGTCCTGCTTTATTGATGAAGCAATCTCTCTTAACCTTACGCAATGTTAAGAGTGTGATATTTGGAGCCATCTATTAAATGGGACCAGTAGTAATAATAATTGCATTTAGAAAGCTCCTGAATGCTTCACTTGCTGGTATGTTATCTCACCGAATTTTCACAACCTTATGGGGAAGGTGCTGTAATATTATTCTCATTTTACAACTGAGAAAACTAAGGCACAGAGGAGTTAAGGCATTTACCCAGCATCATACAGCTGATACATGGCAGAGCTGGGATTTGAACCCAGGTAGTCTGACTCCAGAGTCGTTGTCCTAAAAGAGTCTCAGGGCCATTGTGACCTTGATATAATTCTTAACCTCAAAGAGTTGTTGTAAGAATGAGAAGTAAAATACTTAGCAATGCATCTACCACAAAATAAGCAATTAATGAATCATAATGATCATTTTTTATATTACAAAACAGCCTTTCCTAAAGGCTGGAGTGGATTGGGCTCCTGCAAAGATGTCTCCTTTCTGTCTCCCAAGTCTCCTGGCTTCGTTTTCTATACCGCCTGCTTCTTTGTTTCTTAAAAAGCATGAATGAGGAAGGGGGTGGGGACAGTGGTACCTGGAGTTCACTTCCGCAGGTACTCCCTGAGCACCACTCTGGGCCAGGGTCTATCCTGAAAGGCAGGAGGAATGCCGATATTAAATAGATTGTGGTCTCTGCCATCCAGGAATTCACAATCTGGGAGGGGAGATGACACAAATAAATCATTTTAATACTGCCTCCTCAGATGGATCTTAGGCAGCACATCAGATCCCATTGCCCACAGCTCATACCACTACTAGCAGGGCATGAATGACTTGCTATTATATTAATTGTTGAAATAATCATCCTGTTAATATCCTTGTCATCATTAAAGCAGATGTTATTAATGTAGAAAGTTGTAATACTTCAGAGAAGGTCAGCAGCTACTCAAAGGAGACTTTTAACATGCTCAATTGGAAAAACCTACTTTATTTTTATGGGGGGGTCGTGGTGGCACTCCTAAACTGCCAGTGGAGCTGAGGGAGTCCTTGGCTTGAGGAATGTACTATGGGGAAGGATTTATGTCCCTCAGGCCTCCCCGCTGGCCACCTGATGTGCTGCTTAGTTATCACATACTTTATAGTTTCTTGTACCCAGGCACATTTTTTTATTTGGCAGAAGGAGCAAGAAGTGGGGAGGTAGCTTTCTGAGGCAGTACATCTGCCTAGAGAGGCAGTGACTGAGCTCCTGCTGAGATTGGCTGGCGCTATGCCAGGGCAGTAAGGGTTTCTTGAGTATATGTATTATTGCAGGAGGTACCTCCAGTTGGTTGATCCATGAGCATTATTGGAGCCCCTGCCATGTGCCTACCAATGTGCTAGGTGCTGTGAAAAATACCCCAAAAGTTCTGCACTGCTTGGCAAGAGAAGACTAACATATGAGACAAAAAGAGTTGACACAGCGGGATGTTGTGATCGGGGTTTGACTTCTGTAGTTCAGACGCTCAACACCTATAGGGACTTCTGAGTCCCTTCTTACTGAGCACTCTTCTGCGTCTGACATAGGACTGGGTCATGGCTCCCATGAAGTCCAAGCTCTTCAACAGTCCACAAGGGCTTTCTGATCTGGCCTTTTCCAGGCTCTGTGCTGTCATCTCTTGCAACATCCAGTCTTAGACTCTACACTCCAGTAAAACCACAATACATATTATTATTCACTCAGTGTGGAAGCACTGTCCAGCTTCCACAACTTTGCTCATGCTATTTCCTCTTTCCTAAATGTTTTCTCTCATCTATGTGTGGATCAACTTCAACTTAACCCTATGGACAAGATCAGAACTTCTTGATGACTCCTCTTGCTGACTGCCTCCCCTTCCTTCTGTCCTGTCCCTTTGGTAAGTGACATGCCTCTGAGTTCCCATGTGTTCCTCTCATAGCCCTTATCCAGGTGAAAGGGATGAAACATAGTTTCTGGTTTTCATCACTGGACTGTGTGGACTGTGAATTCCTCTGGGGCAGGGATTGTAAATACTTTTTGTTCACTTCCATACTTTGTACAGTGTCTGGCAGAAACAGGTACTCAATGATTTTTTGATAAATGAGTAAATAAATTTTCAGCATATTATTCCTCTAAGAACCTACAATAACTTCGTGGCAATCAAAAACTCTGTAGACTCAAAACTTAGTGTAACAATCGTGGGAGACTGTTATTTTCATGTATACATGAAAACAACAATGAGGATTTGCTTTTCCCCTGTTAACTACCCCCACCCCCCATCCCACCACCACCACACATACTAATACAGTACATGATTCTGGTGAGGTTGCCATGAAAGTGGCATTCATTGGTGATAGCAGTGTAAATTGGTATAGCACTTTTGGACAACAATTAGGCAGAGTGTATCTCAAGAACCATAAAAATGTTCATACATTTTGACACAGTAATTCCACTTCTGGGACACTCTGTCCTAAGGAAATAATCCAATATATAGAATGAACTTTCCCTCAGATGCTATTATTTATAATATTGAGAAATTGGAAAAAGCTTAAATGACCACCTAAACTATGACCAGTCTAAATTATAAATCCACTCATGGGGAAACTATGAGTTATTAAAAATGATAATTATTTTTAAATGGTGCTTATTGAAAGCTATGCAGCAATAAGGACAAATACGTTATATATACTGTGTTATAATGTTAGTTGAAAAAATTATGTTACAGAATTGAATGAATGATCTAACTATGTAATCCAAATATAATGCACAAGAAAAAACACTGGAAGGCAGTATACCAAGATGCTAACAATAGTTATGTCCTATGGAGGGGTTGGGGTTTAGGTGATTACTTATGGTAATTTCAAAAAATAAACACACAAGTACAAACACCCAAATTAATGGCCAAGAATTTTGAAATAATAAAGCAAAACTTTAATTTTGGTTTTAAGCAAAGGAGGCATGTAGTGATATTGTGACGGTGTGGAGGATGAATTGAGTGGTAATATGAATGGAGAAAGAAGGGCTACATTCTAAAAATATTTGGAGGCCAAATCAGCAGGGCTTGGTTTTAGTATGTGAATCAGGAAATGATTCACTGTGTGGAGGGAAGAAGTATATGGAAGTATGCCTAGTAGAGAACATCAGCTCAGGGAGTTTAATGACTTGTCCAAGGTCACACAGTTAGTGAGTAAATGATTGATTGATCCTGGTCTGTCTCTGTCCAGAGCTCATGCTCCTGCAGCTGAGACATCTATATATTAAAGTTTGGGAGAAACTTTTTTTTTTTTTAAACCAGCTATTGCAGTATAGAAACATGTTTAGTGTAGTGTCCTTTTTGAGGGGAAAGGGGATCAGAAAGGGTTAGTTAATTCTTTCTAAGAGGATGATGGGGGGAAAAGACCGTAGAGACCACAGCTGCTTCTGTCATGATCAGTTGAATAAATTAGTTTAGAAGTTCATTAGGTATTGGGCATGTTATGCTTATTGTTTTGGGGGCTGGCTTTTTTCCCCCCCTAAGTTGTTGTGGTTCATTGGTTTACTTTTTTGGTTTTTTAAAATTTATTTTATTTATTTATTTATTTTTGGCTGCGTTGGGTCTTCGTTGCTGTGCGCGGGCTTTCTCTATTGTGCCAAGCGGGGTCTACTCTTCGTTGCGGTGCACGGGCTACTCATTGCGGTGGCTTCTCTTGTTGCAGAGCATGGGCTCTAGGTGCACAGGCTTCAGTAGTTGTGGCTCGCCGGCTCTAGAGTGCAAGCTCAGTAGTTATGGCGCACGGGCTTAGTTGCTCCGCGGCATGTGGGATCCTCCCACACCAGTGCTCGAACCCGTGTCCTCTGCACTGGCAGGCAGATTCTTAAGCACTGTGCCACCAGGGAAGCCCTCATTGGTTTACTTTTATTTGATGCTCGTGGTGGCTGGGCCTCCTGAACTTAGGTATGCAAATGTGTACCATATTACATGCAAATGAACATTTTGGTCATTACGCCAAGTTTATCAATGATGCTGCAGCTATGGGAGTGAGAGAGTTCAGATTGGCAGCTTCCAACAAGGGACATTTATCTAAGCAGCTCCCTGAAGGGGTCACCTGAGCAATAAATGCCCCATCCCCATATTGCATCATATAGACTAGTCCAAGAAAAGGCGGTTGTAAATTTGAGTCTATACCTTGGGGTCTGATACCTAGCCCTTCAGGAAGAACTCAATTCATACCAACGTGCTCACTGTGTGACCTTGGGCAACTGCCTTTGTCTTTCTGCACTAGGGTTTACTCATCTGTAAAGCGGGTGTGACTTATAATCTCTTAGAGGATTGTTGTGTATGAATTTGGTAGCTTTAACTAGTGAAGGGGCTTGTAAACCACGTTTAAGGAGTTGGACTTGATTCTTGGTGGTGGGAAGCTGCTGAAGGGTCTTAAGCAGGAGACAAGGACACACTTGCTCAGTGGTTCACTCAAGAGGCAGAGCTTAGTAATATTTGTGGAATTAATGTTGTTACCAGAGGGACAGAGTGGCTATGACAGTGGCATATTCTCAGTGGTCCTCTTTGGGCCAAACATACAGCGCTGTGGGGTGATGCTTACAGCCCTGAGTTGTGTTTAGATCAGCACCCTGGAGAGAGGTCAGCTTTCTTTTCTCCTGTCTGAATGTGGGAAATTAAATATATATATTTATATGCCAGTGCATATGCTTTCGGCAGGATCAAGCCTTAGTGGGGCTGTGAGGGGTAGCATTAGGTGTTTTCAAGGAGAAGGATTGTTGTAATGAGGAAAATACTGATTTCACAGGAAAGGATTTTAATCAACTGCCCTTACACCTGAAGGGCACAGTGCTTGGCCGCAGTGCCAAGTTGTGTACCATCTACCGCCTACTTCCAGCCAACTGGCCCACTGCCAGGGTGCCTCTGTCTAGGAAGACCTGCAGGAGCTGTCCATCCCAGGGAATATCCCTGTCCACATTTTTGTAGCAATCTCAGGTAACAGTACACTCCCATATGTTATCTCCTTTGACCCTCAAAACAACCTGCACTGCAAGTGGGCAGGGAAGGGATTTTCATCCCCATTTCACAGATGGGGAGCCTGAACCTCAGAGAAGTGAAGTGCCTTCCCAAGTTCACACAGCTAGTGGAAGTGGGGTTCAGGACCCTGGGACTCCACAGGCAAGCAGGAATTCAAAGTATTTTAACTTGGGGCAAGGTCTGTCTTGGGAGGGGTTAGGCCGCCCTCTCTGTGTTCCTCCAATAGGAAAATGGGGACGTGTACACTACCATGGCACAACCTGCTGCAGCCTTATTCAGAACAGAGTAGCCACAGAATGTGGAGGTTCCATGGAGATACCGAACAGTGAGCAAGCAGAGGTTTCTTGCAGTATCAGCCCTTGCAGCCCTGTTGCCTGGAAGGGGAGAACAACCTGCCCTCTGGGTCCTCAAGGTACAAGAGGCCTTTCTGGGAACCTTCACATAGGGGCCTCTTGGTGCCCGCCTTCTCAAGTTGTACTCTCTGGGGACTGCTTTACTCTTGATACTCATTTCTTTATTCATTTAACACTTAATGAGTGCCTACTCCTGTGCTTCCTTTTACGTTCAAGGCACATTTCCAGATACTAAAATTTATTGCATCCACAGTGATAGTATTCTTCCCTTGATCATAGTTCAGCTCTAGATTAATGTTACAGTAGAACTCACTACCTTTCATACTCACAAGAAAAAGTTCTTCTGGGTTCTAACAATAACAATACTAATAACAGTAGCATACTTTCTAATGTGCCAGACATTGTTTTAAACATGAATTAGATTGTTTTATCCTCCAGCAACCCTAGAGATATGTATCACTACCCCCATTTTATAGGTGAGATAACTGAAGCATAAAGAACTTAAGACACTTACTGAGGGTCCTGTCGCACAGCTAGTTCAGTGGCAGAATGAAGGCATTTGGCTTCAGAGGTTACTCTCTTGACCATATTACGTGACCTCTCACATGGCAGTAAACATTTAGGCTTTGATTCCTGCTTGATGGCAGCACCCTGTTCACAGCAGCAGGTTGTACCTCTCTATACACCGTGTCATATGACCCACTCAGCTCTGGGTTGTGCTGAAAAATAGTACTACCCCATTAGCTCAGTTAGAACAAAAAGAAGTTTTGTACACCGATGAAAATTTAGCCATGCACCTGGAAGATTCAAGGTACATTATTATGTCTTGGCACACTGGTTAAGAGCTACTCATCTGCCCCAGCCAGTCACACTCTTGGGTGTACAGTGGCATTCAAGAATGAATCTGGTATCTATCTTGCTGTCAATAAACTCCCTAGAGGGAGAGAGAAGAATACTGTGTAAATAGCTGTGATACAAGACTGAAAATTAGAAATACCAAAAAGAAGAGTTACAACATGCTTCCCCTTCCTGGCTGGTTTCCTCATGTCCTCTAGTCTGGGGAGACAGGGTCTAGAAGTACTAGCCTCTTCAGGCACATGCCTTCCTTTCAGATCGCCAGGCTTCAGGAAGGTGGTAGTCCTCATTAAGCCTAGATCATCTTGGCTTGCAGGATATAGCATGACCTAGAGCAGATGACCAAGATAAATCACCTCCTAAAGCATTTGGTGGCAAATCCTTGAACTCATCCTTGGCCTGCATCCTCTTCTCTCTTTCTTGAGAAGGAAGGAAAAAGACTAAGATAGTTTTTCATAGTCTAACACCAAAGTCTACAAGAAATCAGGTTAAAGGACTCGAAAGAAATGAAATAAACTCTATTTTTTGTTTGCTTTGCTTTTTATAGAGGTTGACAGGGATGGGTGAGAGTGGTTTAGAGCTGTGCTACTCAAATTATAGCCCACTGAGTAGATGGATGCTAGTTCGCAAACTTGCTGGTTTGTGATGAGTACAGAAATTGAGACTAAGCGCTTAGAGACCTTTACAGTAATTTGACATTTGTATTTTACAAATGTATTTGTCTGTAATGGATTGGAAGTTTAAAAAGCAAAACAACAAAAAACTGCTTCTTCACCACAAGTAGTTTTGAGAAGTACTGGCTCAGTGTGACAAAGTGAAAAAGAGCTTCAGTCTTCTTGTCTGTAAAACAAGATTAATAATACCTACCTCAAATTGATGTTAAATAATATTTTGGCATACTTAATATGTGCCTGCCACTGTGCATTGTACATGTATTATCTTATTTAATTCTCGCCACAACTCTGAAATAAATTTTGTTCTGAGGCTTGGATAGGTTGAGGGACTTTGCAGAAGTCAAACCCTGTAATAAGTGTGTAGGTGGGATTTGAATGGGAACTAGCACTCTTGACTGTTATGCCATGTTCTGTGTAAAGGGCCTGGCATGCAGGAGGGCTCCCTGTCACTCCACTTTCTCTACTTCACTAGAGGTCTGGAGACCTACTTTCTCATTCTGTCACTGATCCTAACTTATTTTGTGATCTTGGGCAAGTCACTTCTTTAAACCTTAATGATCTCATCTACCCTCAGTGGTAGGGACTATGTTTTATTCATTTTTGGTTCCCCAGCATTTAGGTGGACAGGGCTTGGCATATAATGGGTATTGAGTACTGAGGCAGTTGATTACACTAGATGATCTCTAAGGGTTCTTTCAGTCTCTACTCTGAACATCATAGGTACTTTATCCTCTTCCCTCTTGAGCATCATATTCCCCACCTACTCTACCGGCAGCATGACCTTATTTCCGCATGTCTGTTTGTCTTAAGCAGTCTTGATTCTGGGTACTTTGAGACAGCCCACACGATGCCCATGTTTTTACTCGTTTTTGAAATGTGTCTAGAATAAACCCACCAGAGATAACACAAGTATGGGGTGGAAGGGGCTGACTCACAAAGTCAGAAATGTGCTCTTACTCCATTCTTAGCCAGTGGGGCCTGGGCCTAGGGCAGCTCTGCTGGCAGCCCTGCCAGGCCTGACTAATGGCTGCAGCCTCGAGCAGGGTTTTCCATGAACTTCATCGGGGTCTCCAGTAATTGGAACATGGCACCTTCTGCCTTGTAATGGATGGCAGAACAAGAGGGGCATTTGTCACTGCCTGACTTCCCTGCGGGGAAAGAGGCTCATAAGTCACAGCTGACAAACCCTTTGATGACTTTTAAACTTCATTTACAGAAAAGAATAGCTGTAATCAACCAACAGCAAGCAGTGACTAATCTTGCCACATTATCACTGTGAGGAGCCAGCCCCTTGAGTTATGGGAAAGGGGAGAAGTCCATCCCCCAGGCTCACAGCAAGTGCTTATTGGCTCTTGGACTTGAGAGTATGCACTCAGCAAGGCTCCATGAGTTTTTTCCCAAAGGATCAGAAAGTGTTAGAAACTGATCTCCTGGCAGGTAGAGTGCATGCCTAGCACAAAGCCATTCTGGGCCAAGGTTAAGAGCACTAGCTCTTGTCTCATACAGCCTGGTCCCAGCTCTGCTTGTGTAGGTCCCATTTCCTAGCTTGTGTAGGATTAAGATCCAACTAAGCTTAGTTTCCTCATTTGTGAAAAGGACACTATATATACCACCACCTACCTCATAGCAGAAGACATAGTACAGTTCCTGGCATGTAGTAAGTGCTCAGCAAGTATTGGAAATGTTAACCCTGGAAGGGCCCTTCGTGGTCACATGCTCCCAAACTCATGGTCATGTGGTACATCAGCAGCAAAGCCAGGACCAGTCTTCCTGTTGGGGGATGGAGGGGATGACGTCTGGCAAAAGTAAAGAAGCTGACAATCATCTGTAGTTCCCCAACTCTAACTCAGTACTGGGGATTGTAAGCCCAAGTTTGTACCTACCTACCCTTTGTTGCCTTTCCCTCCATAGCTATAAGTGCTGCTTGTCACAGATGCTAAACCTCAGCCTAAGGCCATAGTCAAGAGTGCAAGATGCAGGGAGGGTAGAGTATATACTCAAACCACACTGTGAGAAGAGATGGCTGAGGCCCCAGCTCTACCTTCTGTTTCTGCTTTGGGGTCTCCCCTCAGGGCCTAACAGATGCTGATACCAGTGTTAGAGTATAGGACTAGAGACCTCATGGTGTGGCGGAGAGGTGAGTCAGTGGCTCAGCAAAGCCTGGAACTCCTCCCAGCCAGTGTTCTTTCCTCTGTCAGTCCCATACAGTAGTGATTTGACAGGCATGGGGAGGGGGCACTCTTACGAAGTTTTTAGGTTTGGTACCACATACTAGGACAAGGGAGAGAGCATGCATAGGCCCCCTACCCCTGACTCCCTTATTCTCAGGTGAAACGTTGGAGCATTGGGAGACAACCTGGGTAAAGAGGATTAGGGCTGGAATGTGGAGGATCTAGACTGCCAGGCTAGATTCATCTCTTTGCATAGGGCATTGGGCATTTGAGTTTCTTATGTAAATATCTACTGGTCTCAGCCATTATACTGGGCTCTTTACAAATATTATCACTAATCCTGGGAGGTTGGTATAATTCCCATTTTGCAATTGAGGAACCTGAGGCCCAGTGAGGATAAGAGACATGTCCAGGGTTATATCTCATAAGTGGTAGGACTGGAATTAGAACGCAGTCCTGTCTGACTGCAGAGCCTGTGCTGTTTCTGCTATTCCATGTGCATTCTTTTGTTATTAGGAAACAGTCAAGAAACAGGTTCCTAGAGAGAAGGCTTTCTTAAAAACACGTGGAGGGCAAGGCCCGTGAACACTGTTCCCCAGCACCTCCACAGTGCCAGCACAGAGGAGAATACTCAAAAATGTTTGTTGAATGAGTGAAGGGGATAAGAGTTGGGTAATAATAGAAATAGGTATAATCCCCTATTCATTTATAATATGTTACAGATGTACAGAGAACTTTCACATCAATTAGCCTATTTGATTTTTATATCAGATTTGAAAGGTAATCGGGAAAAAGATTATTTCTGTTTTCAGAATAGGATGATAAGACTCAGAGAAATTAAGAGACTTGTTTCAGGTCACATGACTAAGAGCAGCAGAGCCAAGCCTCCTGGACCTGTAGCCTAGACCCCTTAAACTCTCCACCCATCCCAGGAGCCCTCAGTGTTCAGCTTGATGGGAACTAGGATTTCTCTTGGAGGTGGGAATGGTCAAGAACTAAAGAGCATTCCCTGGGAAATTAGTCCTGTCTGGCCAGTAATGATCATTTGGGCAGTGATAATGAGCTGGGGCCTGGAGAGTTTAATGAGATTAACAGATGTTCTGTCATCCCTAGCTGCCTGGTAACCAGGAGCCTCTGGACCAAGGAGGCCCTGGGTACTGATCAGTATAATTGCTTGGCTTCTCCCCATCACTGATAGCTGTTTTCCTTTAAAGTCACCCAAATGGCTCCAGGGTTATCTAAGGGCAGAGGTCTGGCCACAGGCTGGTATGACCACTCATCCCCATGCTTGAGAATAAGGCTGGAGATGTCCAGCAGAACTGGCCCAGAGGCTCTGGATAGCACTGGTTGGGGGGGATGAGGACCAAGAGCAGCAGAGGTCCAGTGCTGAGGAGGATTCACAGAGTTGGGGAAGTGGGTGTTCTGATGGTTGAGTGCCTCAGAGGTCAGGCTGAAGACTAGGTCCTGATAGGCAGCATTGGGAGGGCATGAGGTTTGGTAAGGCAGAGTCATAGGTTTAGAATAGTTGAGACAGTGACATGTAGAGTGTCAAACAAGAAGCCTGGATTCAAGTCCCCTAGCTACTCCCTTAACCAACTGGGGGACCTTAAGTAAGTCACATATCTTTGCTGATGATCCTCAGCTTTTTCATCTGTAGAATGGGATTAATAATGTCAGGCTCAAGAAAATAAACTGGGGCTTTCTTTACTAAAATCCTGTGCAAATATGAGGCATTGTAGTAGAAAAGGGAAAGGGGCGAGGAGGACCAAGGAGAGGGTGTGGCTGGCTCAGGGTGACACACTCTCACCATGGGAATCAGTACCCAAGGCGTCTCTATGCTTAGGTTTTTGGAGTCAAACAGACCTGGGTTCCAGCTCTGGTTTTGCTCTGTTAACCAGTAACTTGGTCTCTCTCAGCTTTCTTTCCCTATCTAAATTACCTCCTCATAAGGCTGTTGTGAGAATTAAATAAGGTGAGGTTTGTAAAGTCTCTTAACACATAGTTGGCAGTCAGTAATTAGAGGCTATTCTTATTGTGATGCCCCTCTGGGAGGCTCATTTACTCAAAGTTCAGGGGTTCAGGTACCTTTTAGGGCTTTTCTGACTTGACAAAGCCCTGTCACTTTACCACATGTTCAGGCTTGGCTCTTCCAAAACACAGCTTCCATCTGAAATGTTTCATCTGGGGAAAACGATTTGTTTTTTGCCAAATTTCTTCTTTTCTTATTAGCCTGCAGGAGCCAGCCTGGAGGAGCCAGCCCCATCCCTTTGAGCTGTAAATTGCATTTCAAAGCCTGTGTTCCTCGTGGGTTTTAATTAGCTTAAGGTCCCAGCTTTTTTTTTTTTTTTTAAATAAATTTATTTATTTATTTATTTATTTTTGACTGTGTTGGTTCTTCGTTTGTGTGCGAGGGCTTTCTCCAGTTGTGGAGAGCGGGGGCCACTCTTCATCGTGGTGCGCGGGCCTCTCACTGTTGCGGCCTCTTGTTGCGGAGCACGGCTCCAGACGTGCAGGCTCAGTAGTTGTGGCGCACGGGCTTAGTTGCTCCACAGCATGTGGTATCTTCCCGGACCAGGGCTCGAACCTGTGTCCCCTGCATCGGCAGGCAGACTCTCAACCACTGCGCCACCAGGGAAGCCCAAGGTCCCAGCTTTTATGCAGCAGTTGTTTTAGCAGGTAAAAGTGAAGATATTTATTTGGGAGCCAGTCCCCAGTTTTCTCAAACACAGCGCATCTAGACTGCCTCCTCCAAGCTTCTGTCCTGAGGGCTTGTCTCTTAGCGGCCCAGAAGGAAAAATGAGACATAAGAACCCTAGACGTAGAGTCTGAGGACCCGTGGGGTTCTTGGCCCTGCTACTCACTGGCTACGGCATCCTGGCCATGTCCATTCCCCTCTGTTCCTCAGAGAGTAGGGGGCATATAAGCTCCATGCTCACTAGGGTCCCTGCTAATCTGACATTGCACAAGTCTCTGGGAACAAGTTGGGTTCTTGAATCCCCCCCCCCCCCCCCACCGCCCACCTCTGCAAGAACAATCCCTCTACCCACCTCACCTTAGCTCATTGCTAAGCATGGGGCCTCTGGGGGCTACAAACACCTTGCTCTCAATTACACAGCTAATCTGTGAGGCAGAGCTTGGCCCAGGGGGGAAAATAGCTTATCAAGTCAACTAGCTTCTGCTGAATAGGATGTCAGTATTTTCTAGGGCTCCCGCTCTAACCTGGTGGGAATCCCGGAAGAGCCAAGATAGAATTGTGTGGAGAGGATTGAGTTGGGGATGGTTGGTGTGCAGACGGGGGTGTTTGGGTCAGAGGCTAGAAAAAGGTGCCTGGAACCCTAGCCTCTAGTAGTCCCCCCAACTCCTCCATACCCCTACTTAAGGGCCACAGCTAGCCCTTCTCACCACCTTCTGGGATATTATCCTCACTGCTTCCTCCCTAATGTTTATTGAGCATTTACTGTTTATTGAGCAACTTTGTCGAGCTTGCCTCTAACATTTGCAGGGCAGAACAAGAGTATAGATGGAGACCCACATACCATGTGTCTAAATATTCGAAGGTTATAACTTATAAGTGAGGCTAACAAATTGGTATTTTCATAACAACCTGGAAGACCGTATCTGAGTTAGGGATTCTGTACCTGAACCTAGCAGTTCTAGGAGAGCTAGTCTGAGCACGCTTTCTTTTCATTTTGCACCCCCAACTCCATTCCTCAGTTTGAGGAGCTTCATGGACATGTGAGTGGATACTTAAGCTTTTCTGAACCCCCAGAGAGACCTACCCCTTGAGATTATGCACAACAGCAGCACGGCCTGCCCTCTGAAGAGTGTGCAGGCCCTGAAAGCAGATTGGGGGCTATTTGGTTGGGGACTACAGCGGTTAGGTTCCCGGAGCATGCTTCAGGCAGACGTTTCTCCTTGACAGTGCAGGGCAGCTGCATACATATATTTCCTAAGTGTCTTCTCTACAGATCAGAAAACTGAACCCCGTGTGACATGGCTTCTGACTGCCTTTCCTTGGCATTGTACAGAATGTGCTCCAGTCTGACCTTGACCCTCACCTAGAATGGGCCCAGAAATGGCAGTATTAGTAGAACAGAGACGTTCAACTAGTTAGAGTAACTTTTAGATCTTATAAAGAGCTTCACAGTTTGCAAAGGCCTTTTATATACATCGTCCCAAACCCCAGGTGATGAGAGAAAAGACTGGGTAGAGGCAAACCCAAAGGACTTTGCTCACCAGCCAAGGAGTGAATGCTGATCCCACTATAGCACCAAGCACAGGTGCTCAGCAGTGCTTCCTGTTCAGTAGTGTTAGAGCTTACTAACACTACTGAACAGGAAGCGGTCTGAGGGAACCCAGCGATGGTCGTGGCCCTGCCAGGGCAGTGGCAGAGCCAGCAGTCATCAGTAGATCTCTGAACCGTCATCCCCCCTTCTTTTCTTTCTGTCTTGGTCCACACACCTGACCTGGTTGGCTCCCTCCAGCCAAAGCAGGTGGCATCTCCCTGGGCCAAAACTTCATGACTTTGTGCTGTCTCCAGGAGACAGCCCTGGAGATAGCTCAAAGGAGAGAGTTATCTGATGCCCATGGAGGATCCCCACAGATTTCTTGTATACCCGTGGACGCACAAGGAATTAACCTTTGAATGGCTTGTCATCCAGGTAGGAGAGGGATTGTCAGAGAACTGTGAGGCATGGGGAACCCACATACATCGAGCATTTCTTTCTGCATATGGGCAGTGTGTTAAGTGTTTTCACGGGCAATCTCTTTTGTGTCCCTCACTGCTTTATAAATGTTGATGATTGGATTCAAAGGCAAACTGAGTAACAGAAGAGTCCATCTTCCCACGCCAGCTCCAAAACCGGCACCAGCCCCTTCATCAGTAGCAGTGCCCTCTCAGCCCTCAGCCTTTACCTGCGATGACACACACTTGACCCCAGTATATCCTTGCTACTGCAAACCCATAATAGGAGCAGGTTCTTCCGCAGAATCGTTCTCAGGTCCAGCGTATGGTTTCTTTGCAAACAGTACCATCTGCTGGTCAGAAAGTGCTAACTTCTAAGCTGGGAGGATTGAGGAGAAAAGGGTCTTTTTACCCTAATGGGACAAAAGATACAGATATCCCAGCTTATACTCAGCTCTTCTCTAATTCACTAAAAAGAAACCCCCTCTGCCCTAAAATATTAGGTAAATAGGCAGGTGTTTATGGTTAGCCTAAGCTGATGAGAGTTTTTATGCATACTGCCTGGTGGTTCTTCAGCACCTTCTGCAATAGCTCTAGGGTCAGGTTTTAAGATAGGAGTGTTCCAAAAGGGAGTTGCACCAACCTATGCCAGTGAGCAGAAGATGGCCAGGAAGTATAAATGCCAGGGCTTACATAGGCCTTTCCTACTGAACTCGAGCCTCCTTTTCCCTTTCCCGTTGGAGCCTGTGCCCAGACTATAACCTGTCCAGGAAGGGGAGTAGGAGAGAGTTGTACAGCCCTTTGGGGTAAAAAACATTGCCTGAGTATAGAGAGCAAAGAGCAGGTATAGTATCATCTCTAAGCAAAGAGGACAGAACTTGAATAGTAAGTGTAAAATGGATAACTCTAAAAAATTAATTTATTAAAAAAAATTCTCATAAATATGCTGACTTACTGTAGTACAGTTGACCCTTGAACAATGCAGGGGTTAATTCGTGTATAACTTACAGTCAGCCCCCTCCACATCCACAGTTCTTCAGCATCCGTGGATTCAACCAACCATGGGAACCATGCAGTATTGTATTTACTGTTGAAAAGTATTTGCATAAAAGTGGACCCATGCAGTTGAAACCTGTGTTGTTCAAAGGTCAACTGTATTTAAAGTGGGTTTAGCTCTGGGAAGGAGAGTGATAAATTTGATAGAAATGGGCTTTAGGGACCAACGACCTGGGTTTGAATGCCTGTTCCTGGCAAGATAATGAACTTGTTGGAGTCTGGTTTTGGTAAAATATGAAGGATAATGATAACACTCATGGAGTCTTTTTTTTTTTTTACATCTTTATTGGCGTATAATTGCTTTACAATGTTGTGTTAGTTTCTGCTGTACAACAAGGTAAATCAGCTATAAGTATACATATATCCCCATCTCCCCTCCCTCTAGGTCATCACAGAGCACCGAGCTGATCTCCCTGTGCTATGCAGCAGCTCCCCACTAGCTATCTATTTTACATTTGGTAGTGTATGTATGTCAGTGCTACTCTCTCACTTCGTCCCAGCCTCCCCTTCCCCACTGTGTCCTCAAGTCCATTCTCTTATGTCTGCATCTTTATTCCTGCCTTGCCACTAGGTTTATCAGTACCATTTTTCTAGATTCCATATATATGCGTTAGCATACAGTATTTGTTTTTCTCTTTCTGATTTACTTCACTCTGTATGAGAGACTGTAGGTCCATCCACCTCACTACAAATAACTCAATTTCGTTCCGTTTTATGGCTGAGTAATATTCCATTGTATATATGAGCCACGTCTAATTTATCCACTCATCTGTCGAACTCATGGAGTCTTGGAATTATTCAATATCGCATGCCACCCTTAGCTCACAGTGAGTGCTCAGTGAGGTTTAGCTCACTTTTTTCGAAATGGCTGGTTCTAATAAAGACAGCCATGGTCCATGTCTGGATCAGACTGAGCAGTTTTCTTAATACGATGTTGTTTTAGAGCAAACATTACTTGCATTTACCATGTGATCTCTTTACCATGGTTCTACATTGAAGGAACAGAAGAAAAGCTGTGGAAGATCTTCAAGTTTAGATCCTGCAAGGGGTAGCATTTGAGATGAACATTAAAGAAAGAGTGGATTTGAAAGAACTGGAGTCAATATGAAACTTAAGTAATGTTATAAACCAATGTGTAACCTCAATTAAAAGAGAAGAATTGAGTCAAGCAGACCAGGGTTCAAATCCCTGTCCTGTTATTCACTAGCATTGTGACCTCTGACTTTGCATTTCCTCCCTTATAAAATGTCCTAATTCTGCTTATCATGTCAGTACCAAATGACGGAACATATGTAAAGCACCTATATGAGGTGAGCAGCCAGTGAAATGAACAAAAATGGGGAGGCTGGATGCTGTAGGGGCGTGTGTGTAGGAAGGCACAAAGCAATCCAGTTTAGTCAGGTTGTGGGCCATGGGCAGCCCTTGAGCCCAACCCGGGTTCCCAGCCTCACAGTGGCTTTCTTTCTTCAGGTGGCCACCATGTCCTTGAAGATCCAGACAAGCAACGTAACCAACAAGAATGACCCCAAATCCATCAACTCTCGGGTTTTCATCGGAAACCTCAACACAGCTGTGGTGAAGAAGTCTGATGTGGAGACCATCTTCTCCAAGTATGGCCGTGTGGCCGGCTGTTCTGTGCACAAGGGCTATGCCTTTGTCCAGTATGCCAATGAGCGCCATGCCCGGGCAGCTGTGCTGGGAGAGAATGGGCGGGTGCTGGCTGGGCAGACCCTGGGTAAGCATCTCTCCATGGCCCTGCCCCTGGATTTCTCCTGGGCAGGTGCTGACCTGCATTCTTTAGCTCCCCTCTTATCCTCTTTTCTGTCTTCTCCAGCTGTCACCCACTATAAGATCAGTGCCTGTATGGGAAAATTTTAGAAGTTTCAGGAAAACACTTCTGTTCTGTCCCTGCTTTCACAGTGTAAAGGTTCCAGTTAAAATGCAGGTTCCCCAGAGAAAGGGAACAGAGTGGACTAGCACAGCCTCTTACATTGGGCTGCATTTGGCTTAGGTTAGAACCCTTTCTGAGAGCCAGGAGGAGGGGCTGGGAGCATAAGGTGAAGCAGGTGCTCTTGGTCTCGGTGTTACGTACATGAGATGTGGCCGTGCTGGAGGCCTACCTTGGAGCCTGTATAGTGTTTGTATATGTTCACATACTTCGGTGTATTTGTGTATGTTTGAGAAGGATATGTATTCCTGAATATGTGGTATGTGGATGTAACTGAACATGTGGAGAATATGTGAACACATACCTTACTTACTATGTATATATGTAGAGTTATGTGTGTATCAGAATATACTTGAGTGTGTAAGCAGATATTCGTGTATTCATTTACCAAATATTTATTGAGGTCCTAACATTTGCTGAACTCTGCTCTAGGCATAAAGATGTTTGGTAGAAGGTTTGTGTAAATGTGCGTGGGCTCATTTGCATATGGGCAGTTAAGTATAGGATGTTGGAGCCACGTCTGAGTGTAGTTGAGAGTGTGTGATCTTATTTCCTGGATATGTGAACGTATGTGTGAGGGTGTGTGTCTGATGTATGTGTTTATGTGAGTGTACTTGAGAAAGCATATAATTTGATGTACGTGGCGTGTGTGTGTGTGATTGTGAGCATGCATGCATGTATCTGAATGTATATGAATATATAAACAACTATATGCATGTGATGTGTGGGTATGAGTCTAATTTGTGAAGACCTCTGTTGTCCATGTTAGTGAGTGAAGTCCATGTGTATCTCATGTAAACACATAAATTGCTGCACACGTGCATGAGGGTGATATGTGTATGGGTGCTGATATCCTGTCAGCATCTGACTCTGCCTCCTCCCTCCATACAGACATCAACATGGCTGGAGAGCCAAAGCCCAACAGACCCAAGGGGCTAAAGAGAGCAGCATCTGCCATATACAGGTGGGGCGCTCTGTCTTGTTTGTCTGTCTCTGGGTGGGATTGGTTCCTCTTTCCACAGAGGGAGTGAACACTGGTGGTGACGGTATGCCAAGCCTAGAATTCGGGGAGGTGTTTGGAGATGAGGGCCTGCGAAGAGTGGGCTGAGTGGCCGTCTCTAAGCCCCGGCCCTCTCCCCTTTGTTTCCCCAGTGGCTACAGCTTTGACTATGATTACTACCGGGACGACTTCTACGACAGGTGAGCGGGGGAGGGGCGTGCCCAGGCATGAAACAGCCAAGCTGGAAGCGTCCTGAGAGATTGCTGGTGCAGCCCACTCAGTCCTCCAAGTGAGAACTGAAGCCCAGAGTTGTGGACAGGCATCTGCCCAAGGCTGCTCCGCAAGTTAGTGGCAGAGCTGGGACTAGGGTCCAGTTCTCTAGGTGCCCAGGCCAGAGCTCTCCCCAGCCCACACTGTCTCCCAACTCTCTGACCGCCCCTCCCCCTCCTAATCCTGGGGTGGGACTCAATGGGACTGGACAGCCAGGGGACCTATAAATGTAGCAAGTTGGAATACAAAACAGGTGCAGGGCCAGGTGCAGGGAATTTGAGCCCTCACGCTTCTGCTGTTCAGTTTCCTTACCTCTCTGAGGTGCCCAGCCAGCTGAAGGAACCTCAGAGCTCAGTCTGAGCTTCTTAGCCTTATATTTACAGCCAAGAGGCCAGCGGTCCTTTGGAGGCCTGAATTAGCCCCTGGTAGGCTGTGGCCCACCCCCAAGCCTACCCAGACCCCAGCGTCTGTGGCACCAGCCACATTCCTGTGGAAATCATGGTGGGGGCTGGCCCAAGCTTCTCCTCCTTCCTGCTTCTCTCCCTCCCTCCCTCCCTCCCTCCCAGCCTGCCCCAGGCTGTCCAGGAGGAGCAGACCTCTCTGAGCCTCAGTTTTCTCACCTGTGAGTGGTTTCAGGCGACAGTGCAATGTAGTGGAAAGTGCCCTAGCCTGGGAGTCAGAAGACCTGGGTGCTAATCTCAGCTCTGCCACTGAATAGATTACACAACTTTGGGCAGATCCCCTCCCAGTCTGAAATGGGCTTGCACCAAGTGATCCCTCAGGGCTCTTCCAGCTCTGGGATTCTGTGGTTCAGTGATTCTGACCAAGGCCAGAGCCGCCCCCTCCCCTTAGGGGCAGAAATGCAGGGTCTGGGACTGGGTCCATTCCCAGAGACTCTCCATCTCCAGCCATCACCACCCTAGGGCAGGGGCTCCCTAAACAAAGGAGTACCAAGGCATGGGGCATTGAATTGCCTAGTGATGGCAGGTTACCTGGCTGTCATCAGGAAAGTGATCCCATAGTATACCCCTGTGGCTGCTGTTCCGTGCAGAAAGGTGGTAGCAGCAGCAGCGGTGGGAGAAACCCCTACTTGGCTTACTGAGTTTCTGCCTGATCAGGAAGAGAAGCCCTCCTGGAAAGGGCTGGGTGATGGCGGCGGGGGTGCAGCATACTGTCTGGTATAGAGGGTCTGACCGAGCTGCCTAACCTTGATACTCCACTGGGCCCCCTGCCCCTCCATCTCCAAAGTCGAGTGAGAAGGATGGGGTGACTGGGGGCCCAGAATGAGGAAAGGGGCTTGGACTCCAGCCTCATGCCTCTGAGGTCATAGGCCCCTGAGTTGAGGGTCTCGGTACCCTGGCCCTTCACCTATCACACCTTCTAACGTGTGTTTTTAACCAAGTTCTCTCACGCTCTACCCTCAGAGCAGCCTTGGGGGCTGTGGGGGGCACAGAGTTAGGGGTAGCCATCCTCACTAGGCAGATGGGAAAACTGAGGCTTAGGCAGGCTTAGGGATTGACTCTCACTCCCTCACCTCTCTGTTTCCGGCTGGGGATTTGTACTGCTTTAGGGAGATTTGCAAACTCTGACCAGAGCTTGGGGTACAGTTGACTAAGCAGAAGTAGGTCAGGTAATAGAACAGGACTGGGTGTCAGGGTGATATAGGGAAGTCTCCTTTCTGGGGCTGTCAGTTTGCTCCTCTGTTGAATGGGGCTAACCATTGAATGGTGGTAACCATTACCACCTGTCACCTCCCCTGCTCCTACCCAGCTTGAATGGTAGGAAAGGTGGATGTCGTAAGGTCACTGAGGTCCAGAAAGCCCTTCCTCTTCACCCTCAGGACTATAACTGGGAAGGATGAGGTATGGAGTGCAGGCTACCCAGCCCTTCGCCAGCCCTACATGTGTTGCTCTAGGGTCACAGTGCCCCCTGGTGGCCACAGGCCATGCTGCAGCCTCTGGCCCGTTTGCTCTCACAGGCTCTTCGACTATCGGGGCCGCCTGTCACCAGTGCCAGTGCCCAGGGCAGTCCCTGTGAAGCGACCCCGGGTCACAGTCCCCTTGGTCCGACGTGTCAAAACCACCATACCTGTCAAGCTCTTTGCCCGTTCCACAGCCATCACCACCACCGGCTCAGCCAAGATCAAGTGTGAGTGACTATATCTTCTTCCTAGGTAATTTTTATTTTTGTCATTAGCAAAATAATAGAATCACATTTTTTTACATTGGAAAATAGATAAAGGAACAAATCTCCCACAGTTCTGCAGCTCTAATACAACCAAGTGAGTATTTTCATGCATTTCTAAGAGGAAAGACTGACATTTGTGGAGGAGGGTCTTGGGTTAGGCACAGAGTCCAGTGCTGTGACATGGAGCCCAGTGAGGAAATGGTGTCATCTTTCCTTTAGTAAGCACAAGGACAGGTCCACACAGCCTCGCTACTCCACATTCATTCTGGTGTGCACACGTGGTCAGGCACTCAGGAAATCTGATTGTAAAACACATTTACACACCTTGAAAGACAGATACCACTCTCTAACATAAGCAAAGTCACATGCTTGCTCAGGTGCACACAGAGGTACACACCACACACCTCCATTTTTATCCATCCCCAGTCCCTTTCAGAGTTGGAGGGGTTGGGGATGGTGGGGGAGATCCAGGTTCAGAAGGGCCTCCAGGAAGTCTCAGGGGGAAGCCACAGGCAGCTCTGGCCTTTTCCCTGGCCAGAAAAAGACTGTGGACAAGGATAGTTTCTGCCACTGGCCTGTCTTCCTAGTTGACAGAATGGGGCTAGGGTCTTGTGTTAGTGTCAAGCTCCCAGCCCTTAGGTGACATCCCTGTACTCCCTCCACTCTCAGTAAAGAGCAGTGAGCTGCAGACCATCAAGACAGAGCTGACCCAGATCAAGTCCAACATCGATGCCTTGCTGGGTCGCTTGGAGCAGATTGCCGAGGAGCAGAAGGCCAATCCAGGTCAGCTTCCAAGGGTCCCTGCCCAGATCAGTGGCCAGGGGCACAGGGCAGAGTGTGGGGAGGACAGTGCATGGGGCAGAGAGGGACTGTGGCCTCCAATCCCACCTGGACCCACTGTGCTGAGGCCTAGCTTCCGCTAAGGTGCTACCCTGGGCAGCTGCCCCAGGTTGATTTTTATTCCCCTCGTTCCCCGCTTCCACCTGAAGATGGCAAAAAGAAGGGCGAGAGCGGCAGTGGCAGTGGCATCGGCATCGGCAGTGGCAGTGGCAGTAGTGGTGGCGGCAGCCGGCCACCGGCCCCCCAAGAGGACACAGCTTCTGAGGCAGGCACGCCCCAGGGAGAAGCACAGGCTCGAGACGATGGTGATGAGGAGGGGCTGCTAACACACAGCGAGGAAGAGCTGGTGAGGGCATGCGGGGGCACAGGGGGAATTGGGACTGGGACTGGACTTTGCACCCTTGGTTGCAGGAGGGCTGCAGGGGGAGGGGGAACCTCTGAGCCGGTTGGCTGCCCTATGAGCTCCCTCCTTCCTTCCCAGGGATTCTAGTCCTGTGAGGAAGAGGGGGGAACAAACAGGGAGTACTTAGCTATTTCAGCTGCCAGTCAGAAATCCCACTGAGGACTGGGGCAGACCTCTCTCTAGCCTAAGGCCCATTCTAGACTCTGTCTTCCACATGAGTCGGAGAAGGGAAGAGTCACGGACTCAAGGAAACACACACGGTCTGCAGAGTTCCAGGGAGCACGAGAGGGATTGCCTGGGGAAGCCACAGGGAGTGTGGGTATCTACTCCACCTGAGGATTTTCTAAAAGCCATTGTTGCCTCAGAATGAAAACAGGCTGTCTCAAGAGGGAGTGAGCTCTCTGTTTGTTATTGGAATTCTTCAGATTGAGGCAAGGAGCTCATATTAAGTGGGAAAGTAGACCAGATTCTGAGTCTATAAGATGTCTGTTGTGTGCCTCGTACTCAGTTACCTAACACTGAGCACCAGGCCCTGTAGTTCACGCTTTTTAACTTTATTTAACCTTAACAGCAGCCCTGAACTCTGCAAAGTATTACTCTTGTCACATTTTACACCATGAAGAAACTGAGACTCAAGAGGAGTCAAGTAGCTTGCCCAGGGCGTTGTAGCTAATAAGGGTTGAGCCAGGATTGGAGCCTGGACTTCAGCGGGTCTGTGAACTTTCTCCACGTGGCTGGGTTCTGGTGTGAGGACAGATGGGCTTATGGCCATAACAGTTGGAGGTCTTCCTCATGCCCAGCTTGTCTCTTCTTATTTAAACCTACCCTGATACCCCATCTTACTCTTTCAGGCATAGTCGTCTCCATAGAGGCCCTAATGACGGCTTCGATGCTCCTAAGATGGGAGCTAGCTCACCAGTCTACTAGGCTTTCGGTCTGCTCCAACCTAAGAAGGTCTTTCTATGCAGAATGTGCCCCCTGGCACACCTAGAACTTCCTTGACTGGTCCTTTCTCTCTCCTGAGGGGCCTTCAGACTACCCTGTTGGGATCCCAAGCCAGCCTTTAGTTAGACTGGTCCCATAGTTATTCCCTTTGGCTGTCCCTCCCCCTTTCTGAGTGTGGTCTCCATATGTGCTCTGGGCCCCAGGGTAGGACAGAGCTTGCAGTGAGTGATGTGTGGTCCTTTGTTGTCTCCTCCCTATCAGGAGCACAGCCAGGACACAGATGCGGAGGATGGGGCCTTGCAGTAAGCAGGTATGGGGGTCCTGGTGGGGAGGGGTGGAGTAGACCTGGCAGGGTAGTGCTGTGCCCAGCAATGAAGGCTCTGTTGTCCCCAGACATCCTGCCACGCCCATTTGTGGTAGGGGCTTGGTGCGTTGCAGGGCAGGGAGCCGTGGATGGGCTAGCCAGGTCCGCCCAACAGGAGTTCCCTCAGAATACTCTGAGCCGCATTGCCTGTCTCCACTTGTAAAGAGCTCCGAGTCTAGTGGAGGAAGACAAACTATTACCACCCAGTGTGAGCAGGATGACAGGGACTGGAGAGCCAGGGGCTCAGAGAGGGGTGTGGTGGAAGAGGTGATGTGTAGCTGAGCCTGTTGAGGATTGAGGGAGAAGCGTCTGAGGGAGCACCCTTATCACAGGCACAGAACGCTGGCAGTCCTCGGTGTGTGAGAAGTGGCCAGGAGCCTCCTGTGGCTGCAGTCCCAGCTCTGCACAGTGGGGAGAGGCAGCTGCTCATCATCAGAGGGTGATGATTATGCCAGACTGAGGGGCTGGGATTTGATCCTGTCTGGAGGAAATGCCCCGTGCACCCCAGCCCTACAAGGTTGTGATTGTGCCAGTGTAACAGATGTAGAAACTGAGGCACTGAAGGGGGCAGGGAGATACCACGTATCTCACAAGATCCCCAGGTGGTAATTGGTGGAGCCTAGATTTGAACCCAGTGGTGTGGGCCTCAAAGCTCACTCTCTGGTTGGTATTTACCACCCTGCTCTACCCCACCCTGGAGGGAAACCAGGCCACAGCAGCTCTGCCCATACTCTGCCCCATTCCTTTGGGGGCCGTTGCCAGAGTAAGACAGGCTTGGGTGGAGGAAGGTCTCAAACAACAGAGGTGTCTGTACGCATGACACATTCATGCTATGAGATGCTCCACCACACATTTAAGTTTAGGCAATCTTCGTGGTTTGTTTTACCTGGGAGGCTCAGTTTTACCTTGTTAAGCCAGTTTGCAGGAGAGGTGCTGGGGACTCAGGTGAGGAAACTGAGGCTTAGGGAAGGGGGAGATTCACCCAAGGTTTCATGGCCAGAAAGTTATGAGGCCAGAGCCAGAGCACAGGCATATCTCTGTTTGCAAACAGCAAACACCATTCCACTCTTTCTTCTTCCCACCCCCTGTTATCAAGAGCACGAAGGGGCTCTTCCTCTCAGCCTTAGTCTCTCTTTTGTGTCTCTTTCTCAGTCTGACAGGAGCAATGGCCACCGGCAGGAGAAGGGCGTACACCGTACCAGGCCTCAAGCTGGGCACCCACCCCTGGATAACCACCCCCAGCGGGTCCCAGAGGAGAGCTGGCAGCAGGCACCACCTCCCTCACGCGTCCCAGCCAGTGCCACATTCTCTGCAGGTGGAGTTATCAGCATCCCCTTCTCATGTACCCTCCCTCCCTGTTGGCACTGCCCAGGCCAGAGGGCAGAGCACAGAGTTTCCCTATACTCTTGCCTCCCCTCCCCAGGACACTCCCAGGCTTGGGGTTTTTTCTATAGGTTTGGAGGGGGGTGGGACCCACAGGGAGGGGACCCTGACAATAAAGAGATTGGATCCCAGTTTGCTCTGAGATGGGATGGTTTGCGTTTTCTCATGAAGGTGCCCTGGCCCTCCTGTCCAACCAGAAGGCAGGTCTGCTACACCTGCTTCTGTTCCCTCCTTCACTCCTCTCCGCCGGAGAGCATTGTCTAGGGTGCCTGAAACTGATCTGTCTGGGCCTTAGTTTCCATGGCTAAAATGGGGATTAAAATGGCCAGTAGGGTTGTTCGGGAGGGTCAGATGTGCCAGTGCCCACGAGAGCATTCGTGGTAGAAGTGCCAAGCGATTTTGATCCACTTGGTCAGGCAGTGGTAGGTCCAGGCCTCAGTTTCTAAGTCTGGTGTTTCCCAGCTCTAAAATGGTTCTAGAACTCGCCACTTTCTCCCCTTCTGTGTCTTGGTTTAGGACACTGTTTTTTCACAGGGATCTTGGGCAGCAAGGGGAAAGAGGCTAGAGGCTGAGGCCTTCAGTCAGAGACCCAGACCTGGAGTGAAAAGTAGCCCCTTGGAACTGGTCCAAAGACTTCAATCTGGAGAGTTGGAGAGTTGAAGAGGGTGTCTAGAGGAAGGGGCTAGGTCCACAGGGAGTGTCTCATCCCCTTGAAGAGCCCTTGGTGGCACATACCACTACAATCCCTGAACCTACAATCTGTCCTTGCACCCAGGACATCAGAGCCCAGCTCTAGCTAACCCACTTGCACACCTGGGTAGGTCTTCATGTTCCCCTCTGTACAAGGTGGGGAACTGCTGCCCTGGACTGGAACTTGGGCAAAGTCCAAAGGGGTTTTGGTGCCTGGTAAGTATCACACTGAGGGCTGGCACTGTGTTCTGTGTCCCCAGAGCTTAGTGCTGTGCGCCCATTGTACTGTAATAACACTTCTAGATTCTACAAGGACTACTCAGTATGCTTTACTTGAGGCACTCACTTTTCAGAGCTGGGGGTACAGGTACAACAGCATGGGCCATGGGCTTCCTTAGTATGCCAGGCATAGAGGCCATGAGAAGAGCAGGGAAGACCCTTTCCAGAGTTGGAAGCATCTGCCCTACCCAGAGGCCCTGTCTTATCACCCTGGCACCAGGAAATATCCTGGACAGAGTAAAAATGGGATTCCCCAACCTGGCGCCCCGGAAAAGCCCCTGAACTACTTCAGCTGCTAAGAAAGCTCACAGTTGGGCCCTTGAGTTAAGAGGTTCAGATCCACAAGACCCTGCATATACCTGCCCATCCTCCCTGTGTCTGGGACCAGAAAAGACACTTCCCATTGCATTGCTCAATAGTTTTCATTTTTCTTTCCAACCTCTGAAAAACAAAAGGAGATCATGAAGAAATGTGATACCAGATTCTGCCCAAAGCACTGATATTCTCTACATACTTTCAAGATCTTAAGTATCGATTGTGATCCTAGCAGCCCTCTTGAAGGACTGTCATAGCCAGTGGGTTTCCTGGATTGTGAGCTAATGCTTTCCCCCTTTTACTGCTGCCAGTAAGGTTTGTGACCCTGGCAGGTCTTTTTCCTTGCCAGGTCTCAGTTTCCTCATCTGTGTGAGGGGTTGGCCTAGATAGGGATAGTAAATGGGCCTTATTTCAGTTGTGTAACAAGCCACTCTGAAATTTAGTGCCTTTAGTGAACATTTATTAGCTTCTGATTCTGTAGCTGGGCAGTTTGGGCTGTGAACCAGCTGGGTGGTTCTTCTGCTTATCTCATCTGGGCTCTCATGTGGCTGAAGTGAGCTGGCAGATTGTCTGGAAGCTGATTGGTCTCAGATAACCACCCACTTGTCAAGTGGTTGGGCAGTGGGGGCAACTGGGCCACATGTTCCTAGCATCTAGCAGGCAAGACAGGGTAAGCCCTGATATGCAGGTGCTCTTCAAGCTCCTTGCTTGTGTCATGCTTGTTAAGGGTCTGTTGGCCAAAGCAAGTCATATGGCTAAGCCCAATTCCTCATTATGACCGTAATTTGTTTTTAACCTATCTCAGGCCTCATTTCACTTGCCAATTCAAAACATTTAGTAGCAGCTGCTGGAATGCTTTTTGAAGATTTGGAGCAGTTTTTAGACTATTAGGAAATAGTAACATGATAGTTTGGTCATGTTTTTTATGGGCAAGGAATTGAAATACGGGTATGTGTCAGGTATTAGCCAACCCTGGCCAGGTTACATCTTGTCCCATAATATATATACTATGCAGTGGGCCATCTCATGAGACCACAAAAATACAGATGGTAGAGCAGGGCAAAAGATTCTGAGCCAGGTGTCCTGGGTTTGAATCCCAGTTGGGCCATTGACTGGCTTTGGGCATATCAAAATCCCTCTACCTGTGGCCACTTCCTGAATATCTGCTGTATAAAAGGCACATTTTACATTTAGTTAATCTCCACAACCACCCTTTTAGGTGGATGTAGTGTGAACTTTTGGTTACAGGTTATAGAAACTGAACTTAAACCTGCTTAAGCAGGAGGAAGTTTACTGTTTCACAAATTTAAAAGCTCAGGGGTAGATTTTCAGACCCAGTGGGACCCGGGGGTTCAGGAGCTGCCATCAGGAATCTTTTTCTCTATTCCCCAGCTCTGCTTCTTCTGTTGGTGGTGTTCTCAGGCAGCTTCTAAGTGGTGGCAGAGCATGGCCACAGGGCCTGTGAAGGGTGGAGGGAGGAGAAAATCCCCAAATGGAAAATACGAGTTCTACAGCTAGAAGAAAGGGGGCTTGGGCTGACAAAAACAGGTCTTCATTGTGTGATTATGACCATTTTATAGATTTTATAAATGTGGATGTTCTAGAACATGGCCCCATTGACAGGTGGTCTCTATGTCCTCTCCCCTTTATCTGGACTCTATTTTATCAGTAGAATACAGTGATGGTGATGCTATTATGCCAGTCTCCCAGTCCTATTCTTAAGAACTAGCAGTTTCTACTTCTTCTGTGTTGGGAACCAGCCACCATGCTGTGAAGAGGCCATGTGTACATGTTCCAGCTGACAGCCAGTATCAACTGTCAGACATGAGTGAGGAAGCCTTCAAGATGGCTCCAGCCCAGCCACTGTCTGGAGAGCTGAGTAAGAACTGCCCAGCTGACCTAGTCAAAGCCCAGCACCATGAGTGATAATAATCAAATGACTGTTGTTGCTTTAAGCCACTAAATTTTGGAGTGATTTGCTATATATCAGTTGATAACCAGAACACAAACTGAGACTCAAAGGTTAAGTAGCTTGCTCTACTTTGGGGGACTGGGTTAGGAGTAAAGACCTTCTGTTGAATTGAGTTCCTATCTAGACTTTTTGTTGTGTGACCTTAGGCAAGTCACTTAACCTCTGTGAGCCTCATCTTCCTCATCTGAAAAAAGAAAAAAACACATTCTTTTTATGACAGTACTTACTAAATAAGAGCACTTATTATTACCTAATCCAGATTCAGGTGATTTTTCTCTTAAAAAATAACAGACCATAATTTCCTGTTCTATTTTTTTTCCTACTTATTTTTATACTCACCTTGTTTCAAAATGTTACTTCAGGCAGCTCACAAAGAAAAAGTCAATAGAATATTATAAAAATGAGGCAAAGGAAGATAACAGCAAGGAGGCCTTTTTTGGTGTAATAACTCTTGTGAGTCACCGCAGTCAAGAGGAGTGCATTGGTCTAGTGACTAGGCCATGGGGCAGCCCAGTTAGCCATCCTGCTTGTATGAACAAATGGATACGTCTCTCCTCTGACTGGTCAGTGGACTCCTGGTGCACACATGCTCTGCACCTCCGCCTCAGTGTACCTGCGGGAGCCCAGATGATCAGGGTGTCCTTCCACAAAAGTACAGCAGCCAGGTCTTGTTTGGCCAAGTGCATGGGTTTGGCTCTTCTGTAGACTGAACAGAAACTGACAGGGTTACCCATTCTTACTTTCTGACCTGGACCCCGTCTTTCCCTCAACTCTCTAGTCCCTTTTAATAATAAGCCCCCTTATTCCTCAAACCCCACCTTCAGTGTCTGTCTCCTCTGTGCCCTGCCCTGCACACCCCAATGTCCAGCTCCCTGACCACACAGGGAGCTGCCTAAGGTGAGAGACTCTCTCATTCATCCTTGCACATAAGGGTTTTAAAAAGGAACATGTGACTGGGTCAACGACATAATTATGGAGCAAATACAAACAATCCAATCCAGCATCTACCTTTGTTTTCTTAATTATATTCTACCTCTGCAGAATCTATAGAAAGGCATATAACATATATACGTTAACATATATATGTTAGCATTTCCTGGGTGCTCTGCTGAGTTAACATAGATTGCATTATCTTATTTAACCCTCACATCAATCCCCCAGAGTTGGAGATACTCATCCCTTGTTACAGGTTGGGAAATTGAGACTCTGGGTTGAATAATTTGCCCAAAATCTTGTCACTTGGAAGGCGTGGAGGCAGGTTGCAAACCTGGGCAGTCGCTCACCACATGCCCCTGTCATAAATGACTCTGAAATTCCTCTCCTGATTCTTGTGACAACAGTCTCTCCTCCTCTGCATACTCAATTTCCTTTGCTGACTCTTCCTCTTATGCCAGCACCTCTTCATCTGCTTTAATTTTTGTGTATAAATTCCTGGCTGACCAAACCTATGGCTTCAGACTCCACTTTCAGGCCTCCACAATCTCCAACTCTTAACTTAATCCTCCCCAGGAGTGCCGAGGGACATACACAGATACCCATCTGATAGTTGCACTTGGATGTCCACAAGGATCTCAGTTGAGCCCTGCCCAGCCCCATCTTTATCTTCATGAGTCCTGCATCTTGAAGAATGGCATTTTTGTCTACCCTGTTGCTCATGTCAACATCTTCCACTCCTAATTGTCAAATCATGTTAGCTTTTCCATGGTATGTCTTTGCTCTAACCTGTTTTTCATCCCACTGCCTTAATAGTTAAGCCCTTTTTATCTCTTACATAGACTTTTACAACTTAACTAGCCTTCCTGCCACTTACTTCTCATCAGTCTTTCCTCTTTACCACCAATCAGTTATCCACTGCTCAGTGGGTAAATTCCAGACCCCTTAGCATAGCATGTAAGCCCTTTAGGATCTGACCCTCTTCCTTTCTCTCTCTAGCTCAGTACCTCCCCCAGTCTGCCCTCTGTTCTTAAGCCACATAGAACTAATTGTGAAAAGAACTGTCTGATTTCTGTGCCTTTACACATGAGGTTGCTTCTACCTGGAATGTTGTCTTCTCCCACTGGTTAACCTTCATTTATCCTTTATAGCTCAGCTCAGAAGTCACCTTCTCAGACACCTTCCTGGCCTGAGTTAGCACTGCCCCTCCTGTGTGCTACTTTTATTACAGCTCTTACAGATTATATATATTTACAACTGGTTTGGTCATCGGTCATTTTCACTAAACTGTAAGTTCCTCGAGGGCAGAGAACAGGGTCTGGAGCCCAAGTGCCTGGGACTGCATCCTGACTCCCCACTTACCAACTAAGTGACTCCTTGGGTGAGCTGCTTATCCTGAGTCTCCATTTCATCTGTAAAATGGAGATAACAGTATACCTACCTCAAAGGGTTGCTGTGCTTATTAAATGAATAAATATATATAAGCACCTAGAACAGGACCTCACACAGATTAGGGACTTTGGTAGTACTAGCCATTTATTATATAAATGATTATTTAAGAATAGCCCAGAGGGAATTTCCTGGTGGTCGGTGGTTAGGACTCCGCCCTTTCACTGCTGGGGCCTGCATTCAATCCCTGGTCAGGGAACTAAGATCCTGCAAGCTGCGCAGTGCAGCTGAAAAAAAGGAGAAGAATAGCCCAGATTCTGGGCCACATGAGAGGCATCTGTCATAGTGCACTGGTGTATCTGGGACTGAAAAGTGAAGCAATTATAATTCTGAGAGGCCAAAACAGTTTATGATACTGAAGATGTTGCCCAGCATGATATGATTAGGTTTGGCCAACTTCCCATGTAGTGTTTTGGCTTTAAGTTGGTTCCTGGCTCATTTAAAAGCTCATGAAAATCTGTAGCTGATGAATATAATTTTAAAAGGTGCCCATTAAAATGGTGGTGTTCAATAAGAATGTCCATTAGTACTTATCCTTTAGAATAGCTGGTTCTCCAGTGGCTTCAAATATTGTGTTACAACAGAAGCCAAGCTTAAATCAAGGGGCAGTGATTAGAAGGGTTCATGAATATCTGCTATTAGGGAAGGTTTGAAGGGACAGGACTCATGGCAATCACAGGGGACCCAGTATTTGGTCCTTTCTTCTCTGGAGAGCACCACCATTAATGGGACAAAGATTGAAGGACTATGCCTCTGTTGCAAACCCTTGGGAGAGTTTGATGCTCCTATGGCCAAGGGTGGCAGGGTTTATCAGGATCACTGAGACAGGCAACCACCCCAAGCACAGCAGTCTTTAACAAGGTCAGTAAACCCACCGTCATCATAAACATAGAAGCAATACCTATAGTCTTCAGGATTTGTACACTTGGCAGGGCCACCCTTTGGGAAAAGGGATATGCTTACAAGTACTATCAGCCATTAAGTCTCCTCCCCTCTGACCAGGGAAATTCACCCTAAGGGAAGTAGGTATTCAACAGAAGGAAGATAGATAGTGCATAGTGCAAGGCAGACCTGGGGTAAGCACTTTACATACACTATCTCATCATCTTTGAGGTAGGCATTTTCTCATTTTATAGATGAGAATACAGGCTATAATCAATGATTGATAGAGGACTGCCACTCCAGACTGTTCAAAGCCTACACTCATAGCATTTTCAAGAATTAGCAAAACCCACCAGTAGGGTACTGACTTAATAAACTATGGCATAACACAAATAGACTCTTATGCAGTTTTAGAAATTATAAAGATACTAACTTGGAAAAATGTTCTTGATACTGAAAGATTCTATGGTGATAGGATTATGGGAATTAAATTTTTGAAATTATAAATTCATCTTCTCAATTAGAAAAAGACTATATACCACATACTCTAAAGCCCAACTTCTAAAAACACACTGTAAAATCTAATGTTCTGTTCAAATGTGAAAACTGAGTATTGCCAGGGCAAAGAATCTGGATTGGGGAGGCCAGGTCAGAACTGGGGCCTCACACACCACAGCAGTACTTCTTCCAGGCTGCCCAGCCCAGCATTTTTTCTGGACACTTAGCCTGCAAAATGTTTGGGGGGAGAAGGGGCTACAGGTCTTCATAGTCTATGTTCCTCTTAAAGAAACTCAGATACTAGAACACCTCCTACCACTTACAACCCACAAGCTAGGCACTGCTTGCTCTAGGCATGGGGATACATCAGTGAACAATCATACTCCCAGCTCTCAGCACTTACAGTGGCCTGAGGGGAAACAACAGTTGACATGCGGTGGGCAGGGACCTCTGAAGTATAGAGTGAGCCAGGAGGAGATCTTAGGAAAAGCTTAAGCTTTTTTGTAGGTGAGGCTGGGGACAGGTATGGAGTCAAGAGGGTTTTATAAAGACTAGAGATATAACTGCATGTTTATGTGCTTATGAAAATGCACATCAGCATACAAAAGACTTAGGCAGTCACGGAACATGTTTATCTAGTCTCAAACTCTTCTTTACCATGGGACATCCCACCCCGCACCCAGCATAATTAGGAACACTCTTCACTGCTTCCTAAGACACTTTGGAAATGGTGGTCTGGTTCCCTTATAACCATGGCCCTTGATCAGAAACTCTCAATGGCCTTTGCTTTGTCACTCCATAAAAGGTTCCTTCCAGCTGAGCTGTGGTTGGCATGAGGTAATACAGTAGACAGAAGAGAGGCTGATGCTATTGTGAATGGGTAACCTAGGGCAACCCATCATTTTAAGTGGGTCTGCTACAGTCAATCCAATTTTAACCAAACAATACCTCAACTGGACTATCTCAAAGAGTTAGGATCAGTCCAGAGAATCTGTTTTGAGAATGGAGTTAAGAACTGGAGTTGAAATTGCCAGCCTGTCACCAAACTGTAAAGTCCCATGTCTCCCCACTAAAGAAATGAACAAAACACACATATATACGCACAAAAGCGCTAATTCCACAAGAGGCACTGATCCTTGCTTTATTCACGCAGTAACATCTGACATTGGGAATTGTGTGGATATAGGTACAAAAGAAGGAAGATGAAATTATAAACAGCAGTTGAGTTCATTAGGGCAGTGCTGGCAGCTCAGCCAGTGTGGAGTCCCCTCAGGTCCTACTGGGTTGAGGGAATGCTCTGCCCCCTCCACTGCTTCTTGGCCAAGATGCTTTACAACACTTGGCCTATACTTTAAAATTAAGGGTCACAGTGATTAAAAACAACACAGTCAAGACATTCAAGGCTGAGTGACTGCTCCTGGAATAGTCTGGCAACAAGAAAGTGAGGAGCAGCATTATGCCCTTATCCTTGGCAAGTGCGTGCAAGGCAGATCACAGCAGACATGTAAGATGATCTTTTCCCCTGTGCTCAGTGGAGAAATACCTTTTCGGCCAAAACCACAGAAGGCAGACCAGAAGGAAGCCCCAGAAGCACCACACAAGTAATATCGCCTCTTGGTTTCTCATGATCACATTCAAAAGCTACTTTAATACAGAAAATAGAAAAAGCATTTGTGGTGGGTCCGTTTCAAATCCAGAACACAAGTTTGGGAGGAAAAAGAAAAGCTTCCTCTAGCATCATGGTTTGGACTCTAAAGAGTTCTCTCTACTACACATGCCACACCACTTCCTCACCAATAGAAGCCCAACAGGGGTTTTTCTTGGAGTGCCAGTTACAAGACACACCCAAAGGCTGTTATCTCTAAACTTCTCTTAGTGGCCAATAAGGAAGAAAATGCTAAGAAAGGTACTTAGCACCTTGTATTCCCTTATGTAGTAACAGCTGGAGGACTTAGCAGTGAGGTAGTGGCAACAATCCTCACATAATGAAAAGAATTCAAGTCTATATAATCGTTCTCTGGACACTGAAAACAAGCTGTCCTCCCAGACCTCATCCTTCAACCACCCTCTCACGTGAAGCTGTGTCTACTTCCGGTATACCGGGAAGCTGAGAAGGAAAATGGCTACCCAGCTGAAGTTTCTCAGGACTAGCATACAGAGACCTCGCCAGAGCCTAGGCACAAACTGTTCTGCTGAATTCATTAGGCATAATTTTTTTTTATAGGAAAGAAAACTGAAGGACAAACCAAATTGAAAGAATCACTGTTATAATAACTTTAATTTATCTTGCATTTTACAGAAGTCTATGAACGATTTTAAAAAAGCACCGCCTTACCCCATCATATTTCTCTGACAGTTGTTAAAGTAGGCAATGAGTATGTCAACAGCTTGAGCAACGGCATCTTGCAAGAATTTCGGACCAACCGGCCACACGCCAAAGAACTTGGCAGCTTTTCTATCTTGTTTTTAATACAGTGGTATATCCACTCTGATGGTAAACCTGTCCAGCCAAATCTCCACAACACACTTTGCAAAATCAGTGGTGATTAGCAAATTAGTTAGCTTTGGCACGGAGCTGTGCTCGCTTGCCTGTGACAGCCTGGAAGCCAGTTTTGATGCTGGCAACAGAGCATCGAGAATGACAAGTTTCACACTGTAAGAAATAGAGTCGGGTGTCCTTTTGCAGGATTGTGTCCGGTGATCGGCACGTGTGACAGGTGACATATTCCTCTGCAGGAAAAGCAACATAAGGAATTACCTGGTAGCCACAGTGAGCCAGAGGCTTCTTTCTTCTGAAACACTTCTACTGACTGCAAGCCCACGCTGGCACCCAAACCAGGAAAGCTTAGCTTAGCTACACTTAGGTATTCTAGGGGTAAGAAAACACAAGCTATCTGATGTGATGCTTCACATACTTAACAATGGGTTGAAAAAAGACCCCAAATGTCCAAAGAAGCAGTGACACTTGCCAAATGCCTACTCCTGGCTGTGTTTACAGGAGAGCCAGTTAGAGAACTTACTAGCTTTCCTAGGTGGGAACAGATCTGCCAATTTTAAGTGATTAGGAAGGTAACAAAACTGGGTCAGGCCAGGTCTGAATGCAGACAGATTTCTCTGACTTGGCCTTCAGCCTGGAACCAACCAGCAGCCTTGATCAGCTGGGTCGTCTTAGGAAATCCAAATCCCTCCCCATGACCCCAGTTGGCCACCAAGAGCCATCTCCCACCCCAGCTCCCCACCACTATCATTTTCCCTCATCTTCTAAGGCCAGCCTTTCCAGCTTCATTAAAAACCAATGGCTGTCCCCCAAAATACTTCAGCCCAATAAGAACATTTCAGAGCGACATGTTAAAAATTATAAACTTACTGATATATCTTCTCAAAACATTTTCTATCTGTTTCTGTTGGAATCTTCCTTTAATTACAAGTTGGTTATTACCATCTATAGAACCACTATGAAAGAAAACAAAAATATCTCCATTATTATTATTTTTTTCCTATAAGGAATCAAATTCCAGGGACTTTACATTTAATGAACTTAAAATATATTCAATGGCACAGGATAAGTTCTAGGAGCAGTACTACCTGGTTTCTCAAAATGTATTTTTTATTAAGTAGTTGGTACCTGATGACCGTATTTCCTAACATTAAATTCAATTTTCAATTAATCAAGTCTACAGCAACAAATCTGATTTGTAACTGATTTTAAGTCTAAAAAATTTATTCCTTAACTGTCTGTGTGATGACCCATTCACCCAACAAAAGGACAATCACACTTTTACTGAATGCATACCACATGCAAAGCAGTGAGGTAGGCTATAAACACATGCAAAGCAGTGAGGTAGGCTATAAATACAAAAAATATGAAAGGAACTACAGATATCTTTAAAAATTCTAAGGCCAAATCTTTTGATTCAGTCACATACAGCTGATGAAAATGTTCTAAAATTGTGGTGATGGTTAACTATGTGAACAAATTAGAAACCATTGGATTGTACATATTTACATGTGTGAATTTTATCTGTAAAGCTGTTACAACCCTCCCCCAAAAGTACAGTTGAAATCACAGGCCTCATATTGTCAATGGTGCTTAAAAAAGAAACTTTTTGAAAAGAAGTTGCTGACAAGTACTTTTGAGAAAGCAAAGCTCTCGGCTAGACGTCATTTGTTAAAAATTACGAATCAGAAAGTGAAACAACAAAATTCAGCCAAGCAGCATTAAATTTATATTTGCTCCGTATCTTATTATAAAGCTGACTTTTGCAGGAACCTCTCCTGTGATTCTCCTTTAACTATAACAGTTTATTATCATCCTCCATGAACTGCAACCCCTAATCTCTAGGCTACAGTGACTTCAATGCTTGATGCAAGAAATTTTTTTCATTCACTGTCAAAAGAAATTGAATTTTCTCAACAACCCTATAATATTTAGTCCACTGACCATAAGTTCACTGGTCACAACTTGTTATAATTTACCTCACCTCTACAAAAACTAAATTATTCTGAGAAGTAGGAAAAACACTACCTTTTACTCCATCAGTTTATGCAAGTTAAAAACAATGCTTGTAACAGATTCACATTTAAAACACAATTCTTCCACAACACAGTCCACATATCTACCACTGGTCAAGTAAATTACTCCTTAACCCCAAAGTAAATACAGCCAATTCCAACAAACTGAGTTTCAAGAGTAGGAAGAGAACAGGACACCTCAGTTATCTCTCTACCGCCAGCAAGGCACAGGATTAAGGCTTTTAAGAGTTCGAGCTCCTGAGAAAGGCAGACCTGAGTTTACATCTTGACTGCAATTAACTAGCTATGTTACCAACCATACAACTTCACTTCACCAAACCTGTTTCCAAATGTGTAAGACAAGGGTAATACTAGTTTCTACTAACAGTTCACATAACTGTTTAAAGATTGAGATGGTACCCAAAAAAGTGCTTGGCATACAATGGGCACTCAATGTCTTAGTCATATTTATTATGCCCTAATTCTGCATTACTTATTTTTAAAGGGACATTCAGCTTCCTAGCACTTATGGCCAAACTAACTGGGATGGGCTCCATGGGACACTGGCCCTCCCGAATGGTGATGGACTGGCGTGGTGTCTTCAACAGGAGAGCCCTAAAGACAGGGAAGTAACTATTTAATTATGGATACCTGTTTCAATGTTTCTCCCATGCCACTCATCAATTTATAAGCTGTACTTCATCAACAGCCTATTTACAATTTAGAAAATAAATTCTGTCCTAAGAAAATGGCTTTCTCTGAAATCTGGTATTTGCTCCATAAAAAGACCCAAGAATTCCAATTAATGACAGGAAACTCTCTAAACATGGCAGAGCCATGGTGCTCACTCTGGTATACCAACAGGCCTGTTCACAGAGGAGCCAATGTGAACTTTGTTTCCTATTCCCAAGTAACCAACCTCCCATAGAAATGAACAAGTTTTCCTCCTTCACTGTCCTAAAAGTTCTTCTGACAATGAAGTGAATGGTTTTTTTTTTTCTAAGCGTGTTACATATCTTTTCAAGTTAAGAGAAGTTCTTATGAAACGTCCATTAATACTGTAAGTAACTATACATAAATGTGAATATAGTTTCTTACCTTGTACCCAATTCAGCCAATAAAAATGCAAGGAGATGTTTGGGCTGACGATGTAATCTAAAAAGAAAGTGGAATAATATAAACCTTATCTTTCATGGAAATCTAACCAAACTTCTAAAAACCTCACCCTGTTCACTGTTTTAATTTGTTATTACTCAGCTATTAGGTGAATTTTAGCACAGTTCATCAAATTCTGAAATGAAGATAAATGATACCATTTGTTTGCATTTCAAAGCCCATAAAACAATATTACATTTTATTTACAAACATATACACATTGGTAAATGTCTATAAACAGGGACAGGAAAGGTAAATACCAACTTTAGAGGATAAAATCTTTTTCTAGGAAGGAAGGTAAAAGGGATCAGAAAGAGATATAAAGATGGCCTTAAACTGTAACTGTAAAGCTCTCTTTGTAAAGAAGCAAAAAGATCTGAAGCAAATGTGTCAAAAGGTCAAAATACACCAAATTGAGGCAATGAATACTCGGGTATTTGTTATGCTAATTCCTATATATTTCCTGTTTGCAATTTTTTATTTAAAAAAAGGGAAGTATTTCACAGCAGCACAATAGCAGAAAATTTAAAACAGGTAAAATATTCACCAACTGGGAAGTGGTTAAATAAATTATGGTACATCCATTCTATCTTGCTTTTAAAATAATACAGGTCTCTAAATACAGAAAAAACAAAAAGATGTATCCACATAAAATGAAAAAAGCAAATACAGAGCAAGGCCACTCAGTATTTTCACTTTTTAATTCTATTCATTTGGCACTGTTTGGGCTTGTTCCAATAAGTAGGTATTACTATTACAATTTTAAAAAGTTATTTTTAAAAAGTTACAACTTTAAAAAGTTATTTTTTCCCAAAAATGTAATGAGTAAGGGTTGGTGAAAATATAATAAAACAGGTAGACACTTACGTTGCTACTGGGAGTATAAACTAGTATAAACTTGTTGGAAAGCAACTTGCCAATGTCTGCCATAAAAATGTCCACTCCTTGTGACTAGGCAATTCCACTTTGGGAATTTTTGCCCTAAGGCTCTATTCTGAGTTCTGCCGAGATAATGTATAAGGATGTTTCCTAAAGCTCTGCCTCTGATAATGAAAAATTGGGAGCAACAATGTGCAAGTAAGGAACTGTCAGAATATGTTGTATAGGGACTTCCCTGGTGGCACAGTGGTTAAGAATCCTCCTGCCAATGCAGGGGACACAGGTTCTATCCCTGGTCCGGGAAGATCCCACATGCCACGGAGCAACTAAGCCCATGCGCCACAACTACTGAGCCTGCGCTCTAGAGCCCGCGGAGCCACAACTACTGAAGCCCACGCACCTAGAGCCCGTGCTCTGCTACAAGAGAAGCCACCTCAGTGAGACGGCCGCACACCACAATGAAGAGTAGCCCCCACTCGCCGCAACTAGAGAAAAGCCCACGCGCAGCAACGAAGACCCAATGCCGCCATAAATAAATAAATAAATAAATAAATAAATAAATAAAATATTTAAAGCCTTGTGCTTCAAAGGATGGCAAGAAAGTGAAAATACAATGGGAGAAAAAAATTTATCTATATATATAAAAAAAGAATATGTTGTATAACTCCTAAAAACATTTAAGACTATTTAATGATATGGGTAAAAAATTCACAATATATTAAGAGAAAAATATGTTAAAAACCAGTATAATACCAATTTATTTAAATATATATAGATGCATAAAAGTAGCAAAACATAAAAATATTAAACTATGATTACCTATCTCTTAATGGTGGACTTAACAGATGACTTTTTTTTCTTTAGTAGGTCTATATTTCCTAATTTTTCTATAATAAGCAAATACTACTATCGCCATCAGCAAAAAAGTCTAAAACCTTTTAAGTCATGCCTAAGCAATGAAAACAAGTGGGCAGGGAATTTTTAGTGATTATATTTTCTTTGTTTACTGTTCTTTTCCCTTTTATCTGAAACAAGCATGTATCACTTATGAAACTAAAAAGAACAAACAGGAGATAAGGTCAGTTGCCCTAAGGAACCTGCCAGAAAAGGTGTAGCTGAGGAGCTTTGAGAAGAGCCAGCCCCAGACAGTGACCTGGGGGTGAGACAGGCATGGAATGAGATGGTAATTAAGAAAGTCGAAATCTCATCAACTGTGTCTTGGCAATAACCATCCAAGGAAGAAGCACATTAAATTCAGCTGCTTTCCCAAAGCTCACTGCTTGTACTTGCTTGGCAGGCCCACCCCAGGCTGATGAGCTTCTCCACCTCCCTGGGCTCTCCAGGCCCCTGTCTAAGGACTACAGTCAGCCTTCTTACTCCTCACTCCATCTGGTTAGGATCCTCTCATGAGTCAGCATGAGTGGGCTTCTCTCACTTCTGGATGCCCAATAAAACAAACCTAAAGCAGCTTTCGATTCATAATCGAAAGAACTGACGGACTTTAACTGTGACCTCCCTCGACCCAACCCTGACACCTGTGCATTCTTTCTACTTTTAATAAAGTCCACAATAAGCGTATTTAACATACACTCCACTGAGAATCTAGCATTTGGGATGGAGACTCTGCATCAACCAACTTACAATTTACAGATATCTGTAAAGTTGACAAAAGAAGTTTTCTTGGTTCCTACTCGGACGACCTGTGGAGGTTTCATGACAAATTTCCTTTTCTCTCCAGCAACCATATCTGGATTCTTTTCCCTCATGATGTTGAACACTCGATTCAGTAGCTATAGAGATAAAGTGGTATTCATGTACAGTCTTATTAATAGCAGGAGTATAACGTTCCCACTTGAGTCATTGTGCTTTTCCTTTAAACAGAACAAACTTTACTTTTTACTAAATGTACACACACATCACATGTTCTGGGAGCTCCCTGAAAGCAAGACTCAATTCTCAACCAGGAACTGGTCCATCATGGATGCTTAATAGTTCCTTGTTCAAAGTTAAAGGAATGAACAAGCCCCTAATTCTACTGTTTCTGTGGGAAAGTATATGGTACCTGGAGAAGTAAAATTCAGACTACCCTGAACAAGCAAACTCCAGACTACTATGGCCCCCTATTAGCCACTCCCTCTCCCTACTGTCCCCCTTCAGTGGGGCTCCAGTGACCTCAGAAGTTCATGGATTCAGATGGAACAGTGAGTACTATAATGACTGCCACATTGTGGACAGCCTGCCCCAAACGTCGGCATCAGGCAGTGCTGTGCGTTGGCTGTGTGACCTCTCTGGGTCTGTTTCATTATCAACCTGTACTTCAATGGCCCTTTCAATTCAGGGAACATTTATCCTGCTTTTGTTTTGAGTTCTACTGAACAGTTTAGCCCCCTTTCATAACAGAATTTGTCTTACCTCCTCATATGTGTAGTCTCTTTCTGAACCTGCCCAAGCAGGGCCTGTCTGGTTACTGAATGAGATACCATCATCTTTTTTGCTGTCTTCATCTTCTAAAGCTACAGATAACAAAGACTGTAAGAATGAGGGGTAGAGCCTGATACAATAACAAAAAGGGGAGAAGGGAGAAGCAGATCTAGAGAAATGAAAGCTTCAAAGACATTTGTCTTCCTTCCCACAACTGCATTCACAACAGCCTCAAGCATAAAGGCATCAAGGCTCACAAATAACCCCATATTCCTTAAGGGGATGTTACGATTTTCATAAACCACCCTTAATAGAGACCTCTCTAGGAATTTGTGGTAATACAGACCCATTGAACTGTTTCTTGATTTAACAAACATAAAATAATGCACTGGGATAATTAGAGGAAAAAAATGTCCAATTGTTTTGAAGCACTTAAGAAACATATACATCCATAAAAACCCATCTGCTGACTATACTAAAGTTCTCTAAAGCAGCTATAGCACTTAGAAGCCAATAAACAGCACTTTTAACAAAATAGTAAAAGATTTTTTAAACATTATTTAAAATTCAGTTACAGTAATTGTCCCAATAGTCTAAATCAGTATGTTTTAATGTAATCACAATTGTCAAGTTCTTCCCCCATGAAATCTTTTAAACTGTCATTATGAAGTTAGATTCTGTTTCCTTTTAGCTTCCATTATTAGGCAGTGGAAATAAGGGGCAAGAAAAAATAAATAAGGCCACCCATGAAAGAGACTAGGCCAAAGGCTTGTGTAGCCTAGAAATGAGCTAAGCTCCCAATATTACCTTCATCTTTCTCTAGTATTTCATCCTCATCTGGGAACTTGACATTCTTCTTTTTCTTCTTTTTATTGCCAAGCATAATGTCAAGGTCATCCTCTGGTTCAGCTGGTTCTTGAACATCACTTTCAATCTTAAGGTCCTAAGAAAGTGAGATAAGAGTCTCAACATTTTGCTACCAGGATTATTATCATTATTTTTAAATGACATGGGCTGATATGGTTTTGGAGGAAAAAAATATATTAAATATTCAAAACTGAAGTTACAGATCAGAACTCTCTCTCACAGGTGAACCAAACTGGTTCAGAGTCTGTCATTTAAACTGGAAAAATTTTAAGACACTTTTGTGGGACCTTTTCCTTTCTTTTATCCATCAGCCTTGGGATCTTACAATAATTATTGTCCATGTTTTTAAACCAGGCCACTGTCAGAATCAAAGAAACAAAGATTCTTAAATCTTCTCAGTGACAATCTTCAGCAGGAATGGGGTTCAGGAATGTTTTAAATAAGTTTCTAAGTATTCTGATGCAGTTCGTAGGAGGGTTTTTTTTTCCTTCTGACACCAAATACGTGATGTTTTTCCACCTCAATTCTCCAACTCTCTGACACTAACTAGGTGACCTACAATTCAATGCAGTTCTAACACTACCCAGAGTTAGTGACAAACTCCATAGGTTTAAGGGCTCAGTCGCATAAGACTGTCTTCATTTCAGAGGCCAGGTACAAGTATGGAGTCCCCAGGTTTCCAATACATATGTCCTACTTCAAATTCAGAGGTTCCCACACACCCCTGGTTCAATAATTTGCTAGAAGGACTCAAAGAATTCAGGAAAACACTTTACTTAACTATTACTTTATTATATTTTATATATATATACAATATTATAAAGGATACGCTCAGAAATAGCCAAATGGAAGACATGCATAGAGCAAGGAAAGGGAGGCAGGAGTGCAGTGCTTCCATGCCCTTTTCAAGTATACCACTCTCCCAACACCCCAGTGTGGTCACCAATCCTGAAGCTCTCCAAAACCCACTGTTTAAGGGTTTTTTATGGACCTAACTCATGAAAGCTTTTTTGTGGAGGCTTCATTATGCAGGCATGAATGATGAAATCACTGGCTCTTGGTGACCGAACTCATATCTAGAGATTCCAAGAGTCTTAGGAGCTATGTGCCAGGAACCGGGGACAAAGACCAAATATTTTTTTTTATACCACAGCCAGCCTGGCACCAGACTGTGAGGAGGTCTTTGGGCATCACTTCAATAGATGAAACCACAAAAGAGGGAGAACGCAGAACCCACGGAGAATTAGGGTCCTATGATGAATGCATAGAGACAAGGTAAAGCTTGATCCCAAGATTAGCTGCTATAGTCATGGATGTAAATAGGGCATAACCTTGAAATGAGACATAAAAAACCCCAGAAGAGCAGAAAGGGCCAGTTTCAGTCTCCAGCCTTCTAATCTCACCTCCTTTCACCAGTGTATCCAACTCTCTACCCTGAAGTGTGCTGTCCACATTACTCATCAATATCTATTTTTGTGCACCTACATCCTGAACTACTCTGTAAATGGCTATAGTCATTTTAGAAATCTAATCAGCAGAAAAGTTGGAATAGCCGGGAGTAAATGAAGCTCTCAGCCTTGAGATGCCAAATCCAGCTGTGTAGTCTCAGTGCCACTTTTGGCCATCAAAGACCAATCAGCCCATGTGTATTAGCTGGATAACACCAGACAAGAAACCTGATATTAACCTACTCTCTAATAAGATGACAGTCAGTAAATGAGAAACTCAGACATGCTAAATATAAATTAGCACACATCAGCCAGCTTCTAGTCCTATATTATTATTTATTTTATCCCAGTAAGATCTATTTCCAACCTGAGGCTAAGACCTAGTGAAAGGTAGAGAATAGCACATAGTGTTTTTGAAGATTTTTCAAAAGCCCTGTGGTGCTCTGAAAATTCAGGGGGAGAGTAACCCAAGATCTTAAAAACACTTCAGCCTCAAGTTAATGCCCATGTCTTGCCTGATAAGGGTACTTGTAACCTCTTATGTTATGACTTCAGTAGCAGAGAAAAAAGTATCCAAGCACTAAATTAGAGCTTACAAGTGACTCTTCAGGACAAAAGCTACTAGAGAAATTTGTTAACCAAGACTTTCTGTGGTACATCTCTGATGTGTCACCTTGTTAGCCAGGATATTTATACCTCATTCATTCAACATAATTTGAGCATTTCTCTTTATCAATTTCTTTATAACAGTAGGAAGAGAAGAGAATCCCCAAACAGGGAGAGAGTAGGATAAATCCAGGTAAAATAATCTTGTTCTAAAGAACTCTAAATTATCCCTGAACCTCCAAAAACAGGAAAAGTATCTTATTTGTTTCAGTACCCTAACAATTAGCACACAATGCCTGACTCACTATCATCATTAACACATATTTGCTGAATTAACCAAGTCATTAAAATTGTGACATTGTTTCCAAAACTCAATGAATCACTGCTGTGTGTGGGATACACCTTATTTACTTGAATTTGAGCAAATAAATAATTTACCAAAGAAAAATTTGGGTAAAGGGCACAAAAGGGGACAACTTAGTCCATGTGTATGTGTATTCTCACTCTTTCTCTCTCATAATTCTGAGATATTTGTATTAGAAATCAATCCAGTAATAAGACAATTACAGGGCTTCAAGTCCCTACAAGATCAGAGAACTCCATAAAACCAACCTGAGTGCTCTGGTTCTCCTACAGGCTATAAAATCATCAGCCACCAACCACCACAGGCTGAGGTTCATTCTTTGCTGCTCAGAAGAATACACATAAATTTGTGTATCCTCAACATGCTACCAAAAGTTTAACAGAAGAAACTATATTTGCTCTATAGGATTTCTCACAGAAATCTCTCTCCTCAGCCAATCTCAGTATGATTAATGACAAGTGGCATTTTGTAATCATCTTAACGGCACACAATACAATGTGTAAAACCTAAATTTACATTCCTTTGAACCATCATCCCTCTAAGATACCTAGTCAGACAAAAATCCCAAGAAACTGACCTTAACAGTGGTGACTAAATACTTAATAACAAAAGCAAAACTAGTAAGAGATGAGACAAACAGGGAGAAACATCAGCCACTAGCAACCTTTCAAGAGGTCAAATTTTACCTTCAATAAGAAAGCAATACTACCTTTACACCTTCTTCAGCTTCATCAATATCAAATATCTTTTTTGTTTTTTTCTTCTTTTTCTTCTGATTAAAGAAGTTCAAGTCATCTAGATCATCAGAAGCATCTAAAAAGATAATTGAGATTATAAATTATTAACAAATAGCAGAAGGCAAAGCATTAAATTATGAGTTAAACCAATGTTTCAGCTATTAATCGATCAAGTCACCAGAATAGCGAGATTGGTATTAATTAGCACAGTAATTCCTCCACAGCCACAAAGGTTAGGGTTCTGAAAACACAATGGCAGGTCAACTCAAAACTTTGTAGGAAAAATCTGGTTAGGGGACCATGTTGGGAATATTTATTTAGTAATCTGACCATATGATGCCTCATTGTTCCCAAGACAAAGTCAGGGTTCTAACATAATTTCCAAGGCTCTCCAGCTTTATCTCTCTACTTCTGCCTACTCTCTCATCTCCCACACCTTAATTCCTAGTTCCAGCTCAACTGAACTACCTCCACTTCTTAGTGAGGTGTGCGTCTCTCACCTTCAAGCCTTCCTATGGGCCCTCCCACACAGCTCTTACCTTCATCTCACAGGATCTTTGTTAGAAGTTACTTCCACCAAGAAGTCTTCTCTAAGCCTAACCCTCCTGTTCCCCAACTGGGTTAGGTGTCCCCTAGGTGCTTTGATAGTACCTTCTATCACTCCAACAGAGGTGTTTACCAGCTGCTTGTCTATCTCCCAATGAGATACTAAGGGGCTATGCCTTTCTCACCTAAATCCCAGTGCCTAGCTCAACGAGTTATTCAATCAATCAATCAACAAAGGGCCTTATAAAGTATTTCACATTCATTAAAATGAGGCTATAATATGAATAAAATGAAATTTTATCCACCATTAGTGAGTAATAATGGGTTTGGTTCAGTAAGTTTTCCATTTGTTCTGCCCTATAATAGTACACTAGAAATATTTTAAAATGCCCCTACTACAAAGGTTTTCAAGGAACTATTTATGAATTTAGTCTTAATAAAAGAATGATTTACTTTCCAAGTTTGTTTTAAACATGTATAAGATGCTTAGCACATGGTAGATGCTCAATGAATGTTAATTTTCTCTATCCCTAGTACAGTGTCTTCTATTCAATAGGCATAAATATGTTTACTTAATCATTTATTTCTAATTGTCAAATGCTGTCTGTGTTAGAGCACAGAGTGAGTAACTCATGCTGCTGTCTAAACCCAAACATTGCAGGCTGAAATTTTAATCTCTTCTGTATGTTTTCAAACTTGTTAAGACACAAAACTGTTTATCTTCGTCCCATTTCTTTCTGCCTACACTCAAATACTACCACCATTAAAACTGGAAAAGAGATATCCCGAAAGGCTAGACTAGAAAAACCAGCCCTGGAGTGACAAAGTTTTGTCATCTCTGTCTTGTGGATTCAGTGGAATTTTCCCTGAAACAAGTCTATCGGAAATCTGGCAAGGTCCCATGCACACAGACCGTTGATGGCCTCAGCTTCACTGTAATAGATAGCCTCTCAGGTTGAGAGGCCACTGTGTACACAAAATCCAAAACACACTGATGGAAGAGAACCAGGTGTCCCAGGACAACAGTGACTCTCTCATGTCTACCACTTACCTTTTTTCCTACTGTCCTCTTCATCGGCTTCTACATCTTTGTCCTCAGTTGGCTCTGGCTCCACTTCTTTTGTTTCTGAGGGCTGGGTTTCTTCTGTCTGGGCATCCCCTTCCTCATCTAACATAAAAGGCTTCTTCTTCTTCTTTTTCTTCTTGCTCATAGTAGGATCAAAAATCATCTGTTTAAAAGATAATAAAAAAGAAAAGGGGACCACGTGATTATTTTTAATGATACTCACATTCCAAGTATGCTGTATTCTCAAAAGGTATACTCTTAAAAGAAAGAGTATCTGACGCATTAAAGTATCTAAAAGGATTTTACAAAAAAAAAAAAAAAAAAAAAAAATATATATATATATATATATATATATATATATACACACACACACGCAACCTTCCTATACTATTAAAAGTTGAGGGGGTGCTGCCCCAAAACATATGTACATGTCTTTTAATTTAAAATTATCACAAGATAACAGAATTTAGGAAAGGCATCTTAGCAATAACCCATGCTTCACCCCTCACTTTATGAATGAGAAAACCAATGCCTAGACAAGTCATACATGTTTTATTTAAGGTTGGTAACCTGGGGTTGCTATACCAGGAGACTTGAACTGATAAAAAAAAAAAAACTTAAAAAATTTTTTTATCCTGAAACTCAGACAAGCCTTTAAGGAAATCCATCAGCAACCCTTCATGTAGCAAATCTCTGAGTAAAAGAAACTTCTATACAACCTTTTACTCTGCTTTTTGTTTCTGGAACATTAAAAAATACAGATAAAGTTTTTAAAAGCACAAGTCTAGAACCTAACTGATTGAATTCAAATCCTGACTCTGGTTCTTACTTTTGTTACCCCAGGTAAGTTCTTGCCCTCTCCCTGCCTCAGTTGTAAAATGGAGATCAGTAGCAGAAACAAAACCAAATCTCACGAGGTTATTAGGAGGACTAAATAAGTAAATAAATATAAAACACTTGGCGCAGTGCCTGGCACAAAAGTACTCAATAAATGTTAGCAATTATTATACAATTTATATAATGCTTTACAGTTGACAAAACATGGTATCTCTTGATTCCTATCACTGAAATTTCATCAACTCAGGGTGATCTAATTTCCAAGACATATCGCAAAACTCAAAAAAATTCCCAAAACTGATTCCGATTAACTTAAATTCCTTTATGTCCCAAGTACATTAAGGAAACTGAGCTACACTGAAACCAAACTATGGTCTGTAATAAGGTAGGGTAGTGTAAGTATCGTCCTCACCCAACAGAGAAGGATTTGCAAGACATTCTGGAAATTGATACAGCCTCATTTCAAAGTTATCCCCTCCAACCTTAAGAAGGCTCTAACTGTATAAATGAATAATTCTGAAAAGCAGTCAGTCTGAGGAACATAATCTGGCAAACTTAGAGAAGAGGATAGAAGAGCCAGGAGGAAGGAGTTCCCCACTGCTGACCTACTGGGTCTTGAGTCACCCTACATGGAGTGTTGTAATCTGTTCCACGGAAGAAGCTATAATTCATCCTTATTCCTGAAATATGGAAGTCTGGCAAAAGGACAGACAACACTCCAGGCACTACAAATTTGGTTGTCTGGCAGGGCTTACAATTCACTTACTGCATTTTTTTCAAGTATCAAGTTTCTTAGAATATTAACTATCTTTTAACTATTATTCAGCAAGACAGACTAAAGATAAGGGAGATCCTAAAATCATCAAAGGACATCCTCACAACCGCCCTGTTATGCTCTGAAAAACATTCATATAGGTCCACAGGGAAACAGTATGGTTGTAAAGGGTTATAAACATGAAAGAACTGTACACTGAAGTAATTAACACCTCTCTCAATTACTCTCTCTGGATACTTAAGACATAATACTCATTGCCTCATTTTATTCACACCAATCAGCAAAACCAGAGTTTAAAAATATGGAAACAGGGATTCCAAAATAGTGCCCAAAGCAGACCTCCCCCAAACCACAAGGTCACATCAGTCTTAACTTTAAAAATGTGGTTTTTGGGACTTCCTTGGTGGTCCAGTGGTAAAGAATCCACCTTACAATGCAGGGGATGTGGGGATCGGGCAACTAAGCCCGCGCGACAACTACTGAGCTCGCACAACTCAACTAGAGAGCCTGCATGCTGCAAATTACAGAGCCCATGAGCTCTGGAACCCGGGCACCACAGCTACAGAAGAGAAAACCCAACACCACAACAAGAGAGAAGCCCGCGTGCCGCAATGAAAGATCCCACATGCCCCAATGAAGATCCCGCGTGCGGCAACTAAGACCTGATGCAGCCAAAAATAAAATAAATAAATAAATAATAAATAAATAAATTCTTTTAAAAAATGTGTGTTTTTTTTTTTAAAGACTTTCATATCTGACTTAACAAATTATCACAGTCCAAATGTTTTGTTTATGAAACTAGCTGGGATGTGAGACACAAACAGTTGCTCACGGTACACTTATGGAAAATCACAGACTCTTTTGAGCTTTCTTTTTTTTAACTCTAGATAGAACAAAGCCTTCAAAAGTTTTCTCTTTTCAACTTCCCACACTGGGTTGGGTTGAAGAAAGTGAGGAAAAGGGACAGCAGCAAAAGTTACCCTGACAATAGCCTAAAGTGCTTCAGCAAGTTGGAAGCCTACTCCCATCTATCATACCTTACTCAGGATGTTAACTTTAAGGCCACAGCACACCCCACCCAGAAGGCAGGAGTGAGTTACAAAAGAACCCAGAGAAGCAAGGTGAGCAGAACAAATGCTCTGAACAAATGTGTCGTCATCTCTGGGTGACAGGATTCTGGGAGATTTTTATTTCTCTTTGTATTCTTCTGCGTTGTGTATACGTCATACAACACATATTCCATTTTTAATCAGTTTCTTTTGTAAAACACCTTACTATGTTGTATGAAAACCTGACGTTCCGATACTTTGTGAATGGGGCCTAGTAATAAGCAATAATCTTAGCTATTGACAGCACTTTAATGCCTGCAGATTAGGGAATTTTTCCTCACAAGACAGCACTCATATTTCTAGAATACTGCTTTTTAGAGATCATGGTTTCACTAGTTTAAAAGAAATTATGTTATGTGAGTTTTGGGCTTACTTGCCAGGTTTAAAAGGAAGTGTGTGCAGTTTATGGCAACTATACATTGAAAAACTATTAAGAGCAAAAAAGGAAATGTGAAAAAAGAAATAAATTACTTTTTAATAGTGGATTCTTTAACCCTCTATCCTGGCCACCAGGTAGGACTACTTCCACTGAAGCGAATCCCTCACAGTTTATAAATCATTTCCATGTACAGATTTTCACTCGATTCTTACAAGTCTGTAAAGTAGCCAGAAGTTAAGGATTGGTCTAAGAAAACTGATCTATCCAGCAGTATTAAAGGAACCAGAACCTGCACATACCTTCAGAGTGGAAGCCAAAGGCAGGATTCTAGTCATACTAACTTGCTGTGTGATCTTGGGCAACTCAACCTCCCTGAGCCCTAATTTCCTGTTTACAAAATGGACTGGTAGATCTGAGAAATGCAAAGCTGCTTAATACTTTATGGGCTTCCAAAGTCCTCTGCTGGAATGCTAGTTCTGACACCTCTGCTTGACGAAATCCTTTTCACCCTTCAGTAATATTCCACTTCCTTCGACATCTGATCCCACTGCTAAAACTGAACCCTCCAGCCCTCCAAATCGCCGTTAATTGCTCTATTTCTACCTCCTGTACCAACTAGTAGTAAATCTCTTGCAACACTTGCAAGTACTTTACCATAGAAAACCAAATACAGAAGAGCACCCCAGAGAACTTTGCACTATAGAGGTACTTTATTTGTTAAAGGTTATGAAAAGCTTAGAAAATGGGTAGAAACAAAACAAGCATGAGACACTGCCACTCTCAGAACTTTTGAAATAGTGGCCTAGAGCAATGTCTACCATGACCTCCAAGCAAGAACCACGTACCTCCCTTAGACTCACTTTCCTTCCTAAGAGAGCGAGACCCTCCTTGTCACCTAAACGGAGATTTGGAATTCTACTACTGGCTCAGCCACTTACTGTTTCATCATGGGCATTATACAACTCTCTAAAAGCCTCGGTTTTCTCATTTCTAAAATGGGCATAACAATAATACCCACCTTAAAGGGTTGTCATGAGAATCAAATGAGAGCTCAGAATCCCCTCCAAAATAAAATCCAAATTCCTTAACTTGGTCTTCAAATCCCTCCATGAACTAGCTACTACCTATATTTCAAGGGATTAACTCTAACCAAAGTGGATAATATTCTACTCCCTTGCCCTGGATCAGGCCTTTCCACTACTTGAGGAAATTCAAAGCATTTCCAGGGCCTACCTCAAAAGCCAAAGCTCGAAAAAGCCTCGAATTTTTCTCTTCCTTCTCTCCGAGGCCCTATTGGCCAAGCACTCGAATGCTTACAGAAATTAATTATAAATTCAAGGGGGTTTTTCTGGTGGGGAGAGCTGGCCGGTAAGCGGTAGCTCTCCCCGCAGTGTTTATACCTACGGATAACGCTTAAAGCCAAATTTCATTTTAAGTCGTTTGGTTTTAGATAAACTAGGATAAATCTGGCCAAAAAGGGATCTGAGGAAATTTGCTGAGGTACAAGCACGACAGAAAAAGACCCAGGCAGCTTTGCAGCTCAGACTTCCCGCTGACGTCGCTGAGAGCTCTGCTAAGGAAGGCTCAGGGACTCCCGCCCTAAAACTTTCCGAAAAGGTTGATCACTTTTTCAGGCTGAAGGATCTTTTCCTCTAGTCCTGTCCCCCTCTACATGAGAACAAGGGTGGGTGCCGGCCAGGACAAGCCAGCCTGCAAAGTTTTAAACTAAGGCGCTCCACCGGAGCCAAGAAACGCTCCTCTCGGCACCACCAGCGCCCAGAGAGTGAGAGTTGGAGCTGCACCGTCAAATCGAAAAGAATGCAGGGGCCGCCAGCCCCAATCTCGTTCAGCTGGGGCATTAACCGGGCATTCAAGCCTCTTCTGGAGAGCGACTCAACGTGCTCTCCATTCCGGAAACGCCGGCCACGGGAGGACGCCGGCCTCAGCGCCGCCACCCTGAGGAGAGCGGGGCACGGCCAAGCCGCGGCTCCGGGGCCCTCGCCGGCTCTGCCGCTCCCCGTCGCCTAGGCCCGGCTGCCCCACATGGCGGCGGCCGGCCGCTAGGCCGCAGGCCCAGTCTCCCACACTGGGGTGGGTCTGCCTCACTGCCTCCATCCCTAGACCTAGCACCAGCCTCAGGCCCTCACCTCGTCCCCGGACATGGCTGCGGCTCGAGTGGGCTCGGCACGGACGGAAAGTCTGACAGGTCAGCCCCAGGCCCAGGCTTCAGCGTTGCTCCTGCCGACACCTCTCCCACCACCGCACTAGGATCTTGCATCAGCGAAAGGGAACAACACCCCGCCCACTCTTCCCAAGAGTTAGAAATGCGCCTGCGCAGAGACCGCCAAGGCGCAGGCGCGCGGCGAAGCCGACCTAGCGCGCTCTAACTGGCGCGAGTTACTAGGCGACGCCGCGGCGACAGGCAAGCCGGGACTTGTAGTCCGCCTAGAAGAGGCGGGCGCTAGCGCGGCGGCCGCCCAGCGACCCGTGCGCGTGCGCGACGTCTGAGGAAGCCGGCACGGAAGGTTCGATTTTGCCGGGGGCTGCCCTTACCTCAGCTTTTGGAGGCGTGGAGAACCCGCGCTATTCTGCGTCGCTTGCGGAGTGAATTCGAGGCGGTTTCTCCTGGGTTAGGATGGTGGGTAAGGCACTCAGTAATATGAACCCGTCGGGGTTTGTTTCCCTGCTGCTCCCTCCGCCGTGCCCCATTGGGGTGTTCTAGTGTTTCAGGAACTCGAAGTTGGAGCTAGAGGCGCATACCTCACTACAGGGTTTTACTTCACGATAAATTTAACTCAACAGGCTGGATTTCAACTTGGGAAGTCGGCTCCTCCCTGTAGACGGGAGAGGAGACGTCCCCTGAGGAGAAGCGGCCTGGCAAGAGGCATTCTGTCACGAAACCTCGAAATCCTTGTTTGCGAAGTCTCTGCTTGAACGCTGCGGGTGCAATTCTCCTTGAGGCATGATAATAGCAGTTACCCTTTAGGGGGCTCTCACTATTGTCAATGCCCTCCAGCCAAATACCACCGAGATCACCTGTCTAGTTGAACAAAGCTGGGCTTGGACTTCCCTGGTGGTCCAGTGGTTATGAAGCCGCCTGCCAGTGCAGGGGACACGGGTTCGAGCCCTAGTCGGGGAAGATCCCACATGCCGCAGAGCAACTAAGCCCGTGCGCCACGAGTACTGAGCCTGCGTGCCACAACTACTGAAGCCCAGGCGCCTAGAGCCCGTGCTCTGCAACAAGAGAAGCCACCGCAATGAGAAGCCCGCGCACCGCAATGAAGAGTAGCCCCCCACTCGCGGCAACTAGCGCAGCAACGAAGACACAACACAGCCATAAATTAAACAAAAACCTGAGCTTATTGTCTCCTTGTAAGGAGGGGAGGCACAGCATGCGGCACAGGGAGACATCTCAGAAAGAGGGTGCTGGAAAGAATTTACAGGGTTTGGGCTTGTGTTAGGTAATTTGGAGGAGGGCTCCAGGAAGCGGGCCTTCTCTCTGGACTGAATGCTATTAGGAGGTGAAGGTAATTCTATGATGGGGTATTTTAATAATTCTTATCTAAAAAGGGAGAAGAACCCTCATGTTAGCCAGGATAGGGGGATATTTGGTCTTTTTGTTTGTTTGTTTTTCTTTTGTGGTTGGGACAGTATTCTTGTTTGTTTGTATTCAAACATGTTTATGGAGTGGTTTTGTTTTTGTCTTATCCATCATGGTCACAGAGTGGCTTTGTCTGATGTTGGTGTTTTGTGAAATTGTTTATGTTCAGTAGGGCAGCACATCCTAGTTGATAACACCAGCCTAGCTCCCCCTGTTCAGGAGCTGCTTTTCTCCCTCTCACTGTGCTTCATATCACTTAGTACATATTCCCTGCTTTGGGCCTCAAAACAACTGTGTGAGACAATCCACAAATAGTTTGTACTCTCCATTGGATACTAGTCCCTAATGTAAATATGGTAGGTCAAATTAGGTCCCTGCCTCCAAGGAGCTTATAGCTCAGTGAGAGTGATCCAAGCCCAGGCAATCTGATGCCAGTGGCTGCTGCTTTACAACCTTGAGAATCTGTATCCCTAAGGGGACTACACTGCCTCCTCAGTAATTTTCAGCTACTGATATCTGTGCATACCAGGATTTCTCAACAGCAGCACTCTTGACATTTGGGGCCAGATAATTCGTTGTTATTGGTGGCTGTTCTGTGCAGTGTAGGATGTTTAGCAGTATCCCTGGCCTCTATCCACTAGATGCCAGTGGCACCCTTTCCCTAATTGTGACAGCCAAAAATGTCTCCAGCCATTACCAAATCACCCCTGGTCAAAAGCCACTGGTGAATACCATTTGTATTCTCCTGGTCTCTGAGAGGTAACAAATATTTGGGGCATGACAGTCCCCAAATCACTTTGAATGGGGAGGCCTTGAAGAGGAGAGAAGGAAACAATGTGGCCTACGTTTTTGAAAAGGCCATCCAACTAGGAGAATGAAGACTGAGACAAAGAGAAGACAAGTGGGAAAAAACAAAGGTAGAAGAGAAATGATAGAGGCAGAGAGGAGCTCATAGGAAATCACCCTTAAATTACTTAGTTCACACTAACAAAGTTAGTTCACATTAATAAAGACAAAGCCTTAATGAGGCCTCGCTGTACTGCCACTCCCTGTTTGGGAAATGCTGGTCTGATTAGCAAATAGTGTTGACCACTTTTGTGAAAAGATTTATTTTCTTTTACAGCATGGTACCAGATATGACCTCCCTGAACTGGTTGCTTGCAAGAGACTTTCTTCAGAGATTTCAGGTTACCCTCAAGGTAGTTGTTTTCTTGGGAAAGCCAAGATTCCCTGGGGAGCTGGCAAAAGTCACAAAGCAATGGCAGCTAAGTGTTTCCAGGTTTTCCAAGAGATAGATTGTACTTAGATTAAGCTAATAAGAACATCAACACAATAGTTATTTGTATTTTCCTAACCTGTTTCATCCAGGAATCTGTAAAACATATACACATTTATTAATTTTCTTCTCATAATGATGAGAGAAATCATTGACATTCTCCTATTTTATAGATACAGAAGCCAAATTATGGAGTCCACAAAAAGTAGTGAGAAATCCAGAACAGCCTCCTGGAATCTTCACTCTGGGCCATTCCTGATGCTCAGCACCACCCCAGATCTCCAGCTTCCTAGTAGTAAGCTACTGAATTTTGTTTTCATAGGCTTTAAAATATTCCTTAGTCTCTTCACTTGACCCACAAAAACAGGCCTATAGAGGCTATGACTTTAAATAGTGACAGTACTTGAACTAGAACCCAGATCTCATGATTTTAGTCCACTACTCTGTCTACTTAAGCAAGCCCATACATCCTTGTAGGTGATGTTTAACTTACAGAAAACATAAGTAAGAAAGAAATTCTAATCCACAGGGAAATCCAGACCTATTCAATCCTTTTCATTCATTTCATGGGGACTTTACGAGTTAGCTTTGATGAGTAAAAGAGAAAGTCACTGAGATATTAATGAAAAGCATTTAGTAACTCTGAAATTAAATTTGTCTTTGGGTTGATGAGGTAGACAGGAGGTATAGTGAGCACTGCCCCCTTACCCAAAGAAGTCTTGAATAGTTTATCCTCTGAGAACTAAACCAACAGAAATGAATTCTTAATTATTTAATCATATATAGAAATGACTTATGAGATAATGTGTCAATGGGGAGATTTAGGAATCTAGTCTAATGGAAATACTGTCTCCAAATAACATCATTATGTCAGTGATTCTCAAATCCATTATTTCCAATCCAAACTTCTCCTCAGAATTCTAGCCTTACATGTCCAAGTGCCTGTTTCTTTTCATTTGCTTGTCTTACAGAGATCTCAAAGTTATTGTGTTTATAACAGAACTCTGGGTATGTCCCACTGCAAATCTTCCTCATCTCAATTAACAAGGCACTGCTCTCTACCCAGTTGCTTAAGTCAGAAACTCAGGAGTTAACTCAGTTCCTTCCTTTTCCTCACTTTCTTCATCCAATTCATTATCAAGTCTTATTGATTCAATGTCCAAAATAAATCTCAAATCCAACCACTTTTTTCTCTACTGCCACTAGCCTGGTCCAGGCGATAGTCATCTCTTTCTTGGATACTGCAACAGTCACCTCTTTCCCCTTTACTTCATAACACTTACCACAATTTGTTTAATTTATTGGTCTGTTTTTCTTACTTGTGATTTAATAATCTCACTTCACTACTAGAATGTATATAAAGTGCTTGAGGATAGGTACAAAATCTGTCTTTTTTTTTTGGCTGCGTTGGGTCTTCGTTGCTGCGTGTGGGCTTTCTCTAGTTGTGGTGAGCGGGGGCTACTCTTCATTGCAGTGTGTGGACTTCTCATTGTAGTGGCTTCTCTTGTTACAGAGCACAGGCTCTAGGCGCGTGGGCTTCAGTAGTTGCAACACACGGGCTCAGTAGTTGTGGCTCGCAGGCTCTAGAGCGCAGGCTCAGTAGTTGTGGTGCACAGGCTTAGTTGCTCCGCTGCATATGGGATCTTCCTGGACCAGGGCTCGAACCCGTGTCCCCTGCATTGGCAGGCAGATTCTTAACCACTGTGCCACCAGGGAAGTCCTATTATTTATTTTTAAGTGCATATGTCCTTTCTTTCCAGCTAGATTATAAAATCCTTGAAGGCAATGACTATGTGTACTGTTGCCTCCTACAGTGTGTTAAATCTAGTAGGATCTTGATGTAAATTGTGTTGTGATTTACAGGGTTACTTAGTGTCTTGGCTTCTCTACAGAAGACTTCAAAACTCTTAAGAAAACCACAATGAGATACCACCTCACACCAATTGGATGGCTATTAGGAAAAAAAAAAAAGAAAGAAAATGACAAGTGTTAACAAGGATGTGGAGAAATTGGAACCCTTGTGTACTGTTGGTTGGAATGTAAAATAGTGCAGCCACTGTGTATGGCTGTTCCCAAAAACAATATGGTGGTTCCTCAAGAAATTAAAAATAGTATTACCATATGATACAGCAATTCCAGTTCTGGGTATATATCGAAAAAAATTGAAAGCAGAGTCTCAAAGAGATATTTGTATACCTATATGTATAGCAGCATTATTCACAATAGCCAATAGGTGCAAGCAACCCGAATGTCCACTGATAGATGAATGGATAAACAAAATGTGGTATATACATGTAATGGAATGTTATTCAGCCTTAAAAAGAAGGAAATTCTGACACGCTATAACATGGATGAAACTTGAGGACATTATGTTAAGTGAAATAAGCCAGTCACAAAAAGGTAAATACTGTATGATCCCATTTATATGAAGTGCTTAGGGTTGTCAGATTCATAGAAACAGAAAGTAGAATGGTGGTTGCCAGAGTCTGGGGGATGAGGGAGAATGGAGAATTGTTGTTTAATGGGTATAGAGTTTTAGTTTTGCAGGATAAAAGGTGTTCTGGAGACTGGTTGCACAACGTGGTGAATGTACTTAGTTGCACACAAAAATGGTTAAGATGGTAAATTTTATGTTATGTGTATTTAACCAGAATTTTTTTTTCAAAAGACCACTGAATAGGGAGTCAAAAGACCAAGGTTGGAGTTCCTTGTTCCTTGATGACTAATGAATCTTGAGCAAGTCACTTTTTCACTCATGCCTTGATTTCTTCATCTTTAAACAGGATAATAAAACATTCCCAGCTTCTGGGTTTATGTAAGGATCAGAGAGAAAAAAAAACCAAAAAATGAATAACTCTTAAGATAATTTTTTTGAGTAGTAGTTCCAGTATTCCAGTGTCCCTGATCTCCTTTAATATTCATTACAAATTTTATGTCTTATTTCATAACAAAATATTCCTAAAGATGTCTTAGCAATAACCTGTTACCACTTCAAAGGATATATACGCTGAACTCTTTCAACTTGGGCTGCTCACCTTATAATTTGGTCCTGGGAAAACAGCAAATAAAAAGCCTTTATGAGGGCTATTGATGACCTAAGATCCTAATTACTAATATGGTTTAGCATTAATTGAGGAAATACAAGTTTAGGATTCTCATGTGAACATAATAAAGCTGGTCCCAAATTAAGGGGATAAGAGGAAGAATGAACATCTGCTGAGTACCTAATAAGTGTTAGGCCCTATAACAGATGTGTTACATGCATTATCTCATTTAGTCCTCACAACAGCGTTGTCAGGTTAATAACATCATACTCGTTTTATAAACGGGGCAAACAAAGCTGAGAGGTTGTCACTTGCCCAGGATCACACAATGAATGACAGAGATACAATCAAGTGCAGGTCTGTGTGACTCTGAAGCCCATACTCTTTCTACTGTTACACTGCTTCTCAAAATATATTTGACTATGCCTCTTGGTAATAGAGTTAATGGTAAATGTTATATATTTGATATATATTCATACATTTATATCAATTATCTTACCTTAGTCATTACAAGTAAGATAGACTGTGGTAAGGACAATTATCACCACTTTACAGATGATGAAACAGATAGAAAATTTAACTTACCTAACACCAACATCAACCAGCCAATAAATAATAATAGCAGGACTTGAAAATAGGTACTGCAATTCTCAGACCCATGTGTTTTCCACATCAGCCTCATGAGAGCAGAATTTTATCTCTGAATTTTCTGGTTCTGACATTTTTTTATGGGAGTGAAAGAGTGAGCATCTTGAAAGTCCTTCAGTTCTCAGTATACATGGACAAATTAAACACATCTTCATCCTTATTCTCTCCCCCATTCACTAAGATGACATTGAGTTAATATTTTTAATGTTATCAGTCCACAAGGACAAAGGGAATAAGAAAGATAACAGCAGATGAAGGATATCAGCAACATTTTGGAAGATGGAAAGTTGAGCCGAGAAAATTGAATTCCAAATACTGGGGAGGGGTATACTAATGAGAGGCAAGCAGGTTCATGTTGCAGAACACTAAAACATCAGGAATTGAAAGGAGCAGATACTATAGCAGCAGAGATATGTGAGGGGCCAAAAAGAGGGAGATTGGCTGAAAGTCTATATAAGAAGTTAAACTACCAGGCTCCTTCCTCATCCTGCTCAGTTAGGCAACTATGCCTCTATCTCCCTGGTTTATTCTGTGAAAAATTGAATCAGAGAAGCTCCAGACTGAGGTACCAGGTACAGCTAAAGGTCATAGCTGAGGAGGCTGGGGTAGGAGGATACCACACTGAAAACAGAGATCAGATGAATATCTACATGCTGAGTGATGAAACTCGCCCAGCCTTCTTGCTCTACTTCACTCCAAGGATGCTGACAGCAAGGCTTATATTCTCGAGGCAGGAGAGCAGAGGATTAATTTTGGGAGAAACTTAAAATTGGATAACCCCAGAAGAAATATCTATAGATAATGATACTTGAGGGTCTCCCAGCAAAACAAATAGGTCCCCACTTTATCAACCTGTGATGAAACCCACCAACTGACAAACTCTTCCACCTAACATAGACCTTCCAAATACCTTTGTAATGACTCACTCTTAAATATGAAGGGACAGCAAAGGATCACCAGATAGTTGAGATAAACCTTCACCAAGAAAGACAGCATCAAATAGAAATGGAAAACAGAGGCAATATAGAGAGCAGAAGAATATTTTTTTGAAAACAATAAGCATCCTCTGCCTCTGATAGTATAAAATAGTGCATCCATAAAGCAAAGACAAGTTGCTCCAAAAAAAAGGAGCAATCAGAATAATAGCTCTGGGAAATTTTTTTAATAGCAAAAACAAATAATAGAAGTATTAATGTATAAAATTGAGGAAATCTCCCTGAAAAATAGAACAAAAAGACAGACCTGAAAATAAAAGAGAAAAGATATGGGCTTCCCTGGTGGCGCAGTGGTTGAGAATCTGCCTGCCAATGCAGGGGACACGGGTTCGAGCCCTGGTCTCGGAAGATCCCACATGCTGCGGAGCAACTAGGCCCATGAGCCACAATTACTGAGTCTGCGCGTCTGGAGCCTGTGCTCCGCAACAAGAGAGGCCACGATAGTGAGAGGCCTGCGCACCGCGTTGAAGAGTGGCCCCCACTTGCCGCAACTAGAGAAAGCCCTCGCACAGAAACGAAGACCCAACACAGCCATAAATAAATAAATAATTAATTAAAAAAAAAACTTTAAATCATTTTCATATACATTACCACTTTAAAAAAAAAAGAGAGAAAAGATAATTGGAGAATGAATCCATTAGGTCCAATGTTAGGCTAACTACAGTTTTAGAAATGGAGAAGAAATGAAGGGAAGAAAATTATCAAAGAAATTACAAGATCTCTGATAACTGAAGGACACGAGTTTCCAGATTGACAGAGCCTGCTGAGTGCCCAGCATAATGAAGGGAAAAAAATCAAAACCAAGAGAACTATGGGACATTATCATGAAATTTCTAAAGACAAGGGATGAAGAGAAGATCCAAAAATCTTGTTGATAGGAGGTGAAGAGGGAGGAGGGAAGGGGAATGGATTATTCATAAAAGAGTAGGTAATAAGAATAGCATATTTCTTAACATTGACACTGGTGGTTAGAAGATGATGAAACAGTGCTTTCAAAATTCTGAGAGAAAATTATTTTCAACCTAGAATTCTATACTAAGTCATGTTATCACTCAAGTGTGAGGCACAACTAAAGATGCACGGATCAAAAAAATTTACTAACCCCCAAACTTTTCCTGGGACACTACTGGAGGATGTGCTCTACTGAAACAAGAACGACAAAGGTAGAGGTTTTAGGAAAGAGGGGATCAACCTAAGAAGGGTAAAAGGAAGTCCCAAGGTGATAGCTGTACAGCAGACCTTGTGAGGGATAGTCCAGACTAAAGGGGAAGGAGTGCCCCAGGGGAGTATTTCCAGTAAAACTGTTAGAGTATACGACATGTTTGGGTGTGCCAAAAATAGTTAAGGCATTTTTACATTTCTGTTAGTCTGGAACAGTTAGTGATAATGATACAGAAAATTTGGCAAACAAACTGAGGCAATTATTAATTGCAAGACAAACAAAAAGTTACATAAGAAAGGAAATGTAATCATAATACAATTAATTGATCCAGAAGTAAACCACACTTATAGAGTCATAGTAAGGTTAATATGAAACATTGATTTAATTTAAATGTGATATAACAATATTGTGAGGCTGAAGGGAGGGAAAGCATAAAGTGTTGGATCTTTATCTTTTATATCAGGTACTGTTTAAAATTTACAAATCAAAAAAGAAAGCAGTAAAAATATTTAATTTAGGAAAATGTTAGTAAATATGAAAAGAAAAAAAGCCAGTGAAAGAGTCTGGGAGGGTATCTCAGGCTTTGCGGAGGCCACCACTTTTTTTTTTTTAAGTCTGTGTGTGTGTTAAAATATACTCCTGCTGTGTTTTGTTGTGAGCCTTGTAGTTCCACATGACTTTTTTTAAACCACAAGACTTAAAGTATTTACATGTATTACCTTGATAAACATTAAAAATATCAAAGATAGAAAGAGAGAGAGAGAAGGAAAGAGAGAAAGAAAATCTTGTGTCTATCCAGACCTATGATATAAAATGACATTATGAATTTTCTTTATAGATAAATCCTGGAAGAATACTAGAAAATAACAACCCTAGATATTTCAGAAGAATAAAACCCTAACTATTTAAGCCATTTTTTTAAGTATCGCATTGAATTTGGGGTGTCACAGTTGCTGCCTTCTCCCAAAATGAGAGAAATAAGGTGGAATACTAGAGCATTGCTATCCTCTGAGTTCTTTTTTTTTTTTTTTTTTTTAGGTCTCTAATCCATTTTGAGTTTATTTTTGTATATGGTGTTAGGGAGTATTCTAATTTCATTCTTTTACATGTAGCTGTCCAGTTTTCCCAGCACCACTTATTGAAGAGACTGTCTTTTCTCCATTGTATATCTTTGCCTCCTTTGTCATAGATTAGTTGACCATAGGTGCGTGGGTTAATCTCTGGGCTTTCTATCTTGTTCCATTGATCTATGTTTCTGTTTTTGTGCCAGTACCATATTGTCTTGATTACTGTAGCTTTGTAGTATAGTGTGAAGTCAGGGAGTCTGATTCGTCCAGCTCCATTTTTTTGCCTCAAGACTGCTTTGGCTATTCGGGGTCTTTTGTGTCTCCATACAAATTTTAAGATGATTTGTTCTAGCTCCGTAAAAAATGCCATTGGTAATTTGATAGGGATTGCATTGAATCTGTAGATTGCTTTGGGTAGTATACTCATTTTCACAATGTTGATTCTTCCAATCCAAGAACATGGTATATCTCTCCATCTGTTGGTATCATCTTTAATTTCTTTCATCAGTGTCTTATAGTTTTCTGCATACAGGTCTTTTGTCTCCCTAGGTAGGTTTATTCCTAGGTATTTTATTCTTTTTGTTGCAATGGTAAATGGGAGTGTTTCCATAATTTCTCTTTCAGATTTTTCATCATTAGTGTATAGGAATGCAAGAGATTTCTGTGCATTAATTTTGTATCCTGCAACTTTACCATATTCATTGATTAGCTCTAGCAGTTTTCTGGTGGCAGTTTTAGGATTCTCTATGTATAGTATCATGTCATCCGCAAACAGTGACAGTTTTACTTCTTCTTTTCCAATTTGTATTCCTTTTATTTCTTTTTCTTCTCTGATTGCCGTGGCTAGGACTTCCAGAACTATGTTGAATAATAGTGGTGAGAGTGGACATCCTTGTCTCGTTCCTGATCTTAGAGGAAATGCTTTCAGTTTTTCACCATTGAGAATGATGTTTGCTGTGGGTTTGTCATATATGGCCTTTATTATGTTGAGGTAGGTTCCCTCTATGCCCACTTTCTGGAGAGTTTTTATCAGAAATGGGTGTTGAATTTTGTCAAAAGCTTTTTCTGCATCTATTGAGATGATCATATGGTTTTTCTTCTTCAATTTGTTAATATGGTGTATCACATTGATTGATTTGCGTATATTGAAGAATCCTTGCATCCCTGGGATAAATCCCACTTGATCGTGGTGTATGATCCTTTTAATGTGTTGTTGGATTCTGTTTGCTAGTATTTTGTTGAGGATTTTTGCATCTATATTCATCAGTGATATTGGTCTGTAATTTTCTTTTTTTGTAGTGTCTTTGTCTGGTTTTGGTATCAGGGTGATGGTGGCCTCATAGAATGAGTTTGGGAATGTTCCTTCCTCTGCAATTTTTTGGAAGAGTTTGAGAAGGATGGGTGTTAGCTCTTCTCTAAATGTTTGATAGAATTCACCTGTGAAGCCATCTGGTCCTGGACTTTTGTTTGTTGGAAGATTTTTAATCACAGTTTCAATTTCATTACTTGTGATTGGTCTGTTGATATTTTCTGTTTCTTCCTGATTCAGTCTTGGAAGGTTATACCTTTCTAAGAATTTGTCCATTTCTTCCAGGTTGTCCATTTTATTGGCATAAAGTTGCTTGTAGTAGTCTCTTAGGATGTTTTGTATTTCTGCGGTGTCTGTTGTAACTTCTCCTTTTTCATTTCTGATTTTATTGATTTGAGTCCTCTCCCTCTTTTTCTTGATGAGTCTGGCTAATGGCTTATCAATTTTGTTTATCTTCTCAAAGAACCAACTTTTAGTTTTATTGATCTTTGCTATTGTTTTCTTTGTTTCTATTTCATTTATTTCTGCTCTGATCTTTATGATTTCTTTCCTTCTGCTAACTTTGGGTTTTGTTTGTTCTTCTTTCTCTAGTTTCTTTAGGTGTAAGGTTAGATTGTTTACTTGAGATTTTTCTTGTTTCTTTAGGTAGGCTTGTATAGCTATAAACTTCCCTCTTAGAACCGCATTTGCTGCATCCCATAGGTTTTGGGTCGTCGTGTTTTCATTGTCATTTGTCTCTAGGTATTTTTTTATTTCCTGTTTGATTTCTTCAGTGATCTCTTGGTTATTTAGTAACGTATTGTTTAGCCTCCATGTGTTTGTCTTTTTTACGTTTTTTTCCCTGTAATTCATTTCTAATCTCATAGTGTTGTGGTCAGAAAAGATGCTTGATATGATTTCAATTTTCTTAAATTTACTGAGGCTTGATTTGTGACCCAAGATGTGATCTATCCTAGAGAATGTTCCGTGCGCACTTGAGAAGAACGTGTAATCTGCCGTTTTTGGATGGAATGTCCTATATATATCAATTAAATCTAGCTGGTCTATTGTGTCATTTAAAGCTTCTGTTTCCTTATTCCTTTTCATTTTGGATGATCTGTCCATTGGTGTAAGTGAGGTGTTAAAGTCCCCCACTATTATTGTGTTACTGTCGATTTCCTCTTTTATAGCTGTTAGCAGTTGCCTTATGTATTGAGGTGCTCCTATGTTGGGTGCGTATATATTTATAATTGTTATATCTTCTTCTTGGATTGATCCCTGGATCATTATGTAGTGTCCTTCCTTGTCTCTTGTAACCTTCTTTATTTTAAAGTCTATTTTATCGATATGAGTATAGCAACTCCAGCTTTCTTTTGATTTCCATTTGCATGGAATATCTTTTTCCATCCCCTCACTTTCAGTCTGTATGTGTCCCTAGGTCTGAAGTGGGTCTCTTGTAGACAGCATATATATGGGTCTTGTTTTTGTATCCATTCAGCCAGTCTATGTCTTTTGGTTGGGGCATTTAATCCATTCACGTTTAAGGTAATTATCGATATGTATGTTCCTATGACCATTTTCTTAATTGTTTTGGGTTTGTTTTTGTAGGTCCTTTTCTTCTCTTGTGTTTCCCACTTAGAGAAGTTCCTTTAGCATTTGTTGTAGAGCTGGTTTGGTGGTGCTGAATTCTCTTAGCTTTTGCTTGTCTGTAAAGCTTTTGATTTCTCCATCATATCTAAATGAGATCCTTGCTGGGTAGAGTAATCTTGGTTGTAGGTTCTTCCCTTTCATCACTTTAAGTATATCATGCCACTCCCTTCTGGCTTGCAGAGTTTCTGCTGAGAAATCAGCTGTTAACCTTATGGGAGTTCCCTTGTATGTTATTTGTCATTTTTCCCTTGCTGCTTTCAGTAATTTTTCTTTGTCTTTAATTTTTGCCACTTTGATTACTATGTGTCTCGGCGTGTTTCTCCTTGGGTTTATTCTGTATGGGACTCTCTGTGCTTCCTGGACTTGGGTGGCTATTTCCTTTCCCATGTTAGGGAATTTTTTGACTATAATCTCTTCAAATATTTTCTCGGGTCCTTTCTCTCTCTCTTCTCCTTCTGGGACCCCTATAATGCGAATGTTGTTGCGTTTAATGTTGTCCCAGAGGTCTCTTAGGCTGTCTTCATTTCTTTTCATTCTTTTTTCTTTAGTCTGTTCCGCAGCAGTGAATTCCACCATTCTGTCTTCCAGGTCACTTATCCGTTCTTCTGCCTCAGTTATTCTGCTATTGATTCCTTCTAGTGTAGTTTTCATTTCAGTTATTGTATTGGTCATCTCTGTTTGTTTGTTCTTTAATTCTTCTAGGTCTTTGTTAATCATTTCTTGCATCTTCTCAATCTTTGCCTCCATTCTTATTCCGAGGTCCTGGATCATCTTCACTATCATTATTCTGAATTCTTTTTCTGGAAGGTTGCCTATCTCCACTTCATTTAGTTGTTTTTCTGGGGTTTTTTCTTGTTCCTTCATCTGGTACATAGCCCTCTGCCTTTTCATCTTCTGTGTCTTTCTGTAACTGTGGTTTTTGGTCCGCAGGCTGCAGGATTGTAGTTTTTCTTGCTTCTGTTGTCTGCCCTCTGGTCTATCCTCTGAGTTCTAATCAGTCTTACTGGCTGATTTTTTTTTAAATTGTGAAAACAAATGTCATCGATCTTCTGGAATCTCAAAAAGATGTTATCCTCAAGATAAATGTTGTGAGACTGTCTCATATATGGAATTAAGAGACCTAGGTTTAAATCCCCTTTCTATGACTTACTGGCTCTGTCACCTTAGGTATATTATTGATTCTGGCCCTCCCGTTTCTTCTGCTTACTCCAGAAGCTAAATTGCAATGAAAAATGTTCAAGAAGAACTGCTTCATGCTAAATCCCTCTAGTAGTGAATATGCTGCAGTGTACTTATTAGGGATTATTCAGTCTCCTCTATTAAACTATAAGAATTTTAAAAGTACCAACTGTATCTTTGCCTCTGAAATTTTCCACATCCTATTATTGCTGTTCTCTGTTTCTAATGGGCACCAAATCAATGTTGCCAGAGATTTACTGACCATATTGTGAGGAGAATGTTTGTCATTAAATGTTCCCATAATTCCTTATTTAGAAAAGACAAAAAGTTCCATATGCTCCAGGAAGATTCTATTTTCATTGTTAAATTTAGGCTTAAGTTGGACGTAAACAATAAAGTAAAAACAAAACAGTCTGTCTTCTTCCAAAGAAAGAGTTCCTTAATGATTTTTATATATGTAAATAAATATATATTATATATAATATATTTTTAAAAATTTTTGGCCATGCTGCACGGCATGTGGGATGGCATGTGGGATCTTAGTTCCCTGACCAGGGATCGAACCTGGGCCCCCTGCATTGGAAGTGCTGAGTGTTAACCACTGGACCACCAGGGAAGTCCCATAATGATTTATATTTTTATAAAAAGGAAAGATTGTATCCAAAACCCTGGAGTACCCCAAAGATTTGGTAAACTTAACTGCTATTGTTACTGATATCCGTGTTCTTATGAGTATTAACAAAAGAATTTGACACATCTAAACAAATAAAATTATAGCATGAAATCTAGAGGAAGCATGATGAAGGAGATATAAAGAGAGTTTTTATGATCTTGAAAAGTACAAACGGGACTTCCCTGATGGCACAGTGGTTAAGAATCCGCCTGCCAATGCAGGGGACACGGGTTTGATCCCTGGTCTGGGACGAACCCACATGCTGCGGAGTAGTTGTGGCGCATGGGCGCACTACGCCCGTGCGCCACAACTACTGACCCTGCGCTCTAGAGCCCGCGTTCCACAACTACTGAGCCCGCGTGCCACAATTACTAAAGCCCGCATGCCTAAATCCTGCACTCCGCAACAAGAAAAACCACCACAATGAGAAGCCCGTGCACCACAACAAAGAGTAGCCCCCGCTCGCCGCAGCTAGAGAAAGCCTGCGCAGCAACGGAGACCCAACACAGCCAAAAAAAAGAAAAAAGTACAGAGTGAGAGTTAATTTGTTCAACAATACCTAGAATATTAGAACTTGAGCTCACCTTTGGAAATTTAAAATACACTTTTGGAAAATAAAAATTAAATTAAAATGCCCACTAGATAGTGGACCTTAAATTTTAAAAAGTACCCATTTCATATATTTTAGAACAGTATAATTTTTCAATTAAGGCTATATTATTATAGCTAATATTTATTGAATGCTTCCTTTTGAACACTCCTCTAAGCTCCTTAATATGTTATCTTGTTTTCCTAACCCTGTGAAATAGGTACTGTAATTACCCCCATTTTACAAATAAGAAAATGGGCTCAAAGAGATTAACTAAATATCATCTTCCAGATGCGATCTGATCAGTTCCCAGATATTATACCTCCTTTAAATATGACAACTTTTCCCCCTTTTATTTATTTATTTATTTATTTATTTATTTATTTATTTTTAAATTTTTGGCTGCGTTGGGTCTTTGTTGCTGCATGCAGGCTTTCTCTAGTTGCAGCGAGCATGGGCTACTCTTCATTGCAGTGTGCGGGCTTCTCATTGCAGTGGCTTCTCTTGTTGCAGAGCATGGGCTCTAGGTGCGCAGGCTTCAGTAGTTGTGGCATGCGGGCTCAGTAGTTGTGGCTCATGGGCCCTAGAGCGCAGGCTCAGTAGTTGTGGTGCACGGGCTTCGTTGCTCCGTGGCATGTGGGATCTTCCCGGACCGGGGCTCGAACCTGTGTCCCCTGTATTGGCAGGCAGATTCTCAACCACTGTGCCACCAGGGAAGCCCCCTAAAGTTGGGTTCCTTTGAAATGACCCAAGGCTCTCTTAATATCTTCCTTCCTAAATTGTACTCCAATTCCCTTTTGATGATGTTAAACTCATTCCAGTTTAAGATTGTTCTTGGTGGAGCCATCTGACCTGGTAGCTTTTATTATCCTCCCACATGTATAATCGCTTGTTAGCCTCTTTATTTCTAGCTTCCTCTAAGTATTTCTTCTCAGGTTCTTGGTTTCCCAACATACAGTGTTACTTCTCTTCTGTTAGATAACTTTTTTTTTTTTTTTTTTTGGTGGCGCTGCATGGCTAGCAGGATCTTAATTCCCCGACCAGGGATGGAACCCATACCTCCAGTGGTGGAAGCCCAGAGTCCTAACCATTGGACCACCAGGGAAGTCCCTAAACAACTCTTTTAAACAAACAAAAAAATACCTTTAAATAGCCTTATTCTTTTTGAGAAATCTCTTTTCCTTCCCCAAGGTCCCTTCCACCCAATAACCTCAGTATAAAATAGTCTCTTTCTCTGCTGAAACTTTGTAGTACTTCACGTATGCCTGCTTTCTTTATCTTATTTGTCATGTTCTCTCTAGCATTAGAGTTGTCTGTATTCATTTACTGTTTGCTAGAATCTAAACCTCTTGGGACAAGAGCCAAATTTTACACATCTTTGTATTCCTTTGTAGTCCTTGCACATAATAAATGTTTAGTGAGTGTTGTTGAATGAATGAAGAGGCAAATGAATAAATGGAGTCCTATTTAGTGGTGTGTTAGAGTTGCTCTTATTAGATTCTGAATGCTAATTGTTAAATTTTCAGGAATTTTGCTAGTAGGCTGTTAAACTATTGGTAGCTTGAAAACTGACCATGGTAAAAGTATTCCCACCAATGTTTTGTTGCACAACACAACAAAGTTTTTTTTTCCACCAGAGAGCCAGTTATTATTAAACATTTATGTATTTATCAAACATTTACCAGCACACCACTGGTCCTAGTCTTCCATACTAGAAAACTGTATATACCTCTTTGTGTTAATATTAAAAAGCTGAAAGAGTTTCTAAGCCATCTTTTCTAATCTCAACATTTTACAGATAAAGAAATTGAGATCCAGAGAAGTGAAGTGGTTTGTATATGTCATACATCTAGATAGTAGCAAAGCAGAAACTGGATTCCAGCTCTTCATTCTTCTGGTCATTTCTTCTTTTTATGCACCACATTGACTTCATTTCTATGTTGTTTTACTGTTGCTTTGTTCCTTGGTATAACTTCAAATAAGGTCATAAGTATTGTTCCACACATAATAATTATTAAGGGGTGTCAGTAAACAGAACACAGCTTTCTCTGCTCTTTGTTCCTTTTGCAAACAGATTTAACACATTTGTTTTTGGAGAAGGAGCAGATTTTGTTCCTGAGTTTTATGGGCTGAGAAAAAAAGTTTTGCTTTTAATGTTTCTTTATTGTTTTTTTTTTTTTTTTTTTTTTTTTTAAACAGAAGGTTGCTTTTTTTTTTTTTTTAAGATTTATTTATTGATTGATTGATTGCTATGTTGGGTCTTCGTTTCTGTGCTAGGGCTTTCTCCAGTTGCGGCAAGTGGGGGCCACTCTTCATCGCGGTGCGCGGGCCTCTCACTATCGCGGCCTCTCCTGTTGCGGAGCACAGGCTCCAGACGCGCAGGCTCAGTAGTTGTGGCTCACGGGCCTAGTTGCTCCGCGGCATGTGGGATCTTCCCAGACCAGGGCTCGAACCCGTGTCCCCTGCATTAGCAGGCAGACTCTCAACCACTGCGCCACCAGGGAAGCCCCTCTTTATTGTTTAGTTAAAAATTTTTTATTGAATAAAAGAGACTGCATTTCATGAAAGTATATTATATGACACTCGGAAATGTGTTTGTAAACTTTTATTGCACACTCCCCGAGAATGACTGTGAAAGCCAGGCAGCAACAATTTTGTCTCTTCTGCAGTGGCATGGCTGCCCAGTAATATCTTCCTCACTGACCTGCCTTGTTTTCTAAAATTCTCACCATTAGTTTGACAATCTGGGATCAAGGTATTTGTTAAAATGCACAAATGTTACCTCGGGAGAAAAGCGCAAAAAGCCATTTTTAGAACACTAGAGGAATAAAAATAGGACAGATATTTTGTGATTTTGAAGGGATAAGGGTGATAAAGAGAGACCCAAGATAATGTAAGAATTTCCAGTAGGATAGGTAGGACAAGCCTATCTTTGGTGATTTGTCACAACTTAGAACCCATGGGGACTTCCCTGGCGGTCCAGTGGTTGGGACTTCACCCTTCCATTGCAGGGTTCGACCCCTGGCCGGGGAACTAAGATCCCCATATGCTGCATGGCACAGCCAAAAAAAAAAAAAGTTTGAAAAAAAAAAAAAAGAACCCATGGCAGCCAGAGGATAGCATGAGAATATTGGTCATAATCAGTGGATTTATTGGAGACTTCAGTGAGATATTGGAAATATGGTTAACTTCTGAGAACAGAACTAGTAAGAAACAACCTAGGCTTGTCAGACCTCGCTTTGAGTATTATCATTAGAAAATTTGTAGACAAACTGGAACACTTTCCAGGGAGAAGATTGGGACTGAAAAATCCACCTTCAATGAATATTTATGTTCCAGCACTGTTCTGTACATTGGGATACATCAGTGAACAAAACAAAGATCCCTGCCCTTGTTTTTGTTTGTTTGTTTGGTTTTTTGTTTGTTTGGCCCCACTGCGTGGCATGCAGGATCTTAGTTCCCTGACCAGGGATGGAACCCATGGCCCTTGCAGTGGAAGCATAGAATCCTAACCACTGGATCGCCAGGGAATTCCCCTCCCTGCCTTTAGGGAACTTAAATTTTTGTAAGGCTAGACAGACAACAAAATGAATACTGACTACAGTTTGTTAGAAGGTGAAAAGTGCTTTTGATAAAAAGAAAAAATAGACAAGGCAAAGTGAATCATGTCAAGAATATCAGGAAAAGTTGAAGGATGATAGTTCTGATTCTTCTATAAAGTATGTATAATAATATTTACCATTGCTATAAATATTGAATGTGGTACTATTTGTTAAGTACTTTGTACTATGCCTAACATACTTGACAGTGGACAATAAAAGCTCTGCCCCACATCATCTTTACTCCAGGATCCAGGTCTTCTATCTGAAATATTGTCTGTTTTATGGAAGAGGGAAAAGAGGCAGGCAAACCACTCACTGGCTCTTAAAGCTTCTGCCCAGAAGTCACACGTCACCAATTTTATTAGAGCAAGTCACATGGTGTGATGGTTTTCAAAATATGTCCACAAATTCTTTGACACTCCCCCCTTCAGAAAGTGGAGTCTAATTCCTCTGCCCTTGAGTGTGAGTTGGACTTAGTTTCTTGCTTCTGACAAATACATGATGACAGAAGTGATGATGTGTGACTTCCAAGACAGTATCATAAAAGGCATTGCAGGAGCCACGGAGGAGAGCGCAGCAACAGGGGTGCGGAGGGCAGAGTGGAGAGGTTCCCACACAGAAGATCGGTGCCGACCTGCACTCACCAGCCCAAGAGGCTTGTCTGCTCACCCACCGGGATGGGTGGGGGCTGGGAGCTGAGTCTCAGGCAGGGAGAGGACTGATGTTGGCAGCGTGAACACAGCCGGAAGGGGTTAGTGCACCACAGCTAGCCAGGAGGGAGTCCGGGAAAAGGTCTGGGCCTGCCGAAGAGGCAAGAGACTTTTTCTTGCCTCTTTGTTTCCTGGTGCTCGTGGAGAGGGGATTAAGAGCGCTGCTTAAAGGAGCTCCAGACGCGGGCGCGAGCCGCGGCTATCAGCGCGGACCCCAGAGACGGGCATGAGACGCTAAGGCTGCTGCTGCCGCAACCAAAAAGCCTGTGTGCGAGCACAGGTCACTATCCACACCGCCCCTCCCGGGAGCCTGTGCAGCCCACCACTGCTAGGGTCCCGTGATCCAGGGACAACTTCCCCAGGAGAACGCACGGCGCGCCTCAGGCTGGTGCAACGTCACGCTGGCCTCTGCCGCCGCAGGCTCACCCCGCATCCGTACCCCTCCCTCCCCCCGGCCTGAGGGAACCAGAGCCCCCGAAGCAGCTGTGCCTTTAACCCCGTCCTGTCTGAGCGAAGAACAGACGCCCTCAGGCGACCTACACGCAGAGGCGGATCCAAATCCTAAACTGAACCCCGGGAGCTGTGCGAACAAAGAAGAGAAAGGGAAATCTCTCCCAGCAGCCTCAGGAGCAGCGGATTAAAGCTCCACAATCAACTTGATGTACCCTGCATCTGTGGAATACCTGAATAGACAACGAATCATCCCAAATTGAGGAGGTGGACTTTGGGAGCAAGATATATTATTTTTTCCCCTTTACTTCTTTTTGTGAGTGTGTATATGTATGCTTCTGTGTGAGATTTTGTCTGTATAGCTTTGCTTTCACCATTTGTCCTAGGGTTCTGTCTGTCCGTTTTTTTTTGTTTTTTTACTTAAAAATTTTTTTTCTTAATAATTATTTTTTATTTTAATAACTTTATTTTATTTTATCTTACTTTATTTTATTTTATTGTATCCTCTTTCTTTCTTTCTATTTTTTCTCCCTTTTATTCTGAGCCATGTGGATGAAAGACTCTTGGTGCTCCAGCCAGGCATCAAGGCTGTGCCTCTGAGGTGGGAGAGCCAACTTCAGGACACTGGTCCACAAGAGACCTCCCAGCTCCACGTAATACCAAACGGTGAAAATCTCCCAGAGATCTCCATCTCAACACCAAGACCCAGCTTCACTCAACGACCAGCAAGCTACAGTGCTGGACACCCTATGCCAAACAACTAGGAAGACAGGAACACAGCCCCATCCATTAGCAGAGAGGCTGCCTAAAATCATAATAAGGCCACAGACACCCCAAAACACACCACCAGACGTGGACCTGCCCACCAGAAAGACAAGATCCAGCCTCATCCACCAGAACACAGGCACTAGTCCCCTCCACCAGGAAGCCTACACAACCCACTGAACCAACCTTAGCCACTGGGGACAGACACAAAAAACAATGGGAACTATGAACCCTGCAGCATGTGAAAAGGAGACCCCAAACACAGTGAGACAAGCAAAATGAGAAGACAGAAAAACACACAGCAGATGAAGGAGCAAGGTAAAAACACACCAGACCTAGCAAATGAAGAGGAAATAGGCAGTCTACCTGAAAAAGAATTCAGAATAATGATAGTAAAGATGATCCAAAATCTTGGAAATAGAATAGACAAAATGCAAGAAACATGTAACAAGGACCTAGAAGAACTAAAGAGTAAACAAGCAATGATGAACAACACAATAAATGAAATTTAAAATACACTAGAGGGGATCAATAGCAGAACAACTGAGGCAGAAGAACGGATAAGTGACCGGGAAGATAAAATAGTGGAAATAACTACTGCAGAGCAGAATAAAGAAAAAAGAATGAAAAGAACTGAGGACAGTCTCAGAGACCTCTGGGACAACATTAAATGCACCAACATTCGAATTATAGGGGTCCCAGAAGAAGAAGAGAAAAAGAAAGGGACTGAGAAAATATTTGAAGAGATTATAGTTGAAAACTTCCCTAATATGGGAAAGGAAATAGTTAATCAAGTCCTGGAAGCACAGAGAGTCCCATACAGGATAAATCCAAGGAGAAACATGCCAAGACACATATTAATCAAACTATCAAAAATTAAATATAAAGAAAACATATTAAAAGCAGCAAGGGAAAAACAACAAGTAACACACAAGGGAATCCCCATAAGGTTAACAGCTGATCTTTCAGCAGAAACTCCGCAAGCCAGAGGGGAGTGGCAGGACATATTTAAAGTGATGAAGGAGAAAGACCTACAACCAAGATTACTCTACCCAGCAAGGATCTCATTCAGATTTGATGGAGAAATTAAAACCTTTACAGACAAGCAAAAGCTCAGAGAGTTCAGCACCACCAAACCAGCTTTACAACAAATGCTAAAGGAACTTCTCTAGGCAAGAAAGACAAGAGAAGGAAAACACCTACAGTAGCAAATCCAAAACATTTAAGAAAATGGGAATAGGAACATACATATCGATAATTACCTTAAATGTAAATGGATTCAATGCTCCCACCAAAGACACAGACTGGCTGAATGGATACAAAAACAAGACCCATATATATGCTGTCTACAAGAGACCCACTTCAGACCTAGGGACACATACAGACTGAAAGTGAGGGGATAGAAAAAGATATTCCATGCAAATGGAAATCAAAAGAAACCTGGAGTAGCAGTTCTCATATCAGACAAAATAGACTTTAAAATAAAGACTATTACAAGAGACAAAGAAGGACACTACATAATGATCAACGGATCGATCCAAGAAGAAGATACAACAATTGTAAATATTTAGGCACCCAACATAGGAGCACCTCAATACATAAGGCAAATACTAACAGTCATAAAAGGGGAAATCGACAGTAACACAATCATAGTAGGGGACTTTAACACCCCACTTTCACCAATGGACAGATCATCCAAAATGAAAATAAATAAGGAAACACAAGCTTTAAATGATACATTAAACAAGATGGACTTAATTGATATTTATAGGACATTCCACCCAAAAACAACAGAATACACATTTTTCTCAAGTGCTCATGGAACATTCTCCAGGATAGATCATATCTTGGGTCACAAATCAAGCCTTGGTAAATTTAAGAAAATTGAAATCATATCAAGTATCTTTTCTGACCACAACGCTATGAGACTAGATATCAATTACAGGAAAAGATCTGTAAAAAATACAAACACATGGAGGCTAAACAATACACTACTTAATAACGAAGTGATCACTGAAGAAATCAAAGGGGAAATCAAAAAATACCTAGAAACAAATGACAATGGAGACACGACGACCCCAAACCTATGGGATGCAGCAAAAGCAGTTCTAAGAGGGAAGTTTATAGCAATACAATCCTACCTTAAGAAACAGGAAACATCTCAAATAAACAACCTAACCTTGCACCTAAAGCAATTAGAGAAAGAAGAACAAAAAAACCCCAAAGTTAGCAGAAGGAAAGAAATCATAAAGATCAGATCAGAAATAAATGAAAAAGAAATGAAGGAAACAATAGCAAAGATCAATAAAACTAAAAGCTGGTTCTTTGAGAAGATAAACAAAATTGATAAACCATTAGCCAGACTCATCAAGAAAAAAAGGGAGAAGACTCAAATCAATAGAATTAGAAATGAAAAAGAAGTAACAACTGACACTGCAGAAATAGAAAGGATCATGAGAGATTACTACAAGCAACTCTATGCCAATAAAATGGACAACCTGGAAGAAATGGACAAATTCTTAGAAATGCACAACCTGCCGAGACTGAACCAGGAAGAAATAGAAAATATGAACAGACCAATCACGAGCACTGAAATTGAAACTGTGATTAAAAATCTTCCAACAAACAAAAGCCCAGGACCAGATGGCTTTACAGGTGAATTCTATCAAACATTTAGAGAAGAGCTAACACCTATCCTTCTCAAACTCTTCCAAAATATAGCAGAGGGAGGAACACTCCCCAACTCATTCTACGAGGCCACCATCACCCTGATACCAAAACCAGACAAAGATGTCACAAAGAAAGAAAACTACAGGCCACTATCACTGATGAACATAGATGCAAAAATCCTCAACAAAATACTAGCAAACAGAATCCAACAGCACATTAAAAGGATCATACACCATGGTCAAGTGGGGTTTATTCCAGGAATGCAAGGATTCTTCAATATACGCAAATCAATCAACGTGATACACCATATTAACAAATTGAAGGAGAAAAACCATATGATCATCTCAATAGATACAGAGAAAGCTTTTGACAAAATTCAACACCCATTTATGATAAAAGCCCTGCAGAAAGTAGGCATAGAGGGAACTTTCCTCAACATAATAAAGGCCATATATGACAAACCCACAGCCAACATCGTCCTCAATGGTGAAAAACTGAAAACATTTCCACTAAGATCAGGAACAAGACAAGGTTGCCCACTCTCACCACTATTATTCAACGTAGTTTTGGAAGTTTTAGCCACAGCAATCAGAGAAGAAAAAGAAATAAAAGGAATCCAAATCGGAAAAGAAGAAGTAAAACTGTCACTGTTTGCAGATGACATGATACTATACATAGAGAATCCTAAAGATGCTACCAGAAAACTACTAGAGCTAATCAATGAATTTGGTAAAGTAGCAGGATACAAAATTAATGCACAGAAATCTTTTGCATTCCTATATACTAATGATGAAAAATCTGAAAGTGAAATTAAGAAAACACTCCCATTTACCATTGCACCAAAAAAATAAAATATCTAGGAATAAACCTACCTAAGGAGACAAAAGACCTGTATGCAGAAAATTATAAGACACTGATGAAAGAAATTAAAGATGATAAAAATAGATGGAGAGATATACCATGTTCTTGGACTGGAAGAATCAACATTGTGAAAATGACTCTACTACCCAAAGCAATCTACAGATTCAATGCAATCCCTATCAAACTACCACTGGCATTTTTCACAGAACTAGAACAAAAAATTTCACAATTTGTATGGAAACACGAAAGACCCCGAATAGCCAAAGCAATCTTGAGAATGAAAAATGGAGCTGGAGGAATCAGGCTCCCTGACTTCAGACTATACTACAAAGCTTCAGTAATCAAGACAGTATGGTACTGGCACAAAAACAGAAATATAGATCAATGGAACAGGATAGAAAGCCCAGAGATAAACCCACGCACATATGGTCACCTTATCTTTGATAAAGGAGGCAAGCATATACAGTGGAGAAAAGACAGCCTCTTCAATAAGTGGGGCTGGGAAAACTGGACAGGTACATGTAAAAGTATGAAATTAAAACACTCCCTAACACCATACACAAAAATAAACTCAAAATGGATTAAAGACCTAAATGTAAGGCCAGACACTATCAAACTCTTAGAGGAAAACATAGGCAGAACACCCTATGACATAAATCACAGCAAGATCCTTTTTGACCCACCTCCTAGAGAAGTGGAAATAAAAACAAAAATAAACAAATGGGACCTAATGAAACTTTAAAGCTTTTGCACAGCAAAGGAAACCATAAACAAGACCAAAAGACAACCCTCAGAATGGGAGAAAATATTTGCAAATGAAGCAACTGACAAAGGATTAATCGCCAAGATTTACAAGCAGCTCATGCAGCTCAATAACAAAAAAAACAAACAACCAAATCCAAAAATGGGCAGAAGACTTAAACAGACATTTCTCCAAAGAAGATATACAGATTGCCAACAAACACATGAAAGAATGCTCAACATCATTAATCATTAGAGAAATGCAAATCAAAACTACAATGAGGTATCATCTCACACCAGTCAGAATGGCCATCATCAAAAAATCTAGAAACAATAAATGCTGGAGAGGGTGTGGAGAAAAGGGAACCCTCTTGCCCTGTTGGTGGGAATGTAAATTGATACAGCCACTATGGAGAACAGTATGGAGGTTCCTTAAAAAACTAAAAATAGAACTACCATATGACCCAGCAATCCCACTACTGGGCATATACCCTGAGAAAACCATAATTCAAAAAGAGTCATGTACCAAAATGTTCATTGCAGCTCTATTTACAATAGCCAGGACATGGAAGCAACCTAAGTGTCCATCATCGGATGAATGCATAAAGAAGATGTGGCACATATATACAATGGAATATTACTCAGCCATAAAAAGAAACGAAATGGAGTTATTTGTAGTGAGGTGGATGGAGTTAGAGTCTGTCATACAGAGTGAAGTAAGTCAGAAAGAGAAAAACAAATACAGTATGCTAACACATATATATGGAATCTAAGGGGGAAAAAAAAAGGTCATGAAGAACCTAGGGGCAAGACGGCAATAAAGACACAGATCTACTAGAGAATGGACTTGAGGATATGGAGAGGGGGAAGGGTAAGCTGTGACAAAGTGAGAGAGTGGCATGGACATATATACACTACCAAACGTAAAATAGATAGCTACTGGGAAGCAGCCGCATAGCACAGGGAGATCAGCTCGGTGCTTTGTGATCACCTAGAGGGGTGGGATAGGGAGGGTGGGAGGGAGGGAGATGCAAGAGGGAAGAGATATGGGAACATATGTATATGTATAACTGATTCACTTTGTTATAAAGCAGAAACTAACACACCATTGTAAAGCAATTATACTCCAATAAAGATGTTTTTTTAAAAAAAAGGCTTTGCAGCTTCTCTCTTGGTCTACTCACTCTGGAATAAGCCAGCTACCATGTCATGAGGACACTCAAGTAGCCAAATGGTTAGACCCATATGGTTAGGAACTTACGCTCTTCTCTAATAGCCAGTGAGGATCAGAGATCTCTTGCCAGTAGTCATGTGAATGAGCTCTCTTGGAAGAGGATCTTCCTGCTTCACTCAAGCTTTCTAATGTCTGCAGCCCCAGGAAACATCTTTTTTTAAAATTGAAGTATAATTGATTTACAATTTTGTATTAGTTTCAGGTGTAAAATATAGTGATTCAATATTTTTATACATCACAAAATTATCACTACAATAAATCTAATTTACACATGTCACCAGCAAAGTTATCACATTATTAACTATATTCCCTATGCTCTACATTACACCCCCAAGACTTGTTTATTTTATAACTGGAAGTTTGTACTTCTAAATCTACCTCACCTATTACACTCATTTCCCCCTCCACCTCCCCTCTGGTAACCACCAGTTTGTTCTCTGTATCTATGAGTCTATTTTTGTTTTGTTATATTTGTTCATTTGTTTTGTTTTTTAGATTACACAGGTAAGTGAAATCATGTGGTATATGCCTTTCTCTGTATGGCTTATTTCATTTAGCATAATACTCTCTGGGCCCATCCATGTTGTCATAAATGGCAAGATTTCATTCCTTTTTATGGCTGAGTAATAGTCCATTGTAGATAAATAGATAAGTAGATATAGATATAGATTATTTATTTATTTATTTATTTATTTATTTATTTATTTATTTTTGGTTGCATTGGATCTTCGTTGCTGTGCATGGGCTTTCTCTAGTTGCGGTGAGGGGGGCTACTCTTCGTTGTGGTGCGTGGGCTTCTCATTGTGGTGGCTTCTCTTGTTGCGGAGCACGGGCTCTAGGCACACAGGCTTCAGTAGCTGTGGCAGACAGGGTCAGTAGTTGTGACTCGTGGGCTCTAGAGCGCAGGCTTGGTAGTTGTGGCGCACGGGCTTAGTTGCTCCATGGCATGTGGGATCTTCCCGGACCAGGGCTCAAACCTGTGTCCCCTGCATTGGCAGGCAGATTCTTAACCACTGCACCACCAGGGAAGTCCCAGTAGATATAGATTTTGAATCATTGTGTTTTCATTTTCATTTGTCTCCAGGTATTTTTAAATTTAAATTTTCTCTTTGATTTCTTCAATGACCCATTGATTGTTTAGTACCATGTTGTTTAGACTCCATCTGTTTGTATTTATTCCAGTTTTTTCCTTGTAGTTGATTTCTGGTCTCACACTATTGTGGTCAGAAAAGATGCTTGATATGATTTCAGTCTTCTTAAATTTATTGAGACTTGTTTTGTGGCCTGGCATGTGATCTATCCTGGAGAATGTTCCATGTGCACTTGAAAGAATGTGTACTCTGCTGCTTTTGGATGGAATGTTCTATATATAGCTATTAACTTCATCTGATCTAATATGTCATTTAAGGCCAGTGTTTCCTTATCGATTTTCTGTCTGGATGATCTGTCCATTGATGTATGTGTGGTGTCAAAGTCCCCTACTATTATTCTGTTACTGTCAATTTCTCCTTTATGTCTGTTAATATTTTCTTTATATATTTAGGTGCTCCTATGTTGGGTGCATATATTTTTACCATTATGTCTTCTTGTTGGATTGATCCTTTTATTATTGTGTAATGTCCTTCTTTATCTCTTGTTATGGTTTCTGTTTTAAAGTCTTTTATCTAATATAAGTATTTCTACCCCAGCTTTCTTTTTGTTTCTATTTGCATGGAATATATTTTTTCATCCCATCACTTTTAGTCTGTGTGTCTTTAGATCTGAAGTGAAAGTCTTGTAGACAGTATATATGTATATGTGTATGTGTGTGTGTGTGTGTATATATATATATGTCTTGTTTTTGTATCCATTTAGCTGTTATGTGTCTTGTTGGAACGCTTAGCCCATTTACATTTAAAGTAATTATTGATAGGTGTGTACTTATTGCCATTTTGTTAATTGTTTTCTTGTTGTTTTTGTGGTTCTTTTTTGCTCCTTTCTTCTTCTTTTGCTCTCTCCCCTTTAAGATTTGATGACTATCTTCAGTATAATGTGTGGATTCCTTTCTTTTTGTGTGTGTATCTATTATAGATTTTTAGTTTGTTGTTACCATGAAGTTCATATAACTAACTATAACTCCCTCTCTCTCTCTCTCTCTCTCTCTCTCTCTATATATATATATATATATATGATTATTTTAAGCTGTTGATCTCTTAATTTTTTTTAAAGTATTTATTTATTTATTTATGGCTGTGTTGGGTCTTCGTTTCTGTGCGAGGGCTTTCTGTAGTTGTGGCAAGCAGAGGCCACTCTTCATCATGGTGCGCAGGCTTCTCACTATCGCGGCCTCTCTTGTTGCGGAGCACAGGCTCCAGACACGCAGGCTCAGTAATTGTGGCTCACGGGCCCAGCTGCTCCGCAGCACGTGGGATCTTCCCAGACCAGGGCTCAAACCCGTGTCCCCTGCATTGGCAGGTAGATTCTCAACCACTGCGCCACCAGGGAAGCCCTGATCTCTTAATTTTTAATGCATTCTAATAACACTGCATTTTTACTCCCTCCCCCATGTCTAATGTTTTTGACATCATATTTTACATCTTTTTGTTTTGTGTATACTTTACTTATTGTGGATATAGATGATTTTACTTCATTTGTCTTTTAACCTTCCTACTAGCTTTATAAGTGGTTGATCTACTGCTTTTACTGTATGTTTGCCTTTACCAATAAGATTTTTCCTTTCATATTTTTCATATTTTAGTTGTGTTCTTTTCTGCTTAGAGAAGAAATGTTTACTGTTTCTTGTAAAACCAGTGTAGTGGTGCTGAACTCGTTTAGCTTTTGCTTGTCTGAACCCATGCCACCTACAGTGGAAGCACAGAATCCTAACCACTGGACCACCAGGGAATTCCCCTGCGTAGAGTATTCCTGGTTGTAAGTTTTTTCCTTCTATCATTTTGAGTGTATTGTGCCACTTCCTTCTGGCCTCCAAAGATTCTGCTGAAAAGTCAATTGATTGTCTTATAGGAGTTCCTTTGTATGTAACTAGTTGCTTTTCTCTTGATGCTTTTAAGAGTCTCTCATTATCTTTAATCTTTGCCATTTTAATTATAATGTATCTGGGTGTGACCCCTTTAGGTTCATCTTGTTTGAGACTCTCTGTGCTTCCTGAACTTGGATGTCTGTGTCCTTTACCAGGTTAGTGAAGTTTTCAGCTATTATTTCTTCAAATAAGTTCTCTGCCCCTTTCTCTCTTATTCTTCCAGGACCCCTATAATGTAATGTTAGTATGCTTGATGTTGACCCAGAGGTCTCTTAAACTATCCTCATTTTTTAAAAATACTTTTTTCTTTTCAGCTTGGGTGATTTCCACTACTCTTTCTTCCTGTTCACTGATCCATTCCTTTGTATCATCTAATCTACTGTTGATTCCTTCAGTGTATTTTTAATTTCAGTTATTGTATTCTTCAGCCCTGTTTGTTTCTTCTTTAATTATGTAACTCCATTAAACTTATCCCTGTGTTCATCCATTCTTCTCCCAAGTTCGTTGAACATCTTTATGACCATTACCTTGAACTCTTTATCAGATAGATTGCTTATTTCCACTTCACTTTGGTCTTCTTCTGGGGTTTTGTCTTGTTTCTTTGTTTGGAACATATTCCTCTGTCTCCTCATTTTGCCTAATTCTCTGGGTTTATTTCTATGTATTAGGTAGGTCAGTTATGTTTCCTAATCTTGGAGAAGTGGCCTTATATAAGAGATGTCCTTTGGGGCCCAGCAGCACATTCCCCCTGGTCACCAGAGCTGTATGCTCTAGGAGTGCTCCCTATGTGGGCTGCATGGGCCCTTCTACTGTGGTAGGGCCAACTGCTGAGGGTACACTAGTAGGCAGAGCTGGTCCCTGGCCTGGTTGGCTGCCAGGCACGTCCTTGTGTCATGGTTGTCGGGCTGCTGATGGGGAGGACTGGGTCCCAGAGCAGCTGGCTGCATGGTCTGGGGGTTCCCAGGGCTGGTGCTAGCCTGCTAGTGGGTGGGTAAACCCCCAGTGCTAATAGGCTAGAGGGAGGACTTCAAAATGGTGCTTCTAAGCACCAGTGTCCTCATGGTAGAACGAGCTCCCATAAATGGGCTGCTGCCAGTGTTTGCATCCCCAAGGGAAGTCCCAGTTGCCTCCTGCTTCTCCAACAGTCTCTCCAAGATCAGCAAGTGGGTCTGACCCAAGCTCCTTTGAAATTACTGCCTCTCTGCTGAGACTCAGAGTGTGAGATTTTACACACATCCTTTAAGAGCAGAGCCTCTGTTTCCTGCAGCCCTCTGACTCTGTTCTGGGGGCTCCTCTTCTCATGCATGACCCCTCAGCTGGGGAGCCAGATGTGGGTCTCATACCCCTCACTCGTTGGGATGAACCTCTGCAATTGTGATTATCTTCCTGTTTGTGGCTCACCTACCCAGGGGTATGGGTCTTGACTATACTGCATCTCTGCTCTTCCTACTAGACTTGTTTTGGTTCCTTCTTTATATCTTTCATAGTAGAAAATCTTTTCTGCTAGTCTTCAGGTCGTTCTTATAGATAGCTGCTCTATAAATAGTTGTAATTTTGGTGTGCCTGTGGGAGGACGTGAGCTCAGAATGTGCCATCTTGGCCAATGCTCCTCTTCTCAGCAAAACCATGAGAGACCCTGAGCCAGGACTACCTAGCCAAACTACTCCCAGATTCTTGACATACAGAAACTATGAGATAATAAATATTCATTGTTTTTAATTGTAAAGTTTTGGAGTAATTTGTTGTACAGCTATAGATAACTAATACATATGGCCACCTCTGAGTTCAATGGGACAGAATATATAATCCTCATGCAGAGAGAGGTATAGTAAGGAGAGAAATTGGAATATTTGGTGAGCAGTAATATCTATGACAGTAGCTAAAATATATTTTTAAATTTATTTTCTTTCTTTATTTATTTTTGGCTGTGTTGGGTCTTCATTGCTGTGCATGGGCTTTCTCTAGCTGCAGCGAGTAGGGGCTCCTCTTTGTTGCAGTGTACGCAACATCATTGCAGCGGCTTCTCTTGTTGTGGAGCACAGGCTCTAGGTGCACAGGCTTCAGTAGTTGCAGCACGCGGGCTCTAGAGTGCAGGCTCAGTAGTTGTGGCACACGGGCTTAGTTGCTCCTTGGCATGTGGGATCTTCCTGGACCACTGCTCGAACCCGTGTCCCCTGCATTGGCAGGTGGATTCTCAACCACTGCACCACCAGGGAAGCCCCTAGCTAAAATATTTAAATCTAGTCCTCTACCTTTTCATTAGACAAATATCTAAAGCAAGGAATAAATCATATAACCTCTGTACATTTACTCCCTTTTCCCTATCCTGTCATCCAGGAAGTTCCATAATCAGCAAGTAAGGAGGTGTTTAAGTCTGGGTTCTGATACCCCCTTCCTAATCCCTACCCCCTTCTAATTCATAGAAGTGTTGTCAGATTCCATTCTTTTTCCTGCTTTTGATCCCTCCTTAGTCTCGAATCAACCAGTTTTATATTCTGACTCTACTACTCAGTTTTACAAAGAAAGGAGATTTCTTATTCTAAGCTTTCCCCTCTTTTCCTATTTCAAGCCTGGAGTCCTTCATCCTCACTTTCTGGATATTTCACTAATACCTCTTTCCTTTCTCCTGCCCCAGTCCCAGCATTCACAGAGAGACAGCTTGGAACAGAGCATTGGCCAGTTTATAGGCATTAAAAACTCTCATTCAACCCTAAGCATGACGTTGGCTTTGTTCAAGTTTTTCAAAATGGAGATTTATATTGTTTTTCTGTTTATAAAGGAAATAAAGGCTCATAAAAAATGAAACAATAGAGAAATAAAAACTGAAAGTTCTCCAGAATTTTTATTATGCATATACAAATAAACACATATGTTTTTATAAAACTGGCATTGTAAAATGCATTCTCTTCTATAATTTTTTCAGTTAATAAATTGTGGTCTTTTTTCTATGTCAGTACTAACCAATCTATCTTATGATTATTAAAACTACACAATAAAGGGGGGCCATAAAGTATGGAAAAATAGGCAAATACACATAATTGATTTATTGATATGACATTACAATACATAATATGTTCAGTGATATTTCATGATATGTTCAATGTTTTGTCATTCATTAACAATGTGTAGTTCAATGCTCTGTGTAATATTGCAATGAACATAGTACATAAATACAGAATTTCCATCAACCCCTACACATGCATCTGAAATGCATCGCCTCAATTGATTGTGGACTTGGTTTCACTGAATAAGCCTGTTCCTTTGGTGTACACCAGAAGAAGTAACCAAGGGGGTAAGTATCTATCTGATTTTTTCTTTTTTTAACATCTTTATTGGAGTATAATTGCTTTACAATGGTGTGTTAGTTTCTGCTTTATAACAAAGTGAATCAGTTATACATATACATATGTTCCCATATCTCTTCCCTCTTGCATCTCCCTCCCTCCCACCCTCCCTATCCCACCCCTCTAGGTGGTCACAAAGCACCGAGCTGATCTCCCTGTGCTATGCGGCTGCTTCCCATTAGCTATCTATTTTACGTTTGGTAGTGTATATATGTCCATGCCACTCTCTCACTTTGTCACAGCTTACCCTTCCCCCTCCCCATATCCTCAAGTCCATTCTCTAGTAGGTCTGTGTCTTTATTGCCGTCTTGCCCCTAGGTTCTTCATGACCTTTTTTTTTTCCTTATATTCCATATATATGTGTTAGCATACGGTATTTGTTTTTCTTCTATCTGATTTTTTAATAAATTTATGCTTCCAGACTCTGTGGCCACTCTATATACCACTGTGTGGATATCCTGTAATTTATTTAACCAATCCTCTTCTAATGGGGCATTTAGGTTGCTTCCAGTTTTTCAGAATTGTGACTAACAATGTGGTGAACATCCATATTCATATTCATATACCTTTGTGGATTTATCTGATTATTTCATGGAGATAAAGAAGAATTGATGGGTCAAAATGGATGACATTAGAAATTTGATGTTATTGCCAAACTGCCTTCCACAGAATAAAATCAGCTTATGTTACCACTAACATTTGAATCAGCTTATATGACCACTTACAGTACATGAGACTCTTTCCCCACAAATTCACCAACACAGGTATCACTAATCATTTAAAATTTTGCCAGTATGATTCCTATTATTGTTTTAATTTGAATTTCTATAGGGAAGTCGCTGGAGGTTCAGTGGTTAGGACTCCCTGTGGCATAGCCAAAAAAAAAAAAAATTGAATTTATTTAATTATCAGTGAGGTTGAGAGTATATATTTCAGTGGTTTTAGTATGTTTGTTATGTGGTACAACATCTCTGGTCGTTTTTGTTTGTTTTTAGTGGTTTTTATTATGAAATAAAACAGATACAGAAAAACACAGTCACACACAGAGCTTAGTGAATTATTACAAAGTGCACTCCTTTTTAACCAGTCCAGAAAGATGTGAACTTTCAAAAATGCAAACGTGTGTTCGCATGTCCAATCACGTAAGTTAGTTCACGTGTCTGGCATACATTGTCACATGCATGCATCCTCTACAAGTGCTTATGCTTTTGTGTACTTTACTGTACAGTACTGTATAGATATAGTACAGCATCTTTATTTCAAGCCTAGGATGCCCGGAAGCAAGCATAAAAACAGCGGTGACGTAGCTGGTACTGCTAAGAAGCGCCAAGTGATAACGATGGAAACAAAAGTGAAAATAATTGAGAGAGTGCAGCGAGGCGAAAAGATGGTAGACATCGCCTGTTCTTATAATATGAATCGTTCAACCATTGGCACGATTCTAAAGAACAAGGACAAGACCATGAAATATGTGAAGTCTGCTGTGCCAGTGATGTTGACAGTAATACCAAAGAAGCGTGGAAAAGTGATGGAGGAGATGGAGAAACTTCTCAGTGTGTGGATGCAGGATTGGCATCAGTATCGAGTCCCGGCTCAGCTTAATGCTGATTCAAGAGAAAGCTAAAAGCCTTTATGAAGACTTGAAGAAGAAACACAGTGAAGAATCAGAGGGTGCATCTTTTAATGCCAGCCATGGCTGGTTTCATTGTTTCAAGGCTAGAGCCAACCTTCACAACGTAAAAGTAAGTGGTGAGGCAGGGAGTGCAGATACGGTAGCTGCCCAGGAATTTCCTGAAACGCTTTGAGAAATTATTGATGAAGGTGCGTACTTAACCAAGCAGGTTTTTAATGTGCACGAGACAGGACTGTATAGGAAGAGGATGCCAGACCGAAGTTACATCAGTAAGGAGGAAAAGTTGATGCCAGGGTATAAAGCAGCAAAGGATAGGCTAACTCTGTTGTTTGGTGGCAATGCTTCCAGCAATATGAAGCTGAAGCCACTCTTAGTTTATCATTCAGAGAACCCAAGAATCCTTAAAATCATAGCCAAGGGCTCTCTTCCTGTTGTGTGGAAGAGTAACCCCAAAGCCTGGGTTACACAGGCCATTTTCCAGGACTGGTTTTTCCACCACTTTATCCCAGAGGTAGAGAAATATTGCTTGGAGAAGGATGTCCCATTCAACGTTCTTTTGCTGCCCCACAATGCTCCAGGCCACCCCCCATTCATGGAGGACTTTCATCCCAGTGTCAAAATAGTGCATCTGCCACCAAATACTACATCGCTCATCCAACCTATGCACCAGGGAGTTATAGTGACTTTCAAGAAATATTATTTATGTCATACTTTTCATCAGGAAGTAAAGGCAAGTGACAAATCAGGAACAACCTTGCAACAATTTTGGAAGGACTATAACATCTACAAGGCCATAAAAAACATTGACTTTGCTTGGCACGAGGTTACAGCCATCACCATGAATGGGGTTTGGAAGAACTTTTGCCTGCAGTTGGTTCACAATTTTTGTGGATTTGAGAAGGTGGATGAGGAGTTGAAAGAGGTCTTCAGCAACTTAGTGACCCTCAGAGAGAAGCTGGAGCTAGATCTGCAAGAGGATGACTTCATTGAATTCCTTGCTGTGCAACATGAGGAGCTTACTAATGAAGACCTGATGGAGTTGGAGGCCCAGAAAAAGGACAAAGAGAGACAAGAGGAAGAAGAAGTAACTGAAGAACCGAAGAGATTCACCACTCAGGAAATGGCAAGGGGATTTTCTTTATTTAAGGAGGCACTGTTAGTTTTTGAGGCACAGGACCGGAACATAGAATAGTACATGAAGGTTGCAGCAGCTGTTCAGAATGCAATCCAGTACTACCATGTCATCTATGATGAGAAAAAAAGAGCTACTACCCAGACATCACTGGATCGTTTTTTCAAGAGGGTAAATAGAATTGAATCCAGCAAGGAACAACCTGTGCCATCAACATCAGGCGTGAGTGAAATTGCAGCTTGCCCTCCATCTCCTATTGCTGATGATCCTTCAGCTCTACCATCTCCCACCTCCTCTCCCTCCTCCAGTCAGTAACTCTTCTTGCCTGTTCACTCGGTGCCAGCCCCTGTATGTATGCCAGCTGTTGTACTGTACTACTGTACTTTTCAAGGTACTGTACTGTAAGATTAAAAATGTTTTCATTTTTTGTGTTTGTTTTTAAAGTATTATTTGTGTGAAAAGTATTATAAACCTATTACAGTACAGTACTATATAGCTGATTGTGTTAGTTGGGTACCTAGGCTAACTTTGTTGGACTTACGAACAAATTGGACTTACGAATGCGCTCTCAGAACGGAACTTGTTCATACGTAGCGGACTTACTGTACGCAGGTCAAGAAATAAAACTTCGTTAGCTCCCTCAGAACACTTCCTTGTACCTTATCCCAATCATGTAATCACCTTCCTCCTCTCAAAAATAACCACTATCCTGACTTTTATAGCAATAATCTCCTTGCATTTCTTTATAGTCTTATCACCTGAGTGTGATACTACAGTTTAGTCTTGCCCTTTTAAAAAATTAATATATCTGTTTTCTTTGCTCTGTGTTTTAAGTCTCTTTTAATTTATCGTTTCTTTCTCCATCCCTTTCTTTTCCTTAGAATTTATCTGTTGAAGAACGTGGTCCATTTGACTTGTAGAGTTCCCACAGTTTGGATTTTACTAACTGCATTTCAAGGACAGTCCAGCATTGTTGTATGTCCTTTGTATTACCTACAAATTAGCAGCTGGATGCAGAGGCTTTATCAGACTCCAGGTTTGATTCCTTTGACAAGACTACACATTACGTGTGATTGCCTGGTTGTTGCTTTTTTGTGTGTGCTGTTAGCAGCCACTGATGCTCCTTGCCTAGATCCATTAATTCAGTGGAGGTTAGAAACTGGTAATTTTCTAATCCTTTCTTTTTATTTATTTGCTGAAATATATCTATAAAGACATGCTTCCAATTATCTACTACTTACCCAATGGTAGAATTCATAACGGGAAGGCAGGATAAATGCTTGATCCTTTCCCTTTATTTACCAGTTTTCAAGATAATGAATTAGTTCACTCTCATACTCCAAATATGATCAGCTTTTTAAAATATCACTGTGAGCTCAAGGACTTAAGCATATATAATCAGTTTTAATCCATTACACTTACTATTTTATATTGACACTCCAATTGTCCCATTTTTGCTCAGTAAGCGCTTCTTCAAGTTGTTTCCTGAGTCATTTTGACATGACCAGTAGTCTTTTTTTTTAAAATAAATTTATTAATTTATTTATTTTTGGCCACGTTGGGTCTTTGTTGCAGTGCGCGGGCTTCTCATTGCAGTGGCTTCTCTTGTTGCAGAGCACAGGCTCTAGGCACACAGGCTTCAGTAGTTGTGGCACGTGGGCTCAGTAGTTTTGGCTCGTGGGCTCTAGAGCGCAGGCTCAGTAGTTGTGGCGCACGGGCTTAGTTGCTCCGCGGCATGTGGGATCTTCCAGGACCAGGGCTCAAACCCGTGTCTCCTGCATTGGCAGGCAGATTCTTAGCCACTGCACCACCAGGGAAGCCCGACCAGTAGTCTTTGACAGCTTCCTTGCTAGGTGGTATGACAAAATGTTCCAGATTCATCTTGTACTTTTCCTGCCCTGGATCTAGAATCAACTATTTCTCTAAGACACCCTAGTTTCTTTTAGTGGGAAATGGTATTTCAACATCACAATCAGAGCATTAGAGATTCTTATTACTACTGGGTAGGTCACTGTTTTTAGACCTTGTCCGGTTGTGTTAACATCTTCCCTTAGTTTTTGATAATTTCACTGTACTGTATCTAAGTATGGACTTAGGCTTATTATTATGCTCAGTATCCATTATGCTTCCTAAATCTGAGGGTTTTGCTTCCTACATCAATTTTGAAAAATGCTTAACTTCATTCGAAACTTCAGTCAGTTTTCTAAAGTGGTTGTTAATTTTGCACTCCTATCCACAGTGTATGAGCGTTCCGGTTACCCCACATATTCATCAACAATTGGTATTGTCAGTCTTTTAAATAGCCAATCTGGTGAATGTGTAGTGATATCTCTGGTTCTTATTTGCATTCTCTAGGTGAGTAATGATGTTGAGCATCTTATCAATTGTTTGTTAGCCATTTGGATATCTTTTGTGATACGTTCAAACCTTTTGCTCAGTTTTTTAATTGGGTTGTGGTCTCTTTTTTATGGATTAGTATGAGTTCTTTATATATTACGGATACAAATCCTTTGACAGTTGTATGTGTTGTGAATGTTTTCTTCCAGTCTGTGCCTTACCTTTTCACTTTCTTAATGGTGTCTGTTGATGAGCTTACAGGCTAACTCTTGCATATTGTGGAATATTTCATTGTAAATTTTGTAATTTTTGAATTACATTTTGTAATTTTCAAGAACCCATCTTTTTATATGATCTGGGTTGAGATTTCCCCTATAGAAAGGGTTTGTATTTGCTCTTGTCAAATGTCTTAATGTAGGACCAATTTTTTACTTTAATGTTTTGGCTTGAAGGTCTAAAGACATATAGTTAGTGCAAATATGATCCTCAAACCCACTTGATGGTGGGCCTATGGTTACAGATTCTTGAGGGAGACTTTTTTTCATGCAGAGCAAGCTAAAACAGACATACTTCCTTGTTATTTCTTTTTGATGGTGGAAAAACTCTGGTCCCAGTTTTTCCTCGGCACCCTGCTTCATTTTCTGTCCAGGTGTCTTTTAAAACACCAAGTCCGGACTTCCTTGGTGGCGCAGTGGTTAAGAATCCACCTGCCAATGCAGGGGACACGGGTTCGAGCCCTGGTCCAGGAAGATCCCACATGCCACGGAGCAACTAAGCCCGTGTGCCACACTACCGAGCCTGCGCTCTAGAGCCTGCGAGCCACAGCTACTGAAGCCCGCATGCCTAGAGCCCGTCCTCCGCAACAAGAGAAGCCCGTGCACCGCAACGAAGAGTAGCCCCTGCTCGCCGCAACTAGAGAAAGCCACGCACAGCAACGAAGACCCAATGAAGCCAAAAATAAATAATAAAATAAATTTATATAAATAAATAAATAAAACACCAAGTCCTTGGGACTTCCCTGGTGGCGCAGTGGTTAAGAACCCGCCCGCCAATGCAGGGGACATGGGTTCGATCACTTTTCCAGGAAGATCCCACATCCCTCAGAGTAACTAAGCCCAAACGCCACAACTACTGAGCCTGCGCTCTAGAGCCTGCACACCACCACTACTGAAGCCCGCATGCTCTAAGGGCCTGCGTGCTGCAACTACGGAGCCCACGTGCTGCAGCTACTGAAGCCTGTACACCTAGAGCCTGTGCTCCACAACAAGAGAAGCCACTGCAATGAGAAGCCCACGCACCGCAACGAAGAGTAGCCCCCGCTTGCTGCAACTATAGAGGAAGCCCGCGTGCAGCAACAAAGACCCAACGCAGCCAAAAAATAAATAAATAAATAAAAAATATATAAAACACCAGGTCCTTGATTACTGAGACAGGCAACCTCCTCCACCCCCGATCAAGTCATATTTATCCAACAATTTTAACTCCCTCTTTATTTTTAGTCCCTCAACTTAAAAAAAAAAACTTTCTTAGGAGCTCAAATGTACTATTTAAAATAATGTTTATGGTATTTTAGTCAGAATTTTATGTGTTTTGTAGCAGGGGGGTTTTCAGAAAATATAGACTGAAATATTAGTAGGAATACTATGCCAAATATTTCTGTACCCATCAAATCATTCCTTTTCTCATCTCCTCACAGTCACTTGGGAGAAAATATGTAATAAAGATGTGAAGGCCTCTCTAGTCAATGCAGACTTACTTGGAGTCTGAAAAGTCAAAACAGTGTAGCATAACTTTCCTCATTAAGATTCTGCTTAATCCTTAAGGATTTTGTTAACATTTGGTTTTGCTTAATTTTACCCACATCCTGTTTTCTCAGGAATGGGCCTTATACGAGGGTTCTAATGGCTTCTTGAACATCAAATAAATCTTAAAAGTAAAACTGTGACAGATTGAGTGTGAATGAATCAAACAGGCATTAAATTTCCATTAAAATACATATGGATTTAATAATTAGCAGGAAAGCTCCTCCTAATTAAAAAAATGTTTTAAGATAATGTTTGAGCTGTTAGAGAAATGTAAAATGTTCCTGGACTGTATTGTCTCAGCTTATATAGATTCCCTCTGAAACTCTGATGTCACAGCCATAGACCAAATAGTCCCAACCAGCGAGTGATAAAGCTAGCAGTTTCTGGCAAATAGTAAGCATTTAAGAAATTTTAGCTTAATCTCTATTTTTCATGTGTTTGAAACACCCCTAAACTTATTTCGATGGAAGAAACTTCTTTCATACTTGCCCTCAGTCTAGTAGAGGAGTCAATGTGCAAACAAATGAAAACAATAGAATGTGCAGGGAATGGTACAGAGAAAAGGAGGGGTTAGTACCGCAACCTAAAGCAACATAGAAAGTCAGCCCAGATGATGCTTGACCTGAGTCCTAAAAGAAGAGCTGTTTTGCCTGCTGCACTACTATCAGCAGAGGGACAGCGTATGTAAAGACTTAGAGGTGGGGAAAAGAGCTTGGGATTTGTGGAGAACTACAATTGAGAGTGGTGCAGTGAAAGACAAGGCTACATGGGCAGTTAGAGGTCTGACTAAAGAGGATTTGCGTTCCAAGATCTTGGGTTTTATCCTGAAAGATCAATATTTTGATTACTATCACAGCACTTTAGCACTCATTTTATATGTATTTTTAGTATCACCTTTACCAAGGCATAATTTATATACAATAAAATGCACCTATTTTAAGTGTACATCTTGGTGACTTGACAAATTTATATACCTATGTAACCACTACCACTCAGTCTATAGAATTTTACCATTATCTCAGAAAGTTCCCTTGTGCCCCCTTCTCAGTCAACTTCCCCAACCCCCAACACACACACCTAGGCAACCACTATAGATTTCTGTCAATATAAATTAGATACAGCTTTTTAAAAGTTTTGATTAAATAGAATTACATAATATATACTCTTGTGTAGGTATATATTTCTTTTGCTCAGCATGATGTTTTTGAGGTTCACCCATGTTGTTGTGTATAACAGTAGTTTTTTTTTTTATTGCTGAGATTTCATTAGATTTATATACCACACTTTATCTAATCACCTGTGATGGACATTGGTCATTTCCTGTTTCTGGCTATTATAAAGCTGCTATAAACATTTGTGTATAGGTCTTTGTCAGTAGTCACTTTAACATGTGTTGTAGCTAATAAATTTTCTGGAAAGACCCTACCATCCCACCACCTCTAGCCAAAGTATCTGTGTGTGTTGCTGGGAGTGAAGGGAAGGCAGCAAGGAGAATTTGTTTCAGGTTGGGACAGTCATGGTACCTCATTCCCGTGCAAAAGTAATTGGTCCAAGGAGCAGGCATGCAACCAAAGATTAGTTAGAGTCTTTTCCCAGAAGAAAGAAAATCTTTTTTCCCTTGGGTTGCTAAAATGGGACTATATAAGCTTGAAGCTGCCACATCTTTCTTCCCTGGTGGCATAGAGGAAGCCCTTCTGTGGTAGGAGAGAATAAGAACAATGCATGGGGGGAAATGGGGGTGGGGGGAGAGAGAAAGAGAATTCCTGCCTCCTCCAGGACTTATTTATGCCTGACAGGAATACCCACATTTAGACATAACTGGGAATCCAAAGAACCTAATAAAGAGAAAATGGAGGCTAAAGGAGAAAGACATAGTGGAGACAGCTGAAACTCATGGATCATGTTCTCAATGTCCTGAGTTCCATAATGCCAACCTTTTCTTAACTTTGAAATTAAACAAGGAAGCTGCCGGTCTGAGCCCTTGACAAAGAGGGGTAAGTTGACTCCTCACTGTGGATTAAGGATATCACTAAGAGAATCGTTTCCCTACCACTCTTGCCTCTCCACCCATCCACAGTTCATTTCAACGGATATGTATTTATACCTGCCTGTGAATAGACTAGTGTGGTGGAGTTTGGGGATATAAAGATGAATAAGACAGTCTCTCCCTTCCAGGGCCTCACATACTAGTAGAGGAGGGATAACTCACTCAGCCTGGAGGTGAGGGCTATAAGGAGCTAAATCTTAGAGGATAAAATGAGAAAGAGACAAGAGCACTATAGGCAAAAATATGAAGACAAGAAACATTTAGTGTTCTAGAGTATATGGTCAAAGATAGGGCATAGCCAGAAATAATGCTGTAGAAGCAGGAGTTGGGTCATGAAAGACCTAGAATGCCACACTAACGTAAGACGTTTATATTTTACATTGTAGACATTGGGAAGTTGTATTAGTTTTTGAGACCTGCTAAACAAAGTACCATAACTTGGGAGCTTAAACAACAGAAATTTATTTTCTCACAATTCTGGAGGCTAGAAGTCCAAGATCAAGGTATCGACAAGTTTTGTTTCTTCTGAGACCTCTTTCCTTGGCTTGCAGATGGCTCTCCTCTCCCTGTGTCTTCACACGGTCTTCCCTCTGTATGTGTGTCTAAATTTCCTTTTCTTATAAGGACACCAGTCAGATTGGATTAGGGCCTGCTCTAATGGCCTCATTTCAACTTAATTATCTCCTTAAAGACCCTATCTTCAAATACAGTGACATTCAGAGGTACTAGAGGTTAGGGGACATATGTTTCATAAAAACATTTCATAAAAAATTCATAAAAATTCATATGTTTCATAAAAAAATTTTAGGGGACACAATTCAGCCCATAACAGAAGCCACTGAAGGATTTTAAGCAGGGAAGGGCATGAACAGATCTGTACTTCAGAAACATTACTGGTAATAGTGTGGAGGATGGACTGAAGGAGGACAAGACCAGAGGCATGAAGCCTTGTTAGGAGACTTTCGGAATTGTCCAGGCAAGAGATGATAAGGGCCTGAATTAGAGAGCCTACTCACAGACTGCTGCCTGATTAGAGTATTAGTCACTTCTGGATAGAGTGGCCCATGAGCAGTTGGTGACTCTTCCCACTAGGACAACTTTCGCTATATAAGATGTTTATGTACATTTGGTTTGAAGGAGAAGGGTAGGTGGAATGAGGCAGCAAGAAGTTCCATGAAGGATTTTTCAACCACATCATGGTTTTATAAGGCTCCCTAAGTTTGGATTGTGTTCCTTTACTTGTCACTGTTTCTATTCCTGTTCCTACTCTTGTTATGGAGATTTATTTTTGCTGTGGTAGAAAGATCGCAAATTATGGAGTTGTGGCTACTTGGAGCCATAATTCTGGTGAGCCATAATTACTAGGTGAGTAACCTTGGGGAAGTCATTTTATCTCTCTGAACTTCAGAGTCTTTTTTAGTGTAAAATGGGATGATAATAATAATATCTACCTCACAGGTTTGTTGAAAGAATTGAATGAGATCATGAATGAAAAGTATTTCGTAGAAACCTGTACACTTGTTATTTATTCTCCTTGGTACTCCCAAAGGATATTTTTATGTCTGTAGGTGGGAGTGGGAAGCAGATATTCTTTACAGAGAATTTGGTGGCTATGATTTATTGAGTTACCTGCCAGGAGCCCTAGATGTGAGCCCTAGAGTATCTCTTTCTTCTGGATGGGGATCCCCAGGTCACAGGAGTTGATTGGGTGGTAGTTGTATCAACATTTGAGAAAAATATGACTCTTCTCTTTTATTTGGATCTGACTACAAGGAAAGAAAAAAGTGCAGTTTGATTTCAGTAAATGCTAGAATTTGGGGGCATATTTAGTATCACTAAAACAAAGAAGGGAGAAAATAGACAAAAGCAGAGAAACAAGGGGTGAGAGCCAAAAGAGGGAATATAAAAACAGAAGACAATAGGAGAGCAAACTAGAAAAGAAAAGTACAATGACTTTCCCAAAATGTCTCCTATTTCAGACTTCTTATTTATGTCTCATTTCTTTAAGTATTATAAGAACCTCAAGGGAAAGGAGAGGAACTGTTCTGTTTAATATCATTTATGTATGTCTGGACAATGTCAACTCAATATTGTCGCTAGCAAGACATGATTCCTGGAAATATTGACTTGGGTTTGTTATTATGTATAATAATTAGTATTTCTGTGAATTATATACCTCAGTCAATGCAAAGATTTTACAACTGTTTTAAAAAGATAATTTAGTTGATCAAACATATAATTCTTCTAAAAACCATACCTTAGAGGGGAATGTTTCTTCAAAGAAGTCTGACATGTTTTCATATGAGAAAACATTTTCTTAAACTTGAAACTGAATACTAACAATATTCCTTGATAATCCACCAAATTTTTTTATTAAGAAACTAGAAAACATGGCAAGAATTGGTCCTCAGATGAGACCAGGGATCAATGATTCATTCATTCAACATGTACATATAGGACATGAGGTTTTTTGGCCAGGTGCTAGGTGTAGAGTGGCTGAATAAAACATAGTGCCTGCCGATTGTGTGGGATGCCTCGGTCTCAGCCAGTGAATGAGGTGGAGGAGTGAGGGGGAGGAGGAGGAGGGGGAGGAGGAGGGTGAAGAGGTGCCCAGGGTGAATCAATGGAAACCCCCTCACGAAGCTGGGAAAGCCCTTCAGCCGCAAAACAACAACAACAACAACATAGTGCCTGCCCTTGTGGAGTTTACAGTCATGTGGGAGAGTTAGATAGTAAATAAATACATAAATAAATATGCAGTTAACGTATAATTACAAATTGTGATAACTTTTATGAAGGAGAAGAACAAGTTGCTATGAATTAAAATAACAGTGGAGACTTTAGATGTGCGTTGCTAAGGAAATGACATTTAAACTGAAACCTGAAGGATGAGTAAGAGTTAGTCCTGAGAAGAATGGGGAGAAAGTAGCCTAGGCAGAGGAAACATCATGTTTTAGTCCTGAGGCAAGAAAGAATTCATCATGGAGTTCATCAAAGCAGGCTCATGTAGCAAATCTCAGGTAAAGCTCAGTAAAGGAAATCCTTCTCTTGTTTCTCCTGTCCTTATAGTTAATAATAATGGCTAAATGTCTTGGCTATGGTCAAGGCTGAAATAACTGCTAAGAGTTGAAACCCATGAGATCAGGGCTAACTCTGTCCCTGGGGAGGACAAAGAGATTTGGGGGGGGGGGCGGAATCTAACCTAAGGATCTAGCATAAACTTTATTTATTATATCATCATAGATGGACTACTTAAAATTTAGAAATTGGATTTTTCTTGACATTCCGCCATAGTTCCTTTTTACTATGTGAATTTTCCTGGTGATCTGATGACCTGTGTGGTTCCTGTGTTCCCTGTTTCTGTTATTGCTACTCCTCCTGCCATCACCACCTCTGTGACAATTTCCCAGGCCAGGCACCTTGGAGCCACCTTTGACTTTTCTGTCACTTGGCAGGAACAATAGATTCCACCTCTGCAGTGTCTCTCCAATGAGTTGCCTCTGGTCCATTCTCATGGCCACTGACTATGCCCAGGCTCTCCTGCTCAGTTCCTTGGCTCCAGCTTCATCCAACTTAATCCATCCTTCAGGTTACCACCATGTTAATCTTCCTTGAGTACTGTTTTAATTCTGCCCCTTTCTTAGCTCTGACCATTTGTTCTGTAAAGAAATTCCCATGAAGCTGATTTACTCTTAAGCCTCAGAAAGTGTCATCTTTAAGATTACCTCAAACTTTGTTCTTATTCAGTCTAGAGTACTTCTTCTTCTCCTATCCCCTACTCACTGTCTGGCCATTTCAACCCAACAGTCTTCCAGTGATTTAAGCCATTCTTTTATTCATTCAATAAATATTTATTGAATGTCTATTATGTATCAGGCACTGTGCTAGGCACTGGAGATACACAGTGAGCAAGGTAGATACAGTCCCTGCCCTTGTGGAGCCCACATTTTCACAAAAGGATGGTAAAGGTACAACAAAAGAAATATAATAAGCCAGAATAAAACAGGAACATTTCCCTTACAGCAGATTAAATAAGTTCCTCAGACCCTTCAAGCTGAAAGGCTGCATTGAAATTAGATTGCGAAGCTAGTGGGTCAAAAGTTACTCATCATCGGTATAGTGTAAGGTAGTAGAGAGAAATAAGGTTGGAGAGGTTAAGACCAGTTCATGGAGGGCCTTGAATACCAGGCTAATGAGTTTTAAACAGTTTATAGACAATGAGAAGGCATTCACTTTTTCTGTTCCCTTCTTAAAATTCAGATTCTAAAGAACTGCCAGCTTTCTTCATACCCAGCCTTCTTTAACAAAACTGGAAAAGGTGTTACCTATTAATCTTTACACTTTATGATTGACTAACAACCTACATTTGAGGTTGTTTCTTTTAATATTTGCATTTTAGCCAGCTTTTGTAAATTTACACCTTTTTTTTTCCCTAATAGTGAGATCAGAGGCGAAAGAAAGAAATGTCAGAAATCATAAAGACAAGCCATAAAATTCTGTATTCACCTTCTTCCCAGGCAGACCAAACTGGAACCTCCTAAACTTCCCTAGAAACACTGGGGTCAGAGGAGCATGTATCTTCCTAGTGTTCTCTATATCTGTTGGCCCTTTCTGCTTTCTCTGGATTGAGCCTCTCCTTCAGGCCCCTACCAGCCACTTCTCTGAGAGGAAAGCCCAGGGAAAGCTCTCCCTCCTCTGTCTTTACATGCCCTTTCCTCCCTCTTCCCAAGACTTCCAGGTGGTCTATTTGGTGCTATTTTAAATAACATTTAATGATATGTGCAAACCATAATGCTTCTTAACTGACAACCTATGACAATACCTCTTTGCCACCTAAATTACCTAGACTGATAGTAAGGAGATTTAAAAAAGAGTTGGAATTCGTCCTTTTCCCTTACAAGCAATATTATTGAACCCATAGACAATTAATTATGAACACAGTCATATTACTTCAGTTTGGCATGGGTTTACAACACATCATGCTTTTATGGTTGTTTCCAAACAACTTCCTGTCTACTCTCAGCCCATACATACCAGGACTCCCACATGTAACTCTTCTAATCACGGTAGAAGTAGCAATTTCCCAAACCATGTCCCTTTGCTGTTCCTAACTTCTGAGTTTAAAATGCCCTCTTAAGAGCCTCTTGAGCCCCAACTACTAAGGTATCACTTTGAAATCTGCCTGAAAAAATGTCCAAACTATCCATTTCCTTCCCTGTCATACAACTTGGCACATATGTTCTCACCATACTTAGTCCCTTTTCTAGTCTTCTTTACAACTTTTTCTAGAAATGCCTCTTCATACCACAGGAAGCACAGAGCTATATGTATTTTTGTTGTTCTTATTGTCACCTCTGTTCAAATATTAGGATAAATACCAGTTAGGACAAAAACCTAAAACCCAGTTATATTTTGATTATCTTAGCCTTAGACAGACTAGAATTAGTCACAACCCATACGCAAATCATGTATGATTGGGAGAATGAGGTTGTTTTAGCACGAAAGATAGTGGTACAAAGGATGGAATTTTGTCAGCTATTCCTAATGTAGGCTTCTTTTGCTAAAACTGCATAAAAACATGTGTCAATAGAACTCAGAGCATGATTGTTATGGAACTTGACAGCAGGGCTGCACTTCATCATTCTGGGCAGCTCACATCTGGGAATTACCACTGGAAAAATGTCTTTGTGCTGTCCCTCTTCTTTATCACAGACATCTGCTTTGGAGGGAAGATTTGGATGGAGTAAAGTTTCTAAGCAAGTAGGGAAGGCCTAGAAACAAACACTTCAAAGTGCAGACCATACTCCTTTCTCCTGATGTATTAGATTCTACAACATTTAAACTTTTTCCTGTCTGGAAGCTGGTACCAGTTTTCTCCCCTGTAGAAAACTGCTGTTCTTTAAAGGGATATAGAAATTCACTTTGACTAGAAACCACCTGAGGAGAGAACAGCTGGTCTTCAAGGTTGGAAAAACATTTTTCAAATGTTCTTTTGCCTCCTATGGGGTAACTCTGAGCTACTGACAATTTCCTTTTTCTTCCTGAAGCTGAGTCAGACAGGCATTACAGAACAAACACAGTCCCAAAAAAGAAGTCTCAATAGAAAGTTTGGGTTTTTCTTGCTTTCTAAGCTGTCTTGGCTTATCTTCCCTCCTAAGGCTTGCTGAAATCTGACTACTTTGGGGTTAAGTGTAGTGGATGGAATATAGGGTAACTCGGAGCTTCTACTATTAAACTCTTTTATTTAAATGTTCTAGGATTGACTAGCTGCTCTTTTATGAGAAAAAAAAAAAAGCCTCTGAAAGAGTATATTGATTTGAAAGGTTTACTCATCATATTCTAGGAATAGCTTACATTTTCCCATATTCTCTTTCTTTAGTAAGAAGTTCAAAATTAAGGAATCAATACACTCATATTTGTTAATGAAAATGATATCCGGCAAGTTACCAAAAATATAGGTGTAGGAGTAGTTTTTGTGTGTGTGGCTGCGTTAGGTCTTTGTTGCTGCGCGCAGACTTTCTCTAGTTGAGGCAAGCGGGGGCTACTCTTTGTTGTGGTACATGGGCTTCTCGTTGCAGTGGCTTCTCTTGTTGCGGAGCACAGGCTCTAGGAGCGCGGGCTCAGTAGTTGTGGCACACGGGCATAGTTGCTCCGCAGCAAGTGGGATCTTCCTGGACCAGGGCTCGAACCCAAGTCCCCTGCATTGGCAGGCAGATTCTTAACCACTGCACCACCAGGGAAGCCCAGGAGTAATGTTTTTAATCGCAAATAACTCTTCAGATGTACAAGAAAAATCTTTTCTTCTTCTGACTCAAATAGTGAGATATGAGATATGAGAATAGTCACTTTAGAAAGACAAGATTAGAATTAATAAGGTCATCACCTTTAGATTTAGGAGGTAAGTGTTTTAGGGCTAGAACAAGGTTATCACCAGTCAGTGCAATCAAGGTAAGGACTCCAGAACAGAGGAGTCATTTATTTATGAACCAAGTTTTTCACCCTTCTCATTATTGGCTATACCCTATCCTTAAGATTTGATCTTTCTTCTCCAGTCCTTTTACTTATTTATTTATTTTTAATAAATTTATTTATTTATTTATTTTTGGCTGCATTGGGTCTTCGTTGTTGGGTCTTAGTTGCTACACGTGGGCTTTCTCTAGCTGTGTTGAGCGGAGGCTACTCTTCGTTGTGGTGCACGGGCTTCTCATTGCGGTGGCTTCTCTTGTTGCAGAGCTTGGGCTCTAGGCGCACAGGCTTCAGAAGTTGTGGCACGCAGGCTCAGTAGTTGTGGCTCGCGGGCTCTAGAGTGCAGGCTCAATAGTTGTGGCGCATGGGCTTAGTTGCTCCGCGGCATGTGGGATCTTCCTGGACCAGGGCTCAAACCCATGTCCCCTGCATTGGCAGGCAGATTCTCAACCACTGCGCCACCAGGGAAGTCCCTCCAGTCCTTTTAGAGTATGGTTCTATTCCCTGAATATCTGCCAATATTCCTAGCCAGATCCAATTGTGTTAGCCTGATAGTATGAGGAATTCAGAAGGTTAAGTACTCATTTCTTGGGTTTTTACCCCTCATGTTTCCTGTCCTCCTGTCCCTTTTTAAAATTATGAGTCTTCATCCTTCTGAATTGTAGCTCTAGTTTTTCCTCTTGAGAAGCTTCTCTGACATTCTGTTTGTGCTAACAACCAGTCCTTCATACTTCACTCTGTTTAACCCTTATCGGGATTTCCCAGGTGGCGCAATGGTTAAGAATCCATCTGCCAATGCAGGGGACACGGGTTCAAGCCCTGTTCCAGGAAGATCCCACATGCTGCCAAGCAACTAAGCCCATGTGCCACAGCTACTGGGACCGCGAGCCGCAACTACTGAAGCCTGCGCGCCTAGAGCCCTTGCTCTGCAACAAGAGAAGCCACTGCAACGAGAAGCCCGTGCACCGCAACGAAGAGTAGCTGCTACTCGCCACAACTAGAGAAAGCCCGTACGCAACAACAAAGACAAAACGCAGCCAAAAATAAATTAATTAATTAAACAAACAAACAAACAAACAAAACACTTATCAAGCTATTTCAATAGCTGTTTATTAGACAGAGAACTCCCTCAGAATAGAGGCTCTCATTCATCTTTATATCCCCAGACACTGGTAAATAAGTGTCCATTGAATGAATGGATGAATGAAAAAATGAACAAGTGAACGGACGTCATTCTTAAAAAAACAATAGACCTGTTTCTAAGGTTACCAGTGACCTCCAAATTGCTAAAAGACAGGGAATTTCCTGGCAGTCCAGTGGTTAGGACTCAGAGCTTTCACTGCCGTGGCCCAGGTTCAATCCCAGGTTGGAGAACTAAGATCCTGCAAGCCACATGGCATGGCCAAAAAATAAATTAATTAAAATAAAATAAAATAGCTAAAAGACAATTTTCTGTCCTTATCATTCTTGACTTTTCTAGAGCATTGGACACTGCAGAATACTCTCTTCTTCTTGAAATTCCTCTTGTCTCTTATCTTTGATAAGTCTCTCCTGGCTCTCCTCTTCCTTCTCTGTGTACGCCTCAGTTTCCTTACTGACTTTTCCTCCTCTGCAGCACCTTAAATGTTAGAGTACTCCGTACTTCATTTTCCACCCTCTTTAGTTTTTCAGTACATGCTCCCTGGATGACCTAATCAATGGCTTCACACTCTTCACTCATGTCTCTGAAATCTCCACCCTCTAATTCATTTATTCCCTCTAATCAGGGGAAGAATAAATTCAGCTATCTATGTCCACAAGGACCTCAGCCTTAACATGCCCTAAACCAAGCTCCTTATCTCTCCTTTTCTGTCTAGCCCCAGTCTATGTTTTTGTTCATGAATCCCCCAACTTGGGAAGTGATACCATCATTGTGCTCATGTCAGCAATTATACATTGCAGAAGAAAAGACTAAAGAACTTGAAGATATAGCAGTAGAAACAATCCAAAATGAAGCACATAGAGGAAAAAGACTTACAAATGAAAAAGAGTATCAGTGGGACAACTTCAGGTGACTTAATATATGTATAAATGGAGTCCCCAAAGGAGAAGGGAGGGTACAGAAAAAATATTTGAAGATATAATGACTGAAAATTTTTCAAATTTGATGAGAACTATAAAACCATAGATCCAAGAAGTTTAACAAATCTTTAACACAAGAAGCATGAAGAAGACTATATCAAGGCACATCATAATCAAATTTCTTAAAGCTTAGATAAAGAGAAAGTCTTAATCCCTATTCTTCATCCCTGCTGCCTTAGGTTTGGTCCTCTTATGTCTTAGCTGGATATTTACAGTAGCCTCTAACTAATCTCCTTACCTCTGATTTACTTCCCCACCAGTCTTCTCCTTTTCACCACTATCAGAGAAGGGAGTTCTTGACTACTCACTGAATAAAATCCAAATCTCTTAGCATGGCATATCCAGACCTTTCCCCTCTCTCCAACCTCAATACCTCCCTTCACCCACGACTACTTGCATCCTCTAGCCACGTGGACCTATTTGTGGAAAGAGCTGTCCTCTCTCTGGCCTCTGTGCTTTACATGTACTGTTGCCTTAGCCCTTCCTTTACTTGATTTATTAATCTGTGGTTCCACTAATCTCTAGGCTTTTGGAAGGCAGGGACTATCTTTCTTCTCTTCAGTGCCTGTTACATAGCTCAATACATATTTTCAAGTGAGTGAAATTTTCATTTAAAATTATTTTTATTTATTAACAGCCCAACAGTCTGGGAAGTCTATTGTCATACACCTATACATTGAGATCGAAGAGAAACTGTCTTTATTTTCACAAGCCAGAAAAATTTCTTCTCAATACAAGGTTTTGCTGGCTGTTAATACATTTGTCTTTGGCTTCATTTAATTTTTAGCTTACTGAGATTCATGAAAAATTTCAATTGATGATTGTGCTTAAATAAGCTATTAAAATGGTATCATTTATCATCAGTAATACTCACTAAAATGCCTGAGAATGGGGCTTCCCTGGTGGCGCAGTGGTTGAGAATCTGCCTGCTAATGCAGGAGACACGGGTTCGAGCCCTGGTCTGGGAAGATCCCACATGCCACGGAGCAGCTGGGCCCGTGAGCCACAGCTGCTGAGCCTGCGCGTCTGGAGCCTGTGCCCCGCAACGGGAGGGGCCGCGATAGTGAAAGGCCCGCGCACCGCGATGAAGAGCGGTCCCCGCACCGCGATGAAGAGTGGCCCCCACTTGCCGCAACTAGAGAAAGCCCTCGCACGAACCGAAGACCCAGCACAGCCAAAAATAAATAAATAAATAAATAAATAAATAATAAATAAAATTTAAAAAAAAAAAAAAAATGCCTGAGAATGGCTGTGTTTTCTGGATGTCTTAAATATGTGGCAGTTTCTTTTATGAATGAGCATTCAACATGTTCCATTTCTACAAAAAAAGATGGGAGCTCTTTTGATAACTGCCAGAAAAGAAAATCACTGAGAGTGCATATTCATTCCTGCAAACAATTAGGGATAGTTTTTACACATATTCAGAGACTGTCTGCATAGGTATTACAGCCTCCATGCAGAAACTAGTGGCCCATTCACTGCCACTGGGCTTGTAGAACATGCCCAGGTGGATGGAGAAGGCATAGACTAGGGCTTTATAAATTAATAAAGTTAATGTTTAAGACAAACTGTATTGAGGTAAGTAGAAATGTGATTTCATTAAATTGTTTTTACACTAATTGGATTGAAACTCATAAAAAAGTTCCATTAGTGAGTTCCCCGTCAAGCAGTGAATCTGAAGTAGGATTGGGGAAGTCATATGCCCTTATGAAGACATAATGTTGTTTTCAAAGGGCAGTCATCGACCCTTGAAAACTACAAACTATCCACCCTGAATCTGATTATGTGGAAGAAGGATTTTGTTCTCTGATGGGAACGTGCTACACATGGAGATCCATTAGTAGTGGGAGAGACTAAGATGTTAACCCCAAATTATAATGTTATTGACCATGTTAAGGGTACTATAAGAGGACACAATTTTATCAGGAAATGTCTGATAGGCAGTGGAAGATATGTATCTTGAAAGAAACCTCAAATTCTGGAGATATTAATTTGAGTCATCAATTTGTATATGGGAATTGAAGCACTTAGAGTGTGTGAGATCACTCAAAGAGAATGTATGAAGCTGGAAGAAAATAGTGAAGTCATTATTATCACCATCTCAACCATTTATTGAATGATTCTTACTGTATGCTAGGCATAGTGCCAAGTACTTTCTATGCATTATCTCATTTATCCTTCGCAAAAACCCTACACGGTTAGGTGCTCTGGAGTCTTTGGCAATGCTAACATTTAGGAGACTGACAGCTGAGGGTACTCTATCAAGTGGGTCTGAAAAGGAGCCATCAGAGAAAAAGGAGCCTTCAGAGAAAAAGGAGGAGGTGATGTCATTGAAATCAAGGCAAGATAGTATTTGGGGAAGGGAGAGGTCAGCAGTGCCACATGCTGCAGAGATGCCAAGGAAAATGAGGAGTACAAAGGAGCCACTGGCTTGCCAATTCAGAGGTTGAGGATGACCTGGGAAACATTTTCAAAAGAGTGGTGAGGGAGGGATGAGAGACATATTACAAAGGGTTGAGGAAAGAATGGAATGCGCAGAGGAGAGGCAATTAGGAGGGGCAATTTAGGCTGGAAAGGGAAATAGTGTGGAACTTAAGAGGAGAGTGGTAGGGGAAGGGAGAAAAGAACAAATAGAAAAGACAAGACTAAGAGCCTAGCCAAGGTGTACTATTTCCAGAAAGAAGGTAAGTATAGAAGAGAGAGAAAAGATGGAGGACGAAGGTATGATTAAGAGGTCTAGTGTTAGGGTGAGCTTTGAACAGGGAGAGGGTCTCTTAGTGAGATTAAAAGAAAGGAGAAGTAGAAGATATAGAAAGAGCTCAGGGGAATTTACTACTAGGGGGTTCTATTTTGTTCTGAAAAGTAGGAGGCAAAATCACCTGCTTCAAATTAGGTGGGCAGGGGTCTTGAAAAAAGTGGGAAAGGTTGTGATATGGGGCATAACTACTCATATTCAAAAAGGTGTACTCTAATCTGCTGAAGACTTTAAATCAGAGTTGAAAAATAGGAGAAAGTATGTCCTAATAGGCCCTCCTCTTTTATAAAAAACCATGTTCCCAGACTCTCTCGATAGAGCCCTGCCTTGAATTTGGGGCATGGGGTTTTCTCTGTGGAGGGGAACTGAAAAAGGTGGTATGTAAAAGAGTAAAGGAGGAGGACAAGATGTGGAAAGTGCTCAAGAGCAGGTTATACACGTTTCAGAAATGCAAGGAAGGTAATTAAAATAGCCAAAACCCCTGTGTTTTCCTCAAACCCTGGTTTGAACCTAAATGTGTACTGTGGATAGGATGCACTCTAAATGTGTCCAATGACAAATTTCTTGGAAATTTAACTACCTCTGGAGCTCTGGGAGAGATCTATACCTAACAGTCATCTTTAGAGGGCAGTGGTGATCTATCCAGGGATGTTATTTTAAAATAAAAGCAAAATGTCTAATAACAATTTAAGTATCTGTAATGAAGAACATCTCCATTTCAAAGTATCACTTGAAATGAAATAGACATCCTATTAGAGTGTTTCTCAGATTGTGGTCTGAAGTACAATTGCATGGGGAGGGGGTTGGATAGGAGTTGGGAGCAGGAGAGGATAGAAGAGATTAATGTTGTGTTTTCTTGACTCCCACATCAGACCTACTAAATTAGAATCTCTGGAGTGGGGCCTGAAATCTAAATATTTTACAGATGTTCCAGGTAGTTTTAAAAATGTTTTATTATGGAAAATTTCAATCCCATACAAAACCATTATCATACTAGATAATTCTTGGTTACACTAAAGATCTGTCTACTTCGATCATTGGGAAATTATGAGCTTACCCCACATTTCCATCCACGGTTCCAAGGCTGTATGTATCTCACTGACATATCATTTCCCCAAATGTTCACGATTATGTTTACATAATGGCAGATAGGTGTTTTAAATCATGAATGGGTGTAGAATTTAAATTTTTTGGATACATATTGAGATGATTATACAGTTTTGAACTATATAAATAAAGTTTCTAATGTAGAAGCATTCCTGTGATAAAAATCCTTCTTGGCAGTGAAATTGAGTTTGATTCCTTTATATTTTATTTGGGATTTTTGCAACTATGTTCATGAATAAGATTGTCCTGGATTTTTTTTTTCTTCTCTTACTGTCCTTGTTGGATTTTAGCTTCAAGGGTATGCTAGTCTCATAAACTAGCACAATTTATCAACATGTTTTAGCAACTTTTTTTTCAGCATTGCTTCTTATACTCCCCTATTTCCTTCTTGGTTTATTTTTATTTTGTTTTGTTGTTTTTTTTTAAACCAAGAGTTGACTAGCTAATTCATTCAGCAAATACTGTTTGCTCATCTCCTATGAAAAGCACAGCTTAATTCTGACAATACTGTGGTAAGTCAGTTAAAGTATCACTGCCATTGCTTTTTTTTTCTTTTTACCTTTTGACCTCCTTCACCCATTTCTCCTACCCCCGCCCCCCAACTTTGGCAACCACTAATCTGTTCTCTGTATCTATGAGCTCGTTGTTGTTGTCATTGTTGTTTTTAAATTCCACATACAAGAGCGATCATAAGGTATTTGTTTTTCTCTATCTGACTTCTTTCACTTAGCATAATGCCCTTGAGGTCCATCCATTTTGTCACAAATGGCAAGATTTCATTCTTTTTTATGGCTAAATAATATTCTTGTGTGGGTGTGTGTTTGTGTATATCACAATTTCTTTATCCATTCATCCATTGATGGAAACTTGGTTCATTTTTATACTGGTTTGAGTACATTCCTTAATAGGTCTTTCAGCAAGATTGTTTTTTTTTTGTTTGTTTTTTTTTTAAAGGATTTTCTTATTTATTTATTTATTTATTTATTTATTTTTGACTGTGTTGGGTCTTCGGTTCGTGCGAGGGCTTTCTCCAGTTGCGGCAAGCGGGGGCCACTCTTCATCGCGGTGCGGGGACCGCTCTTCATCGCGGTGCGCGGGCCTTTCTCTATCGCGGCCCCTCCCGTCGCGGGGCACAGGCTCCAGACGCGCAGGCTCAGCAATTGTGGCTCACGGGCCCAGCTGCTCCGTGGCATGTGGGATCTTCCCAGACCAGGGCTCGAACCCGTGTCCCCTGCATTAGCAGGCAGATTCTCAACCACTGCGCCACCAGGGAAGCCCCAGCAAGATTGTTTTGATGGTAAATATTCTAAGTCTCTGTAGTTCTTCAAATACATTTATTTTGCTTTTACTCCTAAATTATAGTCTATCTAGGTATAGTCTTTTAGATTCACCCAGTCCATGGAGCCCTCTGGATTTCAACAGTTCTGAACACACTTTATGTTCATTTCTCAGTTCAGCATTCCTGAACTACATAGGTAGTATGAATTTGAACCACGTGGCTAATTTAGTGCATACTTGGAGATCTAGTTTCTCTCCAATATCTATTTTCTATCCACAGTCCTGGCTAATGAGCCACAACTTCCTTGTGAACCCAAGGTATCAGAATAAAGAGATATGGGTGTGGCTACTTTGAAAAACAGTTTAGCAGTTCCTCAAAATGTTAAATACAGAGTTACCATATGAACCAACAATTCTATGCCTAGGTATCTACCCAAGAGAAGTGAAAACACATGTCCACACAAAAAATTGTGCATAAATGTGCATAACAGCATTATTCATAATAGCCAAAAAGTAGAAGCAACCCAAATGTCCACCAACTGATAAATTGATAAACAAAATGTATATTCATACAACAGAACACTATACAGCCATAAAAATAAACAAGTACTGATTCGTGCTACAACATTGATGAATTTCGAAAACATTATGCTAAGTATCCAGACACAAAGGCTACGTGTTGTATGATTTCATTTATATGAAATATCCAGAATAGACAAAACTACAGAGACCAAAAGTAGATTAGTGGTTGCCTAAGGCTGGGGAGTGGACGGAAGGGTGAGGCAGATGAGAATGGTTGTTAACAGGTATAAAGTATCTTTTGGGGATGATAAAAATATTCTAAAACTAGATTATGGTGATTGTTGCAGAACTCTGTAGATATACTAAAAACGATTGAATTGTACACTTTAAACTGGTGAACCTTATGGTAGATAAATTATATCTCAATAAAGCTTTTATTAAAAAAAAAACTAGAGCAGGGGTTGGCAAATTTTTCTGTAAAGGGCCAAAGAATAAATATTTTAGACTTTGTGCACCATGTGGTCTCTGTCAAAACTATTCAACTCAGTCACTATAGCATGAGAGCAGCCATGGACAATATGCAAATGAATGAGCATGGCTGCATTCTAATAAAACTTTATTTACAAAAACAGGTGGTGGGCCAGATTTGGCCTGTGGGCTATGGTTTGCTAACACCTAAGCTAGAGTGATAAGAAAAAGCTTAAGCCATGGAGGTATTGGAACTAGTTATAGGTCATAGTCTGCAATTTTAACAATGCTACCACAGGAGCTATCTGGCTTCAGCTTTGGCTTCAACTTTTTTTTTTTTTTAACATCTTTATTGGAGTATAATTGCTTTACAATGTTCTGTTAGCTTCTGCTATATAACAAAGTGAATCAGCTATATGTATACATATATCCCCATATCCCCTCCCTCTTGTGCCTCCCTCCCATCCTCCCTATCCCACTCCTCTAGGTGGTCACAAAGCACCAAGCTGATCTCCCTGTGCTATGCAGCTGCTTCCCACTAGCTATCTATTTTACATTTGATAGTATATATATGTCAATGCTACTCTCTCACTTTATCCCTGCTTACACTTCCCCCTTCCCGTGTCCTCAAGTCCATTCTCTATATCTGCATCTTTATTCCTGTCCTGCCCCTAGGTTCATCAGAACCATTTTTTTTTAGATTCCATATATATGTGTTAGCATACAGTATTTGTTTTTCTCTTTCTGACTTACTCTGTATGACAGACTCTAGGTCCATCCACCTCACTATATATAACTCAGTTTTGTTTCTTTTTATGCCTGAGTAATATTCCATTCTATATATGTGCCACATCTTCTTTATACATTCTTCTGTCAATGGACACTTAGGTTGCTTCCATGTCCTGGCTATTGTAAATACTGCTGCAATGAACATTGTGGTACAGGTCCCTTTTTGAATTATGGTTTTCTCAGGGTATATGCCCAGTAGTGGGATTGCTGGGTCATATGGTAGTTCTATTTTTAGTTTTTTAAGGAACCCCCATACTGTTCTCCATAGTGGCTGTATCAGTTTACATTCCCACCAACAGTGCAAGAGGGTTCCCTTTTCTCCACACCCTTTCCAGCATTTATTGTTTGTACATGTTTTGATGATGGCCATTCTGACAGGTATGAGGTGATACCTCATTGTGGTTTTGATTTGCATTTCTCTTATCATTAGTGATGTTGAGCATTCTTTCATATGTTTGTTGGCAATCTGTATATTTTCTTTGGAGAGATGTCTATTAAGGTCTTCCACCCATTTTTGGATTGGGTTGTTTGTTTTTTTGATGTTGAACTGCATGAGCTGCTTGTATATTTTGGAGGTTAATCCTTTGTCAGTTGCTTCATTTGTAAATATTTTCTCCAATTCTGAGGGTTGTCTTTTCATCTTGTTTATGGTTTCCTTTGATCTTCAAAAGCTTTTAAGTTTCATTAGGTCCCATTTGTTTATTTTTGGATTTATTTCCATTTCTCTAAGAGGTTGGTCAAAAAGGATCTTGCTGTGATTTATGTCACAGAGTGTTCTGCCTATGTTTTCCTCTAAGAGTTTTATGTGTCTGGCCTTACCTTTAGGTCTTTAATCCATTTTGAGTTTATTTTTGTGTATGGTGTTAGGAAATGTTCTAATTTCATTCTTTTACATGTAGCTGTCCAGTTTTCCCAGCACCACTTATTGAAGAGACTGTCTTTTCTCCACTGTATATTCTTGCCTCCTTTATCAAAGATAAACTGACCATATGTGTGTGGGTTTAACTCTGGGCTTTCTATCCTGTTCCATCGATCTACATTTCTGTTTTTGTGCCAGTACCATACTGTCTTGATTACTGAAGCTTTGTAGTATAGTCTGAAGTCTGGGAGCCTGATTCCTCCAGCTCGGTTTTTCTTTCTCAAGATTGCTTTGGCTATTCAGGGTCTTTTATGTTACCATACAGATTGTGCAATTTTTTGTTCTACTTCTGTGAAAAATGCCATTGATAGCTTGATAGGGATTGCATTGAATCTGTAGATTGCTTTGGGTAGTATAGTCATTTTCACAATGTTGATTCTTCCAGTCCAAGAACATGGTATATTTCTCCATTGTCTTTAATTTCTTTCATCAGAGTCTTTTAGTTTTCTGCATACAGGTCTTTTGTTTCCTTAGGTAGGTTTATTCCTAGGTATTTTATTCTTTTTGTTGCAATGGTAAATGGGAGTGTTAACTTAATTTCTCTCTCAGATTTTTCATCATTAGTTTATAGGAATGCAAGAGATTTCTGTGCATTAATTTTGTATCCTGCTACTTTACCACATTCATTGATTAGCTCTAGTAGCTTTCTGGTAGCATCTTTAGGATTCTCTATGTATAGTATCATGTCCTCTGCAAAGAGTGACAGCTTTACTTCTTCTTTTCCGATTTGGATTCCTTTATTTCTTTTTCTTCTCTGATTGCCGTAGCTAAAACTTCCAAAACTATGTTGAATAATAGTGGTGAGAGTGGGCAACCTTGTCTTGTTCCTGATCTTAGAGGAAATGGTTTCAGTTTTTCACTATTGAGAACGATGTTGGCTGTGGGTTTGTCATATATGGCCTTTTTTATGTTAAGGTAGGTTCCCTCTATGCCTACTTTCTGGAGAGTTTTTATCATAAATGGGTGTTGAATTTTGTTGAAAACTTTTTCTGCATCTATTGAGATTGTCATATGGTTTTTATCCTTCAATTTATTAATATGGTGTATCAGATTGATTGATTTGCGTATATTGAAGAATCCTTGCATTCCTGGGGTAAACCCCACTTCATCATGGTGTATGATCCTTTTAATGTGCTGTTGGATTCTGTTTGCTAGTATTTGGTTGAGGATTTTTGCATCTATGTTCATCAGTGGTGTTGGCTTGTAGTTTTCTTTTTCTGTGACATCTTTATCTGGTTTTGGTATCAGGGTGATGGTGGCCTCGTAGAATGAGTTGGGGAGTGTTCCTCCCTCTGCTATATTTTGGAAGAGTTTGAGAAGGATAGGTGTTAGCTCTTCTCTAAATGTCTGATAGAATTCGCCTGTGAAGGCATCTGGTCCTGGGCTTTTGTTTGTTGGAAGATTTTTTTTTAATTTTATTTATTTATTTATTTATTTATTTATTTATTTATGGCTGTGTTGGGTCTTCGTTTCTGTGTGAGGGCTTTCTCCAGTTGCGGCAAGCGGGGGCCGCTCTTCATTGCGGTGCGCAGGCCTCTCACTATCGTGGCCTCTCTTGTTGCGGAGCACAGGCTCCAAACGTGCAGGCTCAGTAATTGTGGCTCACGGGCCCAGCTGCTCCGCGGCATGTGGGATCTTCCCAGACCAGGGCTTGAACCCGTGTCCCCTGCATTGGTAGGCAGATTCTCAACCACTGCGCCACCAGGGAAGCCCTTGTTGGAAGATTTTAATCACAGTTTCAATTTCAGTGCTTGTGATTGGTCTGTTTATATTTTCTATTTCTTCCTTGTTCAGTCTTGGCAGGTTGTGCTTTTCTAAGAATTTGTCCATTTCTTCCAGGTTGTCCATTTTATTGGCATATAGTTGCTTGCAGTAATCTCTCATGATCCTTTCTATTTCTGCAGTGTCAGTTGTTACTTCTCCTTTTTCATTTCTAATTCTGTTGATCTGAGTCTTCTCCCTTTTTTTCTTGATGAGTCTGGCTAATGGTTTATCAATTTTGTTTATCTTCTCAAAACACCACCTTTTAGTTTTATTGATCTTTGCTATTGTTTTCTTCATTTCTTTTTCATTTTTTCTGATCTGATCTTTATGATTTCTTTCCTTCTGCTAACTTTGGGGTTTTTTGGTTCTTCTTTCTCTAATTGTTTTAGGTGTAAGGTTAGGTTGTTTATGTCAGATTTTTCCTGTTTCTTGAGGTAGGATTCTATTGCTATAAAATTCCCTCTTAGAACTGCTTTTGCTGCATCCCATAGGTCTTGGGTCATCGTGTTTTCATTGTCATTTGTTTCTAGGTATTTGTTCATTTCCTTTTTGATTTCTTCAGTGATCTCTTGGTTATTTAGTAGTGTATTGTTTAGCCTCCATGTGTTTGTATTTTTTACAGTTTTTTTCTCCTGTAATTGATATCTAGTCTCATAGCGCTGTGGTTGGAAAAGATACTTGCTACGATTTCAGTTTTCTTAAATTTACCAAGGCTTGATTTGTGACCCATGAAATGATCTATCCTGGAGAATGTTCTATGAGCACTTGAGAAGAAAGTGTATTCTGTTGTTTTTGGATGGAATGTCCTATAAATATCAATGAAGTCCATCTTGTCTAATGTGTCATTTAAGGTTTGTGTTTCCTTATTTATTTTCATTTTGGATGATCTGTCCATTGGTGAAAGTGGGGTGTTAAAGTCCTTTACTATTATTGTGTTACTGTCGATTTCCCTTTTATGGCTGTTAGCATTTCCCTTATGTATTGAGGTGCTCCTATGTTGGGTGCATAAATATTTACAATTGTTATATCTTCTTCTTGGATTGATCTCTTGATCATTATGTAGTGTCCTTCTTTGTCTCTTGTAATAGTCTTTATTTTAAAGTCTATTTTGTCTGATATAAGAATTGCTACTCCAGCTTTCTTTTGATTTCCATTTGCATGGAATATCTTTTTCCATCCCCTCACTTTCAGTCTGTATGTGTCCCTAGGTCTGAAGTGGGTCTCTTGTAGACAGCATACATACGGGTCTTGTTTTGGTATCCATTCAACCAGTCTATGTCTTTTGGTTGGAGCATTGAATCCATTTACATTTAAGGTAATTATCTATATGTATGTTCCTATTACCATTTTTTTAAATTGTTTTGGGTTTGTTTTTGTAGGTCTTTCCTTCTCTTGTGTATCCTGCCTAGAGATGTTCCTTTAGCATTTGTTGTAGAGCTGGTTTGGTGATGCTGAATTCTCTTAACTTTTGCTTATCTGTAAAGGTTTTAATTTCTCCATCGAATCTGAATGAGGTCCTTGCTGGGTAGAGTAATCTTGGTTGTAGGTTTTTCCCTTTCATCACTTTAAATATGTCTGGCCACTCCCTTCTGGCTTGCAGAGTTTCTGCTGAAAGATCAGCTGTTAACCTTATGGGGATTCCCTTGTGTGTTATTTCTTGCTTTTCCCTTGCTGCTTTTAATATTTTTTCTTTGTATTTAATTTTTGATAGTTTGAATAATATGTGTCTTGGCGTGTTTCTCCTTAGATTTATCCCGTATGGGATTCTCTGTGCTCCTTGGACTTGACTGACAATTTCCTTTCCCATGTTAGGGAAGTTTTCAACTAAAATCTCCTCAAATATTTTCTCAGACCCTTTCTTTTTCTCTTCTTCTTCTGGGACCCCTCTAATTCGAATGTTGGTGCATTTAATGCTGTCCCAGAGGTCTCTGAGACTGTCCTCAATTCTTTTCATTCTTTTTTCTTTATTCTGCTCTGCAGCAGTTATTTCCACTATTTTATCTTCCAGGTCATTTATCTGTTCTTCTGCCTCAGTTATTCTGCTATTGATTCTCCTCTAGAGAATTTTTAATTTCATTTATTGTATTGTTCATCATTGTTTGTTTGCTCTTTAGTTTTTCTAGGTCCTTGTTAAACGTTTCTTGTATTTTCTCCATTCTATTTCCAAGATTTTGGATCATCTTTACTATCATTTCTCTGAATTCTTTTTCAGGTAGAATGCCTATTTCCTCTTCATTTGTTTGGTCTGGTGGGTTTTTATCTTGCTCCTTCATCTGCTGCATATTTCTCTGTCTTCTCATTTTGTTTAACTTACTGTGTTTGGGGGTCTCCTTTTCGCAGGCTGCACGTTCATTGTTCCTGTTGTTTTTGGTGTCTGCCCCCAGTGGGTGAGTTTGGTTCAGTGGCTTGTGTAGACTTACTGGTGGAGGGAGCTGGTGCCTGTGTTCTGGTGGGTGGGACTGGATATTATCTTTCTGGTGGGCAGGGCCACATCCTGTGGTGTGTTTTGGGGTGTCTGTGAACTTGTTATGATTTTAGGCAGCCTTTCTGCTAATGGGTGGGGTTGTGTTCTTGTCTTGCTAGTTGTTTGGCATGGGGCATCCAGCAATGGAGCTTGCTGGCCATTGGGTGCAGCTGGGTCTTAGTGTTGAGATGGAGATCCTGGGAGAGCTTTCACTGATTGATATTATGTGGGGCTGAGACGTCTCTGGTGGTCCAATGTCGTGGAGTTGGCTCCTTCACCTCGGAGGCCAAGGCCTGACACCTGGCTGGAGCACCAAGAACCTCTGACATGTTGACCTCCAAATGGAAAAATCCTTTCTTTGTGTGAATATAGGTGGCCTTCGAGTTCCAGGTTTCAGGGAACTGGCCCATGGTCCCAAGGATGGTCGCGGCTTTAGCCGGTGGGGTCCCTCCAGAGCCAGCAGCCTCAGTGAGGCCACCCTCCCATTGGGCTCCAGGGCAGCTCAGTGACAGTGGAGGGAAGAGACCCCAAGCCTGGAGTTCCAGCTCTGTGGAAACCTGGCTTCAACTTTTTCTTACTACTCTGATATTCATTTCTAGCACCTGGGGATGTCTTGTTCTTGTTTTAGAAATCAACCATGTGTTTTAAATGTATTTTTGTATTTTATCCATTAATTCTTTGTGCTTAGAAATGTCAAGGAGACTTCCTGCCTCAGTCTAGACTGCCAAAATGGCCAAAATTTACATATACGCTAAGTCCCTGTGTATTCCTCCAATCTCATCTTTTACTACTCCTTTACTCTCTCAGTACGTTTTAGTCACACTGACCTCTCTCCTGCGTTAGGGCCTTTCAAATAGCTCTTTTCTCTGCCCCTAAATCTTCACTTGGCAGTCAACTTCTTATCATCAAGTCAAATATCATTTAGCCCTCTCCAGATACTCAATCTAATTTGTTCCTCCTCACCCCCAAAGTCTATCTCACTACCTTATTCTTTTTTCTTCATAAGAGAGTCATTAGGCAGGTGACTTTGTCTCTGCCCAAGCTCTGAGTGGGTACTTTTCTTTTGGGATTCTGTTCATGAGTGAGCAGTGCTAACTGGGCCTCCAGCTTTCATCACTGCGTGTTCTGCTTTTGCTCCTATCTGCCCATGGCTTGTGTTCAGTCCTGGTTCCTATGGGTTCTGAGGCTTTGGCTTCTACTTGTTACTGTGGATTCTTGGGTATTTGTTTTTATTGTTTGAGGGAAATCTCCCCATTTTTGCTTCTTGAATATTTTCCATCTTCTTGTTTTTGAGTACAGCCCAAAATTTTAAAAATATATACATTACATATATAAAATTACATAAAAATTAGCACGATACATAGAAATATATATATATATTTAAAATTTTATCTACTATTTAATGGGTTTGTAGCAGAAGAGAGGAGATTGCAATATGTAAAAATTTTTAACAACTTGACACAGAAGTCACAGATAGCCATTCTTTAAAAACAATGCCATTGCTGCCATTGATCTTTTTCAACAAGTAACATGATTCCCTTGATGAAATACAGGACTCAGTCCTGTCTGGAACAACAGTGGGGTTTCTCTCTCTTCTAGTAAGCTCATTGGGCCTCACTAAAATAGATAGTCTAAAATAGATACTAAAATAGACAGTCTGTTTTACGGCCTCCTACCCTGTTTTCCCCTTTGCTACTTACTGAAGTGTTACAGACTGATTGATTGATAGCTGCTCCTAGCTGTACTCTACCACTGTTTGACCAATCTCCATTCCTCTAATTGTGAACATTCACCGTCTTTTCTTTGTCTCCACTCCCCACCTCACCACCCTCCAACACACACACACACACACACCATAACACTAGATTCCCTGCTTCGATTGCCTTCCTCTTGAGCCTGGAGTTGATAAGCAAAGTTTGATGCATTGTGCCCAAGTGAAGTAAGCAGTCCATTTTAATGCGGCCACCTATGCAAACTACTGCTCTAATTTGCTTTATATACGTTCTCCAAAAGTAAATTGCTTTCCCTGCACAAAATGCAGTTATAAGCGCATATACTTTTATTATATAAATATAGCCTATCACTTTTTAGTCTATAAAATGCAAATATAGCATGAATACTTTGGCTAGATGAGGAGCAGAGTGGTTCTGAATAGTGGGTCTGCATTGATCTGTTTCTTAGTTAATGGTCACACTTAGTTCAATAAATATTTTTGAGCACTTACTGTGACCAGCTTATAGTGGAAGGTCTAAGCTGCTAATACAGAAGGACTCCAGAAACAGTTATTTAAACAAGATATATGTGTATTTCTCCCTCATGCAACAACCTAGGAGGCAAACATTCCAGCAAGGAAAATGGAGATTGAGAGACAAAGCAACCTTTGTTGTACCAACCTTGTGCCAGGCTTTGTAGTAAGCCCAGGGACAGATCCAGGTTTTGTAGATCCTGAAGCTTATACAAAATTGGAGGCCCTCTTTAAGTAAGAGAATATAAAATAATGAATACAAAATTAAGTACAGGAACCTGAGCAAACGAAGGTCCCTAAAGGGAAAGCTTAATTAGCTTTTCAGTAAATCCAGCCATGAGTAGGCTCCTGCTGTCCAGAGCAAGATTTAGATTGTCTAAACAAGTCAATTAGAGACCTATATAAGTTGTAGTATAGTATTGTAATTGACTAAATGGTCTGAAATAATTTCAGAATATTTTGCCTTACTAAGTGCTATGGATAGTCATGAAGGATTGAGTAAAGGGAAAGAGGAATGTTTGTTGGAGTTATCCATAAAGGCTTCTTAAAGAAGGTGTAGCTAGACCCTAAAGGATGGGGCAGACTTGGAAAGGCATAATAAAGGGCAGAAGCTATTCCTGGTAGGGATCCACATATGCAAAGTTCTGAAGGCAGAATGAGCAGAGCATTTGGGAAATGTGGGGACACTTGGACTTATCAACTGAAAAAAAAATGCACAACATAAAAACTGTGAGTTAAGTCTTATTCTGAGGACTATAGCCCAGGATATCTCTCAGCCACTCAGATAGCTCTGAGGAAATTCTCCAAAGAGATAAGGGAGGAGCCAGGATATACGTGAACTTTTTTTGCTGGGAAAAGCATGTAGTCGAGCATAAAAAGATTCCTGCCAATCACAAAGAACAGACATCCCAAATTAATAATTTTAGTGCTTTTCTATATACAGGAAGATGCAAGAATCTGGGGGTCACTGAAATTTCTCCTTAGAGAATTATCTTAATTATCTAGGGGTCAGTATATCCAAAGCACAGAATGCTTCCTGTTTTTCTCCATCCTGAATTCCCCTCAGGGTACACTGTGGGTGACTGCAGTGGCTAATGACTTGATCCTAGAACTGGAATGGCAGGCAACATTTTTTTCTTTATAGACTGGAACTAGACTTAATATTGAGGAACAATAGGAAGATTAGGCAAAGACAAATGATGAAGTGTCCTGCTGAGATGCCAGAGTGAGGCTTCTGGATTTGATTAGACTAAGAGTGGGCAAACTGTGGTCAGCAAAAGGCCAAATCTGTCTTACCTCCTGTTTTTGTAAATAAAGTTTTATTGTAACACAGCCATGCCCACTTCTTTACATATTTCTGTGGCTGTTTTCCAGTAAAGGCAGAGTTGAGTGATTGCCACAGAAACCTTATAGCCCACAAGACCTTTATAGAAAGTTTGCTGGTCCCTGAGATAAAGCACTTGATGCAAGTGGGATTTTAGGGAAAGACTTTGATTATTAGTTTAATCTAAGACTGTATGCTAAGACCGATCTAAGACTTAAGGCATTTTCAGAAGCTTTCAACCATAAATGATGAGAATCTTAGGTCAAAGAACAGGGAAATACAAAATCCTCTAATAAAGAAGAGAATTAAGGTTTTACTGGAGACCATTTTTAAAAATCTGATATATTTACAGCTTCTTAACTAAATCTCCAAGGCAGGTTTAGAAAACGTTAATTGAAATTTAATTTCCTACTTTGCAGAAAATGTGCCTTAAGGGGTAATTTAGGTTGAAATGAAATCTCATTGTCTTGCTTTAAAACAGTTCTTGAACCATTATTTGTTTTTTCTTGCTGTTCTTTTGTTTCTGAATCTTTCACAAAACAATTGGGGCCAATTATCTTCCATGCAATTAAAATCAAGTAGTTTGTGCCAAGCAGCTCTTTAATGCAGCTGCTTCCCCTTAATCTTGGGCATTTTTTATGACACTGTTTTCCCTCCTGAAGCTCTCTCATTCTATGGTGGGGGTATTTGCAAATTAACATTCCCAGCAAACGTTTTATAGGCTTCACATTTTTCTGAACAATATCTTCTTCCCTATGGTGACGCCCAGGAGCACACACAGGTTCAATGAAGTGTTTTTATATTCACAAACATGCAGCAGAAAACAGTTTAAGGTTACCATAGCTTGGGAATTACACCTAGGAAATAAAAATGTAACATTTAATATGATGACAAAATGTTCTCCCTAAAAAATTACTTTCACTTATTGACATCTGTGCCCCAAATTTCCACTCTTTCAAAATCAATTAACATTTATTGAAATCTTAAAATGTGCATGGCAATGGATACACCAAGAGATATGACACCTGCTTCCTGATCTCTTATAATCTAGAGCAGCAACTCCTAAACTTTTGGTTTCAGGACCTCTTTCCACTTTGTAAAATTTGAGCATCCCAAAGCTTTTGTTTATGTGAGTTTTATCTATTAATACTTACCATATTAGAAATAAAGAATGAGAAAATATTTAAATATTTCTTTATTCATTTTAAAATAACAATATTATGCCTATTACAACTTAACAAAAATACCATATTTTTATGGAAACTATATTGTCTAAGACAAAAAAGTAAAAGGCCTAAATCAGCCAAGAAAACCATATTTCTCAGGTTTTTAAAAACCAATGTCTCTTTCAATATACTGAATATCTTTCTTAAACTACACATGATCTCTTTTTAAATTCCCCTATCTTGAGAAACCCTACAGCAGAAGAACAAACTGCACCAGGGATGCATTCACACTCAGCATAGGCTGTGGAGATGGTCTTAAGGAAGCATTTTCATCACGTATATAAACAGGGAAACATCAACGTGATGATTTTACATTCTACACACTTGACTATATTGTAAAACTTGGAATGTGAATTTTAGGATCAATTTAGAAGGCAGAATTTGTAAATATACTTAGTTTACCGATAAGAAGATTTCTCTTCCAGTAATATATATTACGGTTGTATAGCTTAATGAGAAGACCAAGTTTATCAGTGCCATTCAATGCAAATATTGCAGTTTCATTCATAATTGCAAAATCTTGGAAGCAACCCAGATGTCCAAAAAAAGTAATGAAAAGATTGGAATTATTTTACATTTATGTGAATCTCTTTAATGTCTGACCTAATAAAAGACAACTGGATTCTCATATCTACTTTTGCATTTAGTCTGTCAGGATATCATATGTCATATAGCATCAAGAAAATTCCACTTGTGAGAGAATCAGAGTTAAAAAGGCAAATAATGTCTTAATATTATTTTGAAAATAGTTTTGACCTCATGTACCGACTGAAAGGTTCTCAGGGTCCCCAAAGGGTCCTTGGAGCTCACTTTGAAAATCCATGTTCTACAGTGAGAAAGGGGATCTATATATGAAAAAGAAAAATGACAAAATAGGCAGCATATTTCAAGTGACAAAGAAAAGGGATTTCAGATTTTCAAGGGAGCTGTAATAACACTGGTAAAGGGAAAGGTAGAGATAAGGAAGGAGGAAAATGTTCTAGAAAATAAGTAGGATTAGACCTTGGCCTTAAAGGAATCATAGGGCTAATAAGTGGAGCTCTTAGAAGAGGGACTTCCAAAGGAGTAATTGAATAAAAGTACCAGCAGAAATAGCAGCCATATGCAGGAGGCAGTAAGGAAGGAAGCCAATCAGTTGAAAAGGAGGATTTTCATGTATCAATGGGTGAGCATTCTAGCTCTTTTAAGCAAAAGGGAGAATGTTTTCATGCAGAAAAATTAGATCAAGAAGAGCTATCAAGAAGAGCAGGATCCCACCTCTCAACAAGTCACCACAGCCTGACAGGAAATCTGTTAGGAAGGGTGCTGGGTAGATGGAACTAAAAACCACTACCATATGGTTGGAGGAGCAATAGATGATAGTGATGGAAAAAAAGTTAGGGTCAGCCTATAAAAGGCCTTGAATATCATACCAAAGAGTTTGGACTTTATCCTATGAGCAACAGGGAGCCACTGAAAATTTTGACCAGAGAAAGAATATGATCCTTGAACTTATATAACCCTTGTCACTTTGTTCAGGTCGGACCTCGTCTTCTTCATCCCTGTGTCTTTCAGTGCATCACAAATGTAGCCTTGCTAACAGCAGGCTGTCAATAACAGTTGAATTGTTGAGTGATCAGAGTCATATAAATAGACTTTGGGGAGGTGGTACACAGGACAAAGATAAGAGACTATTGTGGTATTTATTATATTATTATTCACTTATTCAATAAATATTTGTTGAATATGAAATATGTACCAAGCACTCTGCTGGGAATTTGCTGGGAAATAAAGTTATCGTTTCTGCTCTTGAGGAGTTTATAGTGTAGTGGAAAGGAGGCAGTCAACAAATCAAACACTATCTTCTATTTGGTAAATGCCCTGAGGGAACACAGAAGCAGACTGCCTAATACAATCATGGAAGGTTGTGGAAGATTCCCTGTTGTGAAAAAAACCCTCTCTCGTATATGCATAAATGCTTTACCTGGCCAAAACATTGCTAGCAATTTTAGAAATGAGAGAAATAAAGAACTGTGTCATTTCAGTTGTGAGGGATAGAAGCAAGAAGTATGATTTAACTCAGAGCTTAATACGAATAAAACAGTGAGTCCCGAAAAGAAGTAAACTGATTCCAGTTATGTGTCACTCTTCTCCACTGCCCATCCATCCCACTGAAAGTACTGAGGGCAATTATAATCACACTTTTATTCATGTTCACAAAATGAAAGAACAAAAAAACAGGTGAGTACTAACTGTGTGCAAGGCAGCGTGGTAAACACTCTACATATATTATTTCCTCTAACTCTTATTGCAGCATTGAGATCATCACTATTATTATAGCTCCCTAAGAACTTTACTTAAAGTCCCAAGACCAGTCCAGAAGGCCAGGCAAGACTGAAGCCCAGATCTGATGACTGTGTCATGCTGCAGTATTTATGATCAGAAAAGATTTTGATTCTCCATATGTGAAAGAAAGAAAAAACGGCCTCAGCAAAGGGATGGGAGGGTAGGAAGAAAATGAACAGAAGTGAAATCCATCGACTCCACAATTTTGCCTACAGCATGCCTTGGTTTTTGATCACATGGGGGAATAATATAAAACAATAATCAAAAGAATGTTAATCATTGAGTTACAAGAGGACAATGAGAAATAGGAGGGAAAACTTAGGGTATGAAATTGTAAGTCTGTTATAATGGACTTTTAAACATTTTAATAATTAAAATAATCTCTCATCTGTAGAGCTGTGGTTACTATAGAAGCATTATGCTTTGGGGGACAGGATCCATTTTCCCAGGAACTACTATAAGTCATTTGAAGAAAGGCCCATCAAGATAAAATAAGTTTAGTTCTTTCAAGGACAGTAATGAGCCCAATTTTAGGTATGAAGGGTACATTCAGTTTCAACACAAAGACTTCCTGAAGGGAGACTTTCTTCTCCATAAGTAGAAGCTTCTAAAGACTTTAAAGACTCCTATGTCATCTGGCGTGACAGTTCCAGTCAGTTTGAAAGCAGCACTTATGGAGCTTTTAGTAGTCTGGGGGCCTGGGATCTAGTACTGTTTCCTTGGAACATGGGGTGAGTGATTCCACCATTCAAGTATTAGTTTATTCATCTGAAAAGTGAAATAATTCTCTCTCTCTCTCCCATACTAGGAGTGTATAAGGGCAAACAGAAGAAAAGAACACTAGTAAAAGTAGAAAGCAAAATAAGAGGTTATTTTCATTTCAAATAAATTATTTAAAACATTTGTTTAAACCTATTGAACTTCTAATAAGTATTAGCTCATTCATTCACTTACCTATATTTCCAAAATAGTCCAAAGCCACCATCATCTCTTTCCTGGACCCTGGAATAGACTCCCAACAGGTCTATCTGCTTGTATTCTTACACCTCACCCAATCCATTCTCCAGCAGCCAAACTTGTCTTTTCAAAACATAAAAGAGCATTTCCACAATGACCATAATGGAGTAATAGTATTCAATTAGCCCTTCCACAATTAAAAAAAATTCTGAAACTGGACAAAATGTATGAAATAAATGTCTTCATATGTTGGACATATATAGCACAGGACTGTGATCCTCAAGAGAAGGGAAACAAACAAGGTGAACCACATGATTGTTCTTGCCTTTTTCTTGGAAGTAATTTTCAGCTACAGCACAGGTAGGGGGACCAAACAGAGTTCAATGATTTCAACAAGCTAAGGAAACAGAGATTGGAATTCAAAGTTATAAGGCAGCTGGGTTTTGTGGGACAGTGTACCATAGAAAAGAGATTTGTTCATAGAAGGAACACTAGAAGTCTATACAGGGATCCCCTTGAATCTTTGCTACTTTTACTACTAGTGCTAAACTACTTAGCTGCACACTAATTGGATGAGATTCCGTGAGACTGAATAAAGAATAACTACTAAGGAAATAACAATTACCAGAGATCACACTGGGCTGGGAAATGTTCAAGCTCCCATAAGCCAGAGTGAAGAGACATTGCCAAACATTCAGTAGAGACTCCAGAAAGATCCTGGAGACTGGGCATTCAGTAGAGACTCCAGAAAGATCCTGCTTTAGGAATTACAATAACCTAGTAATAGCAAAAAAGTTATTTTAGAATCTCTTTAACAAAACTTGAAAACATGCCTCAAAAGTATCAAGATGATCCTAAGTAAATTAACAACTGCTTAAAAAAGAAGAGAAAAAGAAAAACGAAAGAAACTACTTGCTTGAACAAAACTCAACACTATTAAAGAAGACAACAAAATCGACTCAACAACATAGCTTCATAGTCTTCATAATATCCAGTGTACAATAAAAAATGACTAGATAGGGGGCTTCCCTGGTGGCGCAGTGGTTGAGAATCTGCCTGCCAATGCAGGGGACACGGGTTTGAGCCCTGGTCTGGGAAGATCCCACATGCCATGGAGCAAATGGGCCCGTGAGCCACAATTACTGAGCCTGCGCGTCTGGAGCCTGTGCTCCGCAACAAGAGAGGCCACGGTAGTGAGAGGCCTGCGCACCGCGATGAAGAGTGGCCCCCGCTTGCCACAACTAGAGAAAGTCCTCGCACAGAAATGAAGATCCAACACAGCCATAAATAAATAAATAAAATTAAAAAAATAAATAAAATAAAATGCGCTTTATAAAAAAAAAATTACTAGATAGGCAAAGAAGCAGGAAAATGTAACCCATAACTAGGAGAAAACAAATCAATAGAAACAGACCCAAAACTGACAAGATGATGAAAACAGTAGACAAGGATTTTAAACAAGCTTTTATAAATATGTTCAAGGACATAAAGGAAGATGTGAATAAAATAAAAGAGACAGAAATTCAAGAACTGAAAAATAAAGTATCTGAGGATTTCCACTTTCTGGAAGATGGAGTAGATGTACTTTTTTCTATTCCTCTCACTAAGTACAACTAAAAACACTGGGTGTTATGTATAAAACAAACATAAGAAGACTCTGAAAGATGGAGAGAAAAAAGCAAACTGACTGGGGACCTTGGGACCTGGGGACCTGAGGAAGGACACAGTGATGAATCCCCTTGGTTTTATTTTTACCTCACATATCCCAAACAATGCCTATGAATGGGGGGGGGGGCGGGGGAATGGATGTAAAGGGAGGTAAGTTATTATAGCTCACCAGAACTGGTAAAATGAAGGTACGATAGATTGTGATGTTATGTATACATAATAAAATACCTAGAGTGACCACTAAAACTTACCCTCCAAGATAAGGAACAACGCAAGGATGTTCTCTCTCACCACTCCTGTTCAACATAGTGCTAGAAGTTCTAATCAGTGCAATAAGGCAAGAAAAGGAAATAAAAGACATACAGATCAGAAAGGAAGAAATAAAACTGTTCTTATTTGCATATGATGAAATTGTCTATGTATAAAATACCAAGGAATCCACAAAAAATTTCATAAAACTATTAAACTATAGTTAATAGTTAAACTATAGTTAAACTATAGTTAATAGTTAAACTATTAACTATTTTAACTATTAAAATTTCATAAAACTATTAAATGAATTCAGCAACATTACAAGATACAAGACATAAATCGATTGTATTTCCATATACTGACTTTAGACATATGGACACCAAAATCAAAACTACAGTACCATTTATAAATTCTCAAACAACAACAACAAAAAGGAACTAGTTAGATGTAAATCTGTAACAAACCATGTGCAGAATTTGTATGCTGAAAACTACAAAACCGTTAAAAGAAATCAAAGATCTAAAAAAAAAACAACGAATGTATGGGGAGAGAGAGGATCATAATATCTGGAAGGTACTTTCAAATGGTTAAAAAAAGAGAGAGTGAGAGCAAATAATAAAGCAAATGGAGCAAAATATTAACAATTGGTGAATCTGGATAAAGGGAATACAGATGTTTCTTAGACTATTCTTTTGACTTTTGTGAAAGTTTGAAATTGTATTAAATAAAAACATTTAAATATCATATTAAAAATAAATGTATGGAGAGACATACTATATTCAAGGATTAGAAAACAGCCTAGTAAAGAGGTCAATTCTCCTCAAATTAATATACAGTTTAATTCAATTCCTATCAAAATATCATAAGTTTTGATATTGACAGACAAGATTATTCTAAAATTTATATAGAAAGGCAAAGGAACTAGAATAGCTAAAACAATTTTGAAAAAAGAATAAAGTAGGAGAATCAGTCTACCTAATTTCTACACTTACTGTATAGCTAAAGTAGTCAAGACTGTGATAATCAAATTTCTGAAAACTAAAAATAACAAGAAAATCTGAGGATACATTATATACAGGGAAATAATAAGATTTACTGACTTTTCATCACAAACAATACAAGCCATAAAACAATGGAATGACATTTTTAAAGTGCAGAAAGAACAAAATGTTAACTCAGAATTCTATATCCAATAAAAATATTCTTCAAAATTAAGGTGAAATAAAGACATTTAAAGACAAAAGCTGAGAGAACTTGTTGCCAATAGACCCATACTATAAAAAAATTTTAAAGGAGCTTCTTTGGGCAGAAGAACTTTGTTCTATAATATGAATGAAGAGCATCAGAAATGATAACTGTGGGGAATGGTTTTCCCTATCTTAATTTCTTAAAAAATAATTGACTACTTAAAGAAAAAATAATAACAGTGTTTTGTGGGATTTATAACACATTTAGAAGTAAAAGTATGACAAAACTACCAAAAGGCAGGAGGAAGGAAGTAGATACTTTCTATTGTAAGGCTCTTAAGTTATACATAAAATGGTAAAAAAGAAAAAAAAATTGAAAGTCTAGAAATAAACCCATACATCTATGGTCAAAATCAGTTGATTTTTGATGAGAGTGCCAAAACCATTCAACAAATGGTACTGGGACAACTGGATATCCACATGTAAAAGAATGAAATTGGGCCCATAATTCACACCATATATAAAAATGAACTCAAAGGCCCAAAGGTAAGAGCTAAAACTATAAAACTCTTGGAATGATACAGATGAAAATCTGTATGACCTTGCATTAGATAATAGTTTCTTAGATATGACATCCAAAGCACAAGCAATCAAAGAAAAAATAGGTAAATTAGACTTCATCAAAAATAAAAATTTTTTATGCCTCAAAGGACACATAAAGTAAAATGACAACAGAATGGGAGAAGAATTTTCCAAATTATATATCTGGTAAGGATCTAGTATCCAGAATATATAAAGAACAATTCAACAGTAAAAAGGAAAATATCTCAATTTTAAAATGGGTGAAGGATTTGAATAGACATTCCGCCAAAGAAGATATATAAAGGGGCAATAAGCACATGAAAAGATGCTCAACATCATTCATCATTAGGGAAATACAAATCAAAATTACAACGAAATACAACTTCACACCCACAAAAAATGGTTACAATTTTTTAAAAGGATGGCCATTGGCAAGGATATGGAGAAATTGGAACCCTCATACATTGCTGGTGGGAATGTAAAATTATGCAGCTACTGTACAAAATAGTTTGGCAGTTCCTCAAAAAGTTAAGCATAGAATTACCATATGACTCAGCAATTCCACTCATAGGTATACACCCAAGAAAATTGAAAACATGTCTACACAAAAACATGTACATGAATGTTCATAGCAGTATTATGCGTAATAGCTTAAAAATGGAGACAACTATCCATCAACTGATGAACTGATAAACAAAATGTGGTATATTTCATACTATTTAGCCATAAAAAAGAATGTGAAGTGCTGATACATGCTACAACATGGATGAACCTTGAAAGCATTATGTTAGGTGGAAGAATCCAGACACAAGAGACCACAGGTTTTAAGATTCCATTTATATGAAATGTCCAGAATTGTTCAACCCATAGAGACAGAAAGTAAATTAGTGGTTGCCAGGGATGGAATGAGGAGGAAATGGGGGCTAACTGCTAATAGGTAGTGTACTTCTTTTGGGGTGATGGAAACGTTCTGGAATTAGTGGTGATAGTTGTACAACATAGTGGATATACTAAAAACTACTGAAGTGTACACTTAAAAACAGTGAAATTTATGTTATATGAATTATATGTCAATCAAAAATGAAAAACAAATAACAAGTGTTATACTTTAATCATATCAATAATTACATAAAATATAAATGGTCTGAGATAGCTGAAGATAGTGATGGCCACTTGGCTACCTGTCTCACACTATTTCTTCCAAAAACAATACAAAAACAAAAAATAAATAAATCTATGCCTTCAGGAAATTAAAGACAGAGAATTCTGAAATTTCAAAATAACTGTAAGAGGAGAAAAATCTCCAAATTCCAGCATGTAGTTTCTCTTGCTCCTGCCACACTCCTGCCCTACTGTCAGGCTTCATGGTGAGCAGACACATGGAGAAAAACTGGGGAAGAGAGAAGAGATGGCTTAATGATGGGGCCAAAGTCTGGTCTACAACCACTCACTAAGTCTGAAAATTCCAAGAAATATCCAGATAGATTGGAATAGGGGAGGAAATTAAAAGTATAGGTAATTTAAAGAGGAAGTCTTCAAAATACATAGTTTTGGGGGTGGGGGGAAGGCAAAGAATGAGTCAAGGATGACTGAGTCAAGGATGACTGCGTCAAGGATGGACTTTTTAATACATGGTATTGGGACAGCTGGATAGGCATTTGGAAAAACATAAAATTAGATCCATACCTAATGTCATACATAAGAATAAACTCCAAGTGGATTAGAGATCTAAATGTAAAGAATGAAATCATGTACTAGCAGAAAACATGGTAAGTTCCTCTTTAACCTCAAAATAGCAAAAAGTTTCCTATGACAAAAGCCAAAGCAATAAACAAAAAGATTGATAAATTTTACTACATAAAATTTTTAAAGTTTTGCATAGCCAGAAAAAAATATTCCATAAAGTCATAATGAAACTTATATACAGGGTAAAAATATTTGCAACATATACCACAAAGGACTAATATCCCTAGTATATAAAGAATTATTAAAAATTGAGTGGCAGGGACTTCCCTGGTGGTCCAGTGGGTAAGACTCCACGCTTCCAATGCAGGGGGCCTGGGTTCATGCCACAACTAAGAGTCCGCATGCCGCAACTAAGAGTCTGCATGCCGCAACTAAGAAGACTGCAAGCCACAACAAAGATCCCGCATGCCGCAACTGAGACCCGGCACAGCCAAAAATAATAAATAAATAAGTGGCAAAGGAAAAAAACCTGAAAATAAGAAAAAGAAAAATGGGAAACAACTTAACAGACTTTACACACACACACAAAAGATGTAAAAATGGCCTTCAAACATATGAAAAAATGCTAGCGGGTCTAAATTATTTCAGAATAGAAAAGATTTTAAATATATGAATGTTGTGGTAGGTAGGATTCAAAGATGGCCCCCGTGACCTTTTTCCCTTAGGGATTTTGCAGATGCAATTAAGATTACTAATCAATGACCTTAAAATGTTGATATTATCCAGGGGCTTCCCTGGTGACGCAGTGGTTGAGAGTCTGCCTGCTAATGCAGGGGACACGGGTTTGAGCCCTGGTCTGGGAGGATCCCACATGCCGCAGAGCAACTGGGCCCGTGAGCCACAACTACTGAGCCTGCGTATCTGGAGCCCATGCTCCACAACAAGAGAGGCCGCGATAGTGAGAGGCCCACGCACTGCGATGAAGAGTGACCCCCGCTTGCCGCAACTAGGGGAAGCCCTTGCACAGAAACGAAGACCCAACACAGCCATAAATAAATAAATAAATAAATAAATAAATAATTTTTTAAAAAAATGTTGATATTATCCAGGTGAGCCTAACGTAATCACGGGAGCTCTTTAAAAGAACAGAATTTTGGGGACTTCCCTGGCGGTCCAGTGGTAAAGAATCTGCCTTCCAATGCAGGGAATGCCCGCTTGATCCCTGGTCAGGGAACTAAGATCCCACATGCCGTGGGGCAACTAAGCCAGCGTGCTGCAGCTACTAAGCTTATGCGCCTCAACTAGAGAGCCTGCATGCCACAAACTACAGAGCCCACACCCTCTGGAGCCCTTACCCCACAACTAGAGAGAGAAAACTCGCCACAACTAGAGAGAAGCCCGCGCACCACAGTGGAAGATCCCATGTGCCACAACAAAGACCTGCAGCCAAAAATAATAAATTAATTAATAAATTTTAAAAAGGACACCTTTAAAAGAACAGAATTTTCTCCCTCTGGTGACAGAAGGAATCAGTGAGATTTGAAATGTGAGGGGGATTCTGCAGCTGGACTTGAAGGATTCTGTTGCTTACCACAGTGTGAGAGGTCCACAAGAGACATAATACATGCGATCTCCAGGAGGTGAGAGGACCCACCAGCTAAGAGCCAGCAAGGAAGTGGGAAACTCACTCCTATATTTGTAAGAAACTAAATTCTGCTAATAACCTGAATGAGCTTGGAAGCAAACTTCCTTCATCAAGCCTCCAGATGAGAATGCAAGCAGCCAAAACCTTAATTTCAATCCTGTGAAACCTTTACAGTGAATCCAGTTATGTTGTGCCAGACTTCTAACGTAAGAACTGTGAGCTGCTAAATTTGTGGTAATTTATTATATAGCAGTAGAAAACTAGTACAAGTGGACTAAACATTCCAATGTCAGATTGGATGAAAAAGCAAAACCAAACTATATGTTGTTTACAAGAGATACACATATGTAAGAACGCAGAGTAAAAAAGAGGCACAGTACTAACAGTAACCACAAAAAAAGCTGAAGTGGCTATATTAATATCTGATAAAGTAGACTTCAGGATTAAGGAGCATTACCAGAGGTGAAGAAGAACATTTCTTAATGATAAAATGGTCTATTCCTCAAAAAGACATACAGTTCTAAATATGTATTCATATAATAAGAAAGTTTCCAAATATATGAAATAAAAACTGGTGAATGGAAGGAAAAAGTAAACAAATATACAATTATAGTTGGAGTTCTCAACACCCTTCTCTTAGTTGATAAAGCAAGTAGTCATAAAATAAGTAAGGAAAACATGAATAACACAATGTAAACCAACTGGACCCAATTGCCATTTATTGAACTCTCCATCCAAAACTGAAGAATACACATTCTTTTCAAGTACATCTGGAATATTCATTAATATAGACCATATGTTAAGCAATAAATAAGTATTAATACATTTTAAAATTCAAAATAATAACAGAATAGGCTGTCTTATCTATTATATAGCCACAACAGAATTACATTAAAAATCAATAATGAAAAGTTATCTGGGAAAATCTCCAAATATTTTGATATTAAGCAAACATGCCACTTCCTAATCTATGGGGCAAAGAGAAAATCTAATGAAATCAAAACATTTTGAAGGGAATGATAGTTAAAAGCACATATCAAAAGTTATGGGACACAGTTATGCAGTCTTCAGAGAGAAATTTATACCTCTAAGTGCTTATATTAAAAACAAAGGGGCTTCCCTGGTGGCGCAGTGGTTGAGAATCTGCCTGCTAATGCAGGGGACACGGGTTCGAGCCCTGGTCTGGGAAGATCCCACATGCCGCGGAGCAGCTGGGCCCGTGAGCCACAATTGCTGAGCCTGCGCGTCTGGAGCCTGTGCCCCGCGACGGGGGGGGCCGCGATGGAGAAAGGCCCGCGCACCGCGATGAAGGGCGGTCCCCGCACCGCGATGAAGAGTGGCCCCCGCTTGCCGCAACTGGAGAAAGCCCTCGCACGAACCGAAGACCCAACACAGCCAAAAATAAATAAATAAATAAAAACAAAGAAAGATTTAAAAGCAAATGACCTAAACTTCCACATTTAGAAGCTAGGAAAAAGGAGAGCAAATTAAACCCAGAATAAGCAAAAGGAAGGACATTATGAATGTAAGACTGGAAATCAGTGCAATAGAATATAGACAAAAATTTGAGAAACTTAGTGATATAAGACATTGGTTCTTTGAAAAGATTAACAAAATTGATAACCTCTAGCAAAACTGATTAAGAAAAAAAGAAGATACTTAAATTACTAATATTATGAATGAAAGAGAGGATATTCAGACCCCACTGAAAAATATAATAACCAAAATAAAAAATTCATTTTGGGGCTCAATAGTAGAATAAAGATAACAGAGAAGGGAGCCTGCTGAGCTCCCAGGCCGATCCACTGCCCTCCAAATCCCCCTCCAGGCCACATGGGTCCTTGGGGGCATAGGAGGGAGGCCGGGGAGATCAGGAGAGGCAGATGGGAGGGGCCCACCCAGACCCCAGACTGGAGGAGCAGGAGAGGAGAGGAGGGTGGTTGCCCCACTCACTTAAGCCCAGGAAGCCTGCTGGGCTCCCAGGTGAGCTCCCCTGCCCTCTGAGACCAGGGGTTGGAGGCAGCCTTGGCCCCTTCTGTTCCTTGAGCCTAAGTCCCACCCCCCACAGCCCCCAGGGCCTTTTCCAGCCCTGTGGGTCCTGAGAATTGGCCCTGCCCACTGTCCAAACCTCACCCTTGCTTAGGCCCTACTCTCCACAGCCAAGGCCTCCCCCCTCCTTTTTTTTCCTATTGTGGTACTGAAGTACCTTCCAGGTGTTGATTCATCTATATTTTTATTTTTATATTCTTTCTAACATATCTGTTTACTAGTCTAATTTTATTTTTTCCTCTGTTATTGTTCTCTCTCTCTTTTTTTTTTTTTTTTTTTTGCCACCCCACATGGCTTGCGGGATCTTGGTTTGCAAGTCTGGGGTCAGGCGGAGGCTCCTGTGGTGGGAACTCTGAGTCTGCACCACTAAACTAACAGAGAACCTTAGACTCCAGGGAATATTCATCGGAGTGAGGTCTCACAGAGGTCCTCATCTCAGCACCAAGACCCAGCTCTACCCAATAGCCTACAAACTCCAGTGTTGGAAGCCTCAGGCCAAACAACCAGTAAAACAGAAACACAATCCCACTCATAAGAAAAAAAAATGAGACAGCAAAAAAATATGTCACAGATGAAGGAGCAAGGTAAAAACCTACAAGACCAAATAAATGAAGAGGAAATAGGCAATCTACCTGAGAAAGAATTCAGAGTAATGATAGGAAAGATGATCCAAAATCTCAGAAATAGGATGGAAGCACAGATTGAGAAAATACAAGAAATATTTAACAAAGATCTAGAAGAACTAAAGAAAAAACAAACAGAGATGAACAACACAATAACTGAAATGAAAAACACACTAGAAGGAATCAATAACAGAAAAACTGAGGCAGAAGAACGAATAAGTGAGCTGGAAGACAAAATGGTGGAAATAACTGCCAAGGAGCAGAATAAAGAAAAAAGAATTGAAGACAATTTCAGAGACCTCTGGGACAACACTAAACTCGCCAACATTCGAATTATAGGGGTCCCAGAAGAAGAAGAGAAAAAGAAAGGGTCTGAGAAAATATTTGAAGAGATTATAGTTGAAAACTTCCCTAACATGGAAAAGGAAATAGTCACCCAAGTCCAGGAAGCACAGAGAATCCCATACAGGATAAACCCTAGGAAAGACACACCAAGACACATATTAATCAAACTAACAAAAATTAAATTAAAAAAAATTAAAAGCAACAAGGGAAAAACAAAAAATAACATACAAAGGAATCCCCATAAGGTTATCAGCTGATTTTTCGGTGGAAACTCTGCAGGCCAGAGGGAGTGGCAGGGTATACTTAAAGTGATGAAAGAGAAAAACCTACAAGCAAGATTACTGTACCCAGCAAGTATCTCATTCAGATTCGATGGAGAAGTCAAAAGCTTTTCAGACAAGCAAAAGTTAAGAGAATTCAGCACCACCAAACCAGCTTTACAACAAATGTTAAAGAAAATTCTCTAAGCAGGAAACACAAGAGAAGAAAAAGACCTACAAAAACAAACCCAAAACAATTAAGAAAATAGTAATAGGAACATATGTATTGATAATAACCTTGAATGTAAATGGATTCCCAACCAAAAGACACAGACTGGCTGAATGGATACAAAAACAAGACCCATATATATGCTGTCTACAAGAGACCCATTTCAGACCTAGGGACACATACAGACTGAAAGTGAAGGGATGGAAAAAAATATTCCATGCAAATGGAAATCAAAAGAAAGCTGGAGTAGCAATACTTGTATAAGATAAAATAGACTTTAAAATAAAGACTGTTAAAAGAGATAAGGAGGAACACTACATAATGATCAAAGGATCAATCCAAGAAGAAGATATAACAATTATAAATGTTTATGCACCCAACATAGGAGCACCTCAATACATAAAGCAAATGCTAACAACCACGAAAGGAGAAATTGACAGTAACACAATAATAGTAGGGGACTTTAACACCCCACTTACACCAATGGACAGATCATCCAACAGAAAATAAATAAGGAAACACAAGCTTTAAATGACACAATAGCCCAGATAGGTTTAATTGATATTTATAGAACATTCCACCCAAAAGTGGCAGAATACACTTTCTTCTCAAGGGCACATGGAACACTCTCCAGGTTAGATCTCATCCTGGGTCACAAATCAAGCCTCGGAAAATTTAAGAAAATTGAAATCGTATCAAGCATCTTTTCTGACCACAACGCTATGATATTGGAAATCAATTACAGGAAAAAAACTGTAAAAAACACAAATACATGGAGGCTAAACAGTGCGCTACTAAATAACCAAGAGATCACTGAAGAAATCAAAGAAGAAATTAAAAAATACATGGAAACAAATGACAACATAAACACGATGACCCAAAACCTATGGGATACAGCAAAAACAGTTCTAAGAGGAAAGTTTATAGCAATTCAATCTCACCTCAAGAAACAAGAAAAATCTCAAATAAACAATCTAACCCTACACTTAAAACAACTAGAGAAAGAAGAACAAAGAAAACCCAAAGTCAGTAGAAGGAAAGAAATCATAAAGATCAGAGCAGAAATAAATGAAATAGAAATAAACAAAACAATAGCAAAGATCAATAAAACTAAAAGCTTGTTCTTTGAGAAGATAAACAAAATTGATAAACCCTTAACGAGACTCATCAAAAAAAAAAAGGGAGAGGACGCAAATCAATAAAATTAGAAATGCAAAAGGAGAAATCACAACTGACACTGCAGAAATACAAAGGATTATAAGAGACTACTACAAACAACTATATGCCAACAATATGTCCACAAAGAAATGGACAAATTCTTGGAAAGGTACAATTTTCCAAGACTGAACCAGGAAGAATTAGAAAATATAAACAGACCTATCACAAGAAATGAAATTGAAACCATAATTAAAAATCTTCCAAAAAGCAAAAGTCCAGGACCAGATGGTTTCATAGGCAAATTCTATCAAATATTTAGAGAAGAGCTAACACCGATCCTTCTCAAACTCTTCCAAAAATTGCAGAGGGAGAAACACTCCCAAATTCATTCTACAAAGCCACCATCACCCTGATACCAAAACCAGAAAAATATATCACAAAAAAAGAAAATTTAGACCAATATCACTGATGAACATAGATGCAAAACCCTGAACAAAATACTAGCAAACAGAATCCAACAGCACATTAAAAGGATCATACACCAATGTCAAGTGGGATTTATCCCAGGGATGCAAGGATTCTTCAATATACGTACACCAATCAATATGATACACCACATTAACAAATTAAGGAATAAAAACCATATGATCATCTCAATAGATGCAGAAAAAGCTTTTGACAAAATTCAACACCTATTTATAATAAAAACTCTCCAGAAAATGGGCATAGAGGGAACCTACCTCAACATAATAAAGGCCATATATGACAAACCCACAGCCAACATCATTCTCAATAGTGAAAAACTGAAACCATTTCCTCTAAGATCAGGAACAAGACAAGGTTGCCCACTCTCACCACTATTATTCAACATAGTTTTGGAAGTTTTAGCCACAGCAATCAGAGGAGAAAAAGAAATAAAGGAATCCAAATCAGAAAGAAGAAGTAAATCTGTCACTCTTTGCAGATGACATGATACTATACATAGAGAATCCTAAAGATGCTACCAGAAAACTGCTAGAGCTAATCAACGAATTTGGTAAAGTAGCAGGATATAAAATTAATGCACAGAAATCTCTTGCATTCCTTTACACTAATGATGAAAAATCTGAGAGAGAAATTAAGGAAACACTCCCATTTACCACTGCAACAAAAAGAATAAAATACCTAGGAATAAACCTACCTAAGGAAGTAAAAAACCTGTACTGAGAAAACTATCTGACACTGATGAAAGAAATCAAAGATGACACAAACGGATGGAGAGATATACCATGTTCTTGGATTGGAAGAATCAATATTTGAAAATGACTATACTACCCAAAGCAGTCTACAGCTTCAATGCAAACCCTATCAAATTACCAGTGGCATTTTGTACAGATCTAGAACAAAAATTCTTAAAATTTGTATGGAGACACAAAAGACCCCGAATAGCCAAAGCAATCTTGAGGGAAAAAAACAGAGCTGGAGGAATCAGACTCCCTGACTTCAGACTATACTATAAAGCTACAGTAATCAAGACAATATGGTACTGGCACAAAAACAGAAATAGAGATCAATAAAACAGGATAGAAAGCCCAGAGATAAACCCACACACCTATGGTCAACTGATCTATGACAAAGGAGGCAAGGATATACGATGGAGAAAAGACAGTCTCTTCAATAAGTGGTGCTGGGAAAACTGGACAGCTACATGTAAAAGAATGAAATTAGAACACTCCCTAACACCATACACAAAAATAAACTCAAAATGGATTAAAGACTTAAATGTAAGACCAGACACTATAAAACTTTTAGAGGAAAACATAGGCAGAACAATACTCTTTGACATAAACCACAGCAAAATGTTTTTTGACTCACCTCCTAGAGTAACGGAAATAAAAACCAAAATAAACAAATGGGACTTAATTAAACTTGAAACTTTTGCACAGCAAAGGAAGCCATAAACAAGACACAAAGACAACCCTCAGAATGGGAGGAGATATTTGCAAATGAAACAACAAACAAAGGATTAGTCTCCAAAATATACAAACAGCTCATGGAGCTCAATATCAAACAAAGAAACAATCCAGTTAAAAAATGGGTGGAAGACCTAAATAGACATTTCACCAAGGAAGACATACAGATGGCCAAGTGGCACAAGAAAAGATGCTCAACATCACTATTAGAGAAATGCAAATCAAAACTACAATGAGGTATCACCTCACGCTGGTCAGAATGGCCTTTATCAAAAAAGCTACAAACAATAAATGCTGGAAAGGGTGTGGTGAAAAGGGAACTCTCCTACACTGTTGGTGGGAATGTAAATTGATACAACCACTATGGAGAACAGTATGGAGTTTCCTTCAAAAACTAAAAATAGAACTACCATATGACCCAGCAATCCCACTACTGGGCATATACCCTGAGAAAACAGTAATTCAAAAAGAGACATGCATCGTAATGTTCATTGCAGCACTATTTACAATAGCCAGGACATGGAACCAACCTAAGTGTCCATCGACAAAAGAATGGATAAAGAAGATGTGGCACATATATACAATGGAATATTACTCAGCCATAAAAAGAAACAAAATTGAGTTATTTGTAGTGAGGTGGATGGACATAGAGACTGTCATGCAGAGTGAAGTAAGTCAGAAAGAGAAAAACAAATACAGTATGCTAACACATATATATGGAATCTTAAAAAAAAAATGGCTCTGAAGAACCTAGGGGCCAGACACAGGGAGGGGGAAGGGTAAGCTGGGATGAAGTGAGAGAGTGGCACTGACATATATACACTACCAAATGTAAAATAGATAGCTAGTGGGAAGCAGCCGCATAGCACAGGGAGATCAGCTCGGTGCTTTGTGACCACCTAGAGGGGTGGGATAGGGAGGGTGGGAGGGAGATGCAAGAGGGAGGAGATATGGGGATGTCAGTATATGTATAGCTGATTCACTTTGTTGTAAAGTAGAAATTAACACACCATTGTAAAGCTATTATACTCCAATAAAGATGTTAAAATATAAAAATAAAAATAAAATAAAATACATCTGGAATAAAAAAACAACAACCAACATAAGCCAACTCTTAGAAAAAGAGATGAGATTTGCCGTTATCAGAGGTGGGGGGAAAGAATGAGAATTGGATGAAGGCAGTCAAAAGGTACAACTTCCAGTTATAAGATAAATAAGTACTAGGGATGTAATGTACAACGTGATTAAATATAATCAACACTGCTGTATATTATATATGAAAGTTTGTTAAGAGAGTAAATCCTAAGAGTTCTCATCACAAGAAAAAAAAATTAAACAGACAGCAAGTAAGAATAAAAATAAATGAAATGACTAAGTACTGACTTAAATAAGCTTTTTGGCATAAACTCATCTTTGTTATATTTTTAAAATTGACTAGGGTAATATTTTGTTCAAACACTACCATTGTTTTCATGGGCCAAGGACAGATAATTTGTAATGTCTATTATTGATAATTTTTGGGTTCTTGGCATGATGCAAATAAAATGCACTTGGATAAAAGATTTTTGATGTTGGTAAACAGTGCTAGAATATTACCTCCTAATGTGTACACACCTAGGTAAATCTATAATGGTTTCTCCTCAAATTGAGTTCAACATAATGTAATATAAAACCAGTTGTGATAAATTCTTCAGTCACAATGAAATAAAGAATAAAGCTTAACCATGTGCCCCAAACCTTGAAAAGCAACACCAAAGTAAAGAAAGAAATGATATGTGGAATTTTCGTGTAGCACAGCTTCTGACCCCCACCCAAAGAGAGAATACTGAGAAAAAAATATAAATTATTTGCTTTTAAATCCTGAGTATTCCTACTAATAGCCTTCAATGCTGAGATATGCTAGCTGATACTTTGAGTGAGCAGACCTGGAAATTACAAATGTAAAGCCACTGTGAGTAGAAGTTCTTGGGGTTCAACTTGAGACCTCAGCTTAGATAGAAAGATCATACACAGCTCTTCATCTTTCAGGGCATGAAGCTGAGTGGATGATGAAATTTTGCTATCATAAGAATAGAAAAGATCTCTAACTGTGATAGCTCAGACTGGTGAAATTTGGGGATGATATGTATTTCATTATTTATACTTTTCTTTCAATGTTTATATTTTTGAATAATGAGTTTGTATTATTTTTATTATAACAATACTTATTTTTTAAGAAGCCAGAAATATAAAAAGTATAATGGGATAATCAAAGATATTCACAAAATACATGCAGAAGAAGGTTTATCATAATATTAGCGGTTATCAACTCATGTGGTCATTACTATCTTGGCATGTTCTTTTTTTTATTTTTATTTTATATTGGAGTGTGGTTGATTAACAATGATGTGTTAGTTACAGGTGTACAGCAAAGTGATTCAGTTATACCCATACAAGTATCCATTCTTTTTCCAATTCTTTTCTAATTTAGGTTATTACAGAATATTGAGCCAAGTTCCCTGTGCTATACAGTAGGTCCTTGTTGGTTATCTATTTTAAATATAGTTCTCGGCATGTTCTTACAGGCTGTCAAAATCATAAAGCACTTCATCTCTTTAATGTTTACCCTTGCTTCATTATGAAAATAATCCTTTGAAAGTGCTTGGCTGGTCATTCTCTCAAAATGACCCCTTCATTCTCAAAGGTCTTATTTGGACTAATTTTTAGCTGTGAAGCACTTCTTAGTTAATTGAAAAGGTAATTGAAAGTAAAAACCAAGTTTGAAGCCTACTTGTGAGGATATCTCATAATTACAACATTAAATCAACACGATTTTGAAAATTACCATCACAAAGACAATTCCTATGTCCATATATTACATTTTCTCAGAAGAAAAAGAATTATTACTTGAAAATGAAAACCATAAGAAATCTCAAAAAAAGATTTTAAACATGAAGGCAATGCTATTAGATATTGTAAATTGTATCTTAAAAAGGAGAAACAGGTATTCCTTCTTCTAAATTGATAGCAAATAACTTTATGACTTGAAATAAAATGTGATACTTGAAGTATATTTAAAAATATTTGAAATATAAAGATATTTACCAACTCTACAGGGAAATCAAACATAGCACCATAAGATATTCTACATCAATATTACCCAAGTCAGAAAAATTTTATAAATAATTTTATATGCAAATACTATCATTGAGCCTGAATCATTAGTATTAGTATCTTGTAACACAATGGGGAATAAAGCTCAACTTTTGGGCAGTAAAAAAAAAAAAAAAAGATGCAGACATAGAGAATGGACTTGAGGACACAGGGAGGGGGAAGGGTAAGCTGGGATGAAGTGAAAGAGTGGCACTGACATATATACACTACCAAATGTAAAATAGATAGCTAGTGGGAAGCAGCCGCATAGCACAGGGAGATCAGCTTGGTGCTTTGTAACCACCTAGAGGGGTGGGATAGGGTGAGTGGGAGGGAGATGCAAAAGGGAGGGGATATGGGGATATATGTATATGTATAGCTGATTCACTTTGTTATACAGCAGAAACTAACACAACAATGTAAAGCAATTATACTCCAATAAAGATGTTTAAAAAAATGTTTGATGGTTGAAAGCAAAAATTATGATATTGTCTGATAGGGTTTTTTTCTGTATGTATATGTAATATAGAAAACAAACACATCATAAAGGGGAGAGAGTAAAGGGACTAATATAGTGGTGAGGTTTCTATGCTGAACTGGTAAAACTCCAGTTGTAAATGCACTGTGAAAGTTAAGTACTTATACTGTAATCCCTATAGCAACCATACACATACACAAAAACTATAAAGAAAAAAAATAAGCCCACAATAGATAAAATGGATACTAGAAAAAAATTCAAATTACCCAAAAGAAGGCAGGGAAGGGGAAAGAGAGGGACAAAAAGAGAGGAAACATGTAGTAAACAAATATTAAATGGTAGACCTAAGTCCAAACATATTAATTATTACATTAAGTGTAGAAAGTTCAAATGTATCGATTAAAACAGAGCTTCTCAGAATGGAATTTTTTAAATGGCCCAACTATATGCTGTCTACAAAAAAAGCTCATTTCAAATATAATGATGTAGCTAAATTTAAAGTAAAAGGATAAAAAAAAGATATAAAGGCAAACAGTACTCAAAAGAAAGCCCAGTGGCTATATAAATATCAGACAAATTATTTTTTTTGAATTTTATTTAATTTATTTTTTTATACAGCAGGTTCTTATTAGTTATCCATTTTATACATATTAGTGTATATATGTCAATCCCAATCTCCCAATTCATTCCACCACCACCACCACCCCCCACTGACTTTCCCCCTTGGTGTCCATACGTTTGTTCTCTACATCTGTGTCTCTATTTCTGCCTTGCAAACCGGTTCATCTGTACCATTTTCCTAGATTCTACATACATGCGTTAATATACGATAATTGTTTTTCTCCTTCTGACTTACTTCACTCTGTATGACAGTCTCTAGATCCATCCACATCTCTACAAATGACCCAATTTCATTCCTTTTTATGGCTGAGTAATATTCCATTATGTATATGTACCACATCTTCTTTATCCATTCATCTGTCGATGGGCATTTAGGTTGTTTCCATGTCCTAGCTATTGTAAATAGTGCTGCAATGAACATTGGGGTGCATGTGTCTTTTTGAATTATGGTTTTCTCAGGGTATATGCCCAGTAGTGGGATTGCTGGGTAATATGGTAATTCTATTTTTAGTTTTTTAAGGGAACCTCCATACTGTTCTCCATAGTGGCTGTATCAAGTTACATTCCCACCAACAGAGCAAGAGCGTTCCCATTTCTCCACACCCTCTCCAGCATTTGTTGTTTGTAGATTTTCTGATGATGCCATTCTAACCAGTGTGAGGAAATACCTCATTGTACTTTTGATTTGCATTTCTCTAATAAGTAGTGATGTTGACAAGCTTTTCATGTGCCTCTTGGCCATCTGTATGTCTTCTTTGGAGAAATGTCTATTTAGGGCTTCTGCCCATTTTTTGATTGGGTTGTTTGGTTTTTTGATATTGAGCTGCATGAGCTGTTTATATATTTTGGAGATTAATCCTTTGTCAGTTGCTTCATATGCAAATATTTTCTCCCATTCTGAGGGTTGTCTTCTCATCTTGTTTATAGTTTCCTTTGCTGTGAAAAAGCTTTTAAGTTTCATTAGGTCCCATTTGTTTATTTTTGTTTTTATTTCCATTACTCTAGGAGGTGGGTCAAAAGGATCTTGCTGTGATTTATGTCAAAGAGTGTCCTGCCAATGTTTTCCTCTAAGAGTTTTATAATAAAAGTGTCTGGTCTTACATTTAGGTCTTTAATCCATTTTGAGTTTATTTTTGTGTATGGTGTTAGGGAGTGTTCTAATTTCATTCTTTTACATGTAGCTGTCCAGTTTTCCCAGCACCACTTATTGAAGAGACTGTCTTTTCTCCATCGTATATCCTTGCCTCCTTTGTCATAGATCAGTTGACCATAGGTGTGTGGGTTTATCTCTGGGCTTTCTATCCTGTTTCATTGATCTCTATTTCTGTTTTTGTGCCAGTACCATATTGTCTTGATTACTGTAGCTTTATAGTATAGTCTGAAGTCAGGGAGTCTGATTCCTCCAGCTCTGTTTTTTTCCCTCAAGATTGCTTTGGCTATTCGGGGTCTTTTGTGTCTCCATACAAATTTTAAGAATTTTTGTTCTAGATCTGTACAAAATGCCACTGGTAATTTGATAGGGTTTGCATTGAAGCTGTAGACTGCTTTGGGTAGTATAGTCATTTTCAAATATTGATTCTTCCAATCCAAGAACATGGTATATCTCTCCATCCGTTTGTGTCATCTTTGATTTCTTTCATCAGTGTCAGATAGTTTTCTCAGTACAGGTTTTTTACTTCCTTAGGTAGGTTTATTCCTAGGTATTTTATTCTTTTTGTTGCAGTGGTAAATGGGAGTGTTTCCTTAATTTCTCTTTTCAGATCATTAGTGTATAGGAATGCAAGGGATTTCTGTGCGTTAATTTTGTATCCTGCAACTTTACCAGATTCATTGATTAGCTCTAGTAGTTTTCTGGTAGCATCTTTAGGATTGTCTATGTATGGCATCATGTCATCTGCAAACAGTGACGGTTTTACTTCTTCTTTTCCAATTTGTATTCCTTTTATTTATTTTTCTCCTCTGACTGCCATGGCTAGGACTTCCAAAACTATGTTGAATAATAGTGGTGAGAGTGGACATCCTTGTCTTGTTCCTGATCTTAGAGGAAATGCTTTCAGTGTTTCACCATTGAGAATGATGTTTGCAGTGGGTTTGTCATATATGGCCTTTATTATGTTGAGGTAGGTTCCCTCTATGCCCACTTTCTGGAGAGTTTTTATCATAAATGGATGTTGAATTTTGTCAAAAGCTTTTTTTCTGCATCTATTGAGTTAAACATATGGTTTTTATTCTTCAGTTTGTTAATATGATGTATCACATTGATTGATTTGCATATATTGAAGATCTTGCATCCCTGGGATAAATCCCACTTGATCATGGTGTATGATCCTTTTAATGTATTGTTGGATTCTGTTTGCTAGTATTTTGTTGAGGATTTTTGCATCTATATTTATCAGTGATATTGGCCTATAATTTTCTTTTTTTGTAGTATCTTTGTCTGGTTTTGGTATCAGGGTGATGGTGGCCTCATAGAATGAGTTTGGGAGTGTTCCTCCCTCTGCTATATTTTGGAAGAGTTTGAGAAGGATAGGTGTTAGCTCTTCTCTAAATGTTTGATAGAATTCGCCTGTGAAGCCATCTGGTCCTGGGCTTTTGTTTGTTGGAAGATTTTAATCACAGTTTCAATTTCAGTGCTTGTGATTTGTCTGTTCATATTTTCTATTTCTTCCTGGTTCAGTCTTGGAAGGTTACACCTTCCTATGAATTTGTCCATTTCTTCCAGGTTGTCCGTTTTATTGGCATAGAGTTGTTTGTAGTAGTCTCTTAGGATGCTTTGTATTTCTGCAGTGTCCATTGGAACTTCTCGTTTTTCATTTCTAATTTTATTGATTTGAGTCTTCTCCCTCTTTTTCTTGATGAATCTCACTAAAGGTTTATCCGTTTTATTTTTCTTCTCAAAGAACCAGCTTTTAGTTTTATTGATCTTTGCTATTGTTTTCTTTGTTTCTATTTCATTTATTACTGCTCTGATCTTTATGATTTCTTTTCTTCTACTAACTTTGGGTTTTGTTTGTTCTTCTTTCTCTAGTTCCTTTAGGTGTGAGGTTAGATTGTTTATTTGAGATTTGTCTTGTTTCTTGAGGTGAGATTGAATTGCTGTAAACTTCCCTCTTAGAACTGCTTTTGCTGCATCCCATAGGTTTTGGATCGTCATGTTTTCATTGTCATTTGTGTCTAAGTATGTTTTGATTTCCTCTTTGATTTCTTCAGTGATCTCCTGGTTATTTAGTAACGTATTGTTTAGCCTCCATGTGTTTGTGTTTTTCACGTTTTTTTCCCCTGTAATTGATTTCTAATCTCATAGTGTTGTGGTCTGAAAAGGTGCTTGATATGATTTCAATTTTCTTAAATTTTCCAAGGTTTGATTTGTGACCCAAGATGTGATCTATCCTGGAGAATGTTCCATGTGCACTTGAGAAGAAAGTGTAATCTACTGTTTTCGGATGGAATGTCCTATAAATATCAATTAAATCTATCTGGTCTATTGTGTCATTTAAAGCTTGTGTTTCCTTATTAATTTTCTGTCTGGATGTTCTGTCCATTGGTATAAGTGAGGTGTTAAAGTCCCCCACTATTATTGTGTTGCTGTCGATTTCCTCTCTTATAGCTGTTAGCATATGCCTTATGTTTTGAGGTGCTCCTATGTTGGGTGCATATATATTTATAATTGTTACATCTTTTTCTTGGATTAATCCTTTGATCATTTTGTAGTGCCCTTCCTTGTCTCTTGTAACTTTCTTTATTTTAAAGTCTATTTTATCTGCTACTCCACCTTTCTTTTGATTTCCATTTGCATGGAATATCTTTTTCCATCCCCACACTTTCAGTCTGTATGTGTCCCTAGGTCTGAAGTGGGTCTCTTGTAGACAGCATATATATCGGTCTTGTTTTTGTATCCATTCAGTGAGCCTGTGTCTTTGTTTTTTTTTTTTTCACACACACACACACACACACTGTATTTTATTTTTACAAGAGATAAATAGACTGACACCAAGCATTGTACATGGATGACCACAACAAAAGCAACAATGATTGCAATTACCAAACATGAAACACACTCATACTATGTCATAATATTGACATTCAGTCCAGTAATCCTCCACTGTAACAGCTCCTTTACTTTGCAGTGAAAATTGATTTGTATATTCTTTGCCTCTGAGTCCTTGTGGGATTTTTTTTTTAATTCAGACAGAAAGTCACAAAAATTATACTCATCCTAATCAGTTCACTCAGTCCCATGTAATTAATTTTTTTTTTCATCTTGATCTTTTGTTAGCACTTTTATGAGTTCATCAGTTTTTCATTAGAGTTCTGAAAATGCTTATTCATTCAGTTCAGCAGTACAGTCACTTACCAGAAACCTGTACTTGTCAGAGTCTTTTCCATGAATTTCTTGAAGATGAAACCCTTTTATAGGAACATATTTGGAAAATCATCAGAGTACACCCAGAACTGTCTGTAAATGACAAAAGACTTAAAAATGACCACGGTTAAAGATTTGATGAAAGTTCATAATAATGCAGTTGACAAGAAAATTAGTTATTTCTGAGATATACATTTTAAAGTAATAACTAGGATTATTACTTATAACATTATACCAGAACATATAAGATTTTTAGAAATTTCATGTAATGTCTGAAACATTTATATTAACATATTTCATACATATTTCCATACAAATACAAATACAAGATTTTTAGAAATTTCATGTAATGTCTGAAACATTTATATTAACATATTTCCATACAAATAACCCAATGAAAGTTTAGTATTAATTGTTTTGTTTGTTTTTTTATACTGCAGGTTCTTATTAGGCATCAATTTTATACACATCAGTGTATACATGTCAATCCCAATCGCCCAATTCAGCACACCACCATCCCCACCCCACCGCAGTTTTCCCCGCTTGGTGTCCATATTTCCATTCTCTACATCTGTGTCTCAACTTCTGCCCTGGAAACTGGCTCATCTGTACCATTTTTCTAGGTTCCACATACATGCATTAATATACGATATTTGTTTTTCTCTTTCTGACTTACTTCACTCTGTATGACAGTCTCTAGATCCATCCACGTCTCAACAAATGACTCAATTTCGTTCCTTTTTATGGCTGAGTAATATTCCATTGTATATATGTACCACAACTTCTTTATCCATTCGTCTGTTGATGGGCATTTAGGTTGCTTCCATGACCTGGCTATTGTAAATAGTGCTGCAATGAACATTCGGGTGCATGTGTCTTTTTGAATTACGGTTTTCTCTGGGTATATGCCCAGTAGTTGGATTGCTGGGTCATATGGTAATTCTATTTTTAGTTTTTTAAGGAACCTCCATATTGTTCTCCATAGTGGCTGTATCAGTTTACATTCCCACCAACAGTGCAAGAGGTTTCCCTTTTCTCCACACCCTCTCCAGCATTTGTTGTTTGTAGATTTTCTGATGATGCCCATTCTAACAGGAGTGAGGTGATACCTCATTGTAGTTTTGATTTGCATTTCTCTAATAATTAGTGATATTGAGCATCTTTTCATGTGCTTCATGGGCATCTGTATGTCTTCTTTGGAGAAATGTCTATTTAGGTCTTCTGCCCATTTTTGGATTGGGGTGTTTGTTTCTTTAATATTGAGCTGAATGAGCTGTTTATATATTTTGGAGATTAATCCTTTGTCCGTTGATTCATTTGCAAATATTTCCCCCCATTCTGAGGGTTGTCTTTTCGTCTTGTTTATGGTTTCCTTTGCTGTGCAAAAGCTTTGAAGTTTCATTAGGTCCCACTTGTTTATTTTTGTTTTTATTTCCATTACTCTAGGAGGTGGATCAAAAAAGATCTTGCTGTGATTTATGTCAAAGAGTGTTCTTCCTAGGTTTTCCTCTAAGAGTTTTATAGTGTCCAGTCTTATATTTAGGTCTCTAATCCATTTTGAGTTTATTTTTGTGTATGGTGTTAGGGAGTATTCTAATTTCATTCTTTTACATGTAGCTGTCCAGTTTTCCCAGCACCACTTATTGAAGAGACTGTCTTTTCTCCATTGTATATCTTTGCCTCCTTTGTCATAGATTAGTTGACCATAGGTGCGTGGGTTTATCTCTGGGCTTTCTATCCTGTTCCATTGATCTATGTTTCTGTTTTTGTGCCAGTACCATATTGTCTTGATTACTGTAGCTTTGTAGTATAGTCTGAAGTCAGGGAGTCTGATTCTTCCAGCTCCATTTTTTTCCCTCAAGACTGCTTTGGCTATTCGGTGTCTTTTGTGTCTCCATACAAATTTTAAGATGATTTGTTCTAGCTCCGTAAAAAATGCCATTGGTAATTTGATAGGGATTGCATTGAATCTGTAGATTGCTTTGGGTAGTATACTCATTTTCACAATGTTGATTCTTCCAATCCAAGAACATGGTATATCTCTCCATCTGTTGGTATCATCTTTAATTTCTTTCATCAGTGTCTTATAGTTTTCTGCACAGGTCTTTTGTCTCCCTAGGTGGGTTTATTCCTAGGTATTTTATTCTTTTTGTTGCAATGGTAAATGGGAGTGTTTCCATAATTTCTCTTTCAGATTTTTCATCACTAGTGTATAGGAATGCAAGAGATTTCTGTGCATTAATTTTGTATCCTGCAACTTTACCATATTCATTGATTAGCTCTAGCAGTTTTCTGGTGGCAGTTTTAGGATTCTCTATGTATAGTATCATGTCATCCGCAAACAGTGACAGTTTTACTTCTTCTTTTCCAATTTGTATTCCTTTTATTTCTTTTTCTTCTCTGATTGCTGTGGCTAGGACTTCCAGAACTATGTTGAATAATAGTGGTGAGAGTGGACATCCTTGTCTCGTTCCTGATCTTAGAGGAAATGCTTTCAGTTTTTCACCATTGAGAATGATGTTTGCTGTGGGTTTGTCATATATGGCCTTTATTATGTGGAGGTAGGTTCCCTCTATGCCCACTTTCTGGAGAGTTTTTATCAGAAATGGGTGTTGAATTTTGTCAAAAGCTTTTTCTGCATCTATTGAGGTGATCATATGGTTTTTCTTCTTCAATTTGTTAATATGGTGTATCACATTGATTGATTTGCGTATATTGAAGAATCCTTGCATCCCTGGGATAAATCCCACTTGATCGTGGTGTATGATCCTTTTAATGTGTTGTTGGATTCTGTTTGCTAGTATTTTGTTGAGGATTTTTGCATCTATATTCATCAGTGATATTGGTCTGTAATTTTCTTTTTTTGTAGTGTCTTTGTCTGGTTTTGGTATCAGGGTGATGGTGGCCTCATAGAATGAGTTTGGGAGTGTTCCTTCCTCTGCAATTTTTTGGAAGAGTTTGAGAAGGATGGGTGTTAGCTCTTCTCTAAATGTTTGATAGAATTCACCTGTGAAGCCATCTGGTCCTGGACTTTTGTTTGTTGGAAGATTTTTAATCACAGTTTCAATTTCATTACTTGTGATTGGTCTGTTCATATTTTCTGTTTCTTCCTGGTTCAGTCTTGGAAGGTTATACCTTTCTAAGAATTTGTCCATTTCTTCCAGGTTGTCCATTTTATTGGCATAAAGTTGCTTGTAGTAGTCTCTTAGGATGCTTTGTATTTCTGCGGTGTCTGTTGTAACTTCTCCTTTTTCATTTCTGATTTTATTGATTTGAGTCCTCTCCCTCTTTTTCTTGATGAGTCTGGCTAATGGCTTATCAATTTTGTTTATCTTCTCAAAGAACCAACTTTTAGTTTTATTGATCTTTGCTATTGTTTTCTTTGTTTCTATTTCATTTATTTCTGCTCTGATCTTTATGATTTCTTTCCTTCTGCTAACTTTGGATTTTGTTTGTTCTTCTTTCTCTAGTTTCTTTAGGTGTAAGGTAAGATTGTTTACTTGAGATTTTTCTTGTTTCTTTAGGTAGGCTTGTATAGCTATAAACTTCCCTCTTAGAACTGCTTTTGCTGCATCCCATAGGTTTTGGGTCGTCGTGTTTTCATTGTCATTTGTCTCTAGGTATTTTTTGATTTCCTCTTTGATTTCTTCAGTGATCTCTTGGTTATTTAGTAACGTATTGTTTAGCCTCCATGTACTTGTCTTTTTTACGTTTTTTTCCCTGTAATTCATTTCTAATCTCATAGCGTTGTGGTCAGAAAAGATGCTTGATAAGATTTCAATTTTCTTAAATTTACTGAGGCTTGATTTGTGACCCAAGATGTGATCTATCCTGGAGAATGTTCCGTGTGCACTTGAGAAGAACGTGTAATCTGCTGTTTTTGGATGGAATGTCCTATATATATCAATTAAATCTATCTGGTCTATTGTGTCATTTAAAGCTTCTGTTTCCTTATTTATTTTCATTTTGGATGATCTGTCCATTGGTGTAAGTGAGGTGTTAAAGTCCCCCACTATTATTGTGTTACTGTCGATTTCCTCTTTTATAGCTGTTAGCAGTTGCCTTATGTATTGAGGTGCTCCTATGTTGGGTGCATATATATTTATAATTGTTATATCTTCTTCTTGGATTGATCCCTGGATCATTATGTAGTGTCCTTCCTTGTCTCTTGTAACATTCTTTATTTTAAAGTCTATGTTATCTGATATGAGTATAGCTACTCCAGCTTTCTTTTGATTTCCATTTGCATGGAATATCTTTTTCCATCCCCTCACTTTCAGTCTGTATGTGTCCCTAGGTCTAAAGTGGGTCTCTTGTAGACAGCATATATATGGGTCTTGTTTTTGTATCCATTCAGCCAGTCTATGTCTTTTGGTTGGGGCATTTAATCCATTCACGTTTAAGGTAATTATCGATATGTATGTTCCTATGACCATTTTCTTAATTGTTTTGGGTTTGTTTTTGTAGGTCCTTTTCTTCTCTTGTGTTTCCCACTTAGAGAAGTTCCTTTAGCATTGTTGTAGAGCTGGTTTGGTGGTGCTGAATTCTCTTAGCTTTTGCTTGTCTGTAAAGCTTTTGATTTCTCCATCGAATCTGAATGAGATCCTTGCCGGGTAGAGTAATCTTGGTTGTAGGTTCTTCCCTTTCATCACTTTAAATATATCATGCCACTCCCTTCTGGCTTGTAGCATTTCTGCTGAGAAATCAGCTGTTAACCTTATGGGAGTTCCCTTGTATGTTATTTGTCGTTTTTCCCTTGTTGCTTTCAATAATTTTTCTTTGTCTTTAATTTTTGTCAATTTGATTACTATGTGTTTCGGCATGTTTCTCCTTGGGTTTATCCTGCCAGGGACTCTCTGCGCTTCCTGGACTTGGGTGCCCATCTCCTTTCCCATGTTAGGGAAGTTTTTGTCTATAATCTCTTCAAATATTTTATTGGGTTCTTTCTCTCTCTCTTCTCCTTCGGGGACCCCTATAATGCGAATGTTGGTGCATTTAATGTTATCCCAGAGGTCTCTTAGGCTGTCTTCATTTCTTTTGATTCTTTTTTCTTTAGTCTGTTCCACAGCAGTGAATTCCACCATTCTGTCTTCCAGGTCACTTATCCGTTCTTCTGCCTCAGTTATTCTGCTATTGATTCCTTCTAGTGTAGTTTTCATTTCAGTTATTGTATTGGTCATCTCTGTTTGTTTGTTCTTTAATTCTTCTAGGTCTTTGTTAATCATTTCTTGCATCTTCTCAATCTTTGCCTCCATTCTTATTCCGAGGTCCTGGATCATCTTCACTATCATTATTCTGAATTCTTTTTCTGGAAGGTTGCCTATCTCCACTTCATTTAGTTGTTTTTCTGGGTTTTTTTCTTGTTCCTTCATCTGGTACATAGCCCTCTGCCTTTTCATCTTCTCTATCTTTCTGTAACTGTGGTTTTTGGTCCACAGGCTGCAGGATTGTAGTTTTTCTTGCTTCTGCTGTCTGCCCTCTGGTGGTTGAGGCTATCTAAGAGGCTTGATGGGAGGCTCTGGTGGTGGGTAGAGCTGACTGTTGCTGTGGTGGTCAGAGCTCAGTAAAACCTTAATCCGCTTGACTGTTGATGGGTGGGGCTGGGTTCCCTCCCTGTTGCTGTGGCAGTCAGAGCTCAGTAAAACCTTAATCCACTTGACTGTTGATGGGTGGAGCTGTGTTCCCTCCCTGTTGGTTGTTTTGCCTGAGGCAACCCAACACTGGAGCCTACCCGTGCTCTTTGGTGGGGTTAGTGGCAGACTCTGGGAGGGCTCATGCCAAGGAGAACTTCCCAGAACCTGTGCTGCCAGTGTCCTTATCCCCACGGTGAAACAGAGCCACCACCCGCCTCTGCAGGAGACCCCCCAACACCAGCAGGTAGGTCTGGTTCAGTCTCCCCCAGGGTCACTGCTCCTTCCCCTGGGTCCGGATGCACACATTACTTTGTGTGTGCCCTCCAAGAGTGGGGTCTCTGTTTCCCCCAGTCCTGTCAAAGTCCTGCAATCAATTCCCACTAGGCTTCAAAGTCTGATTCTCTAGGAATTCCTCCTCCTGTTGCCGGACCCCCAGGTTGGGAAGCCTGACGTGGGGCTCAGAACCTTCACTCCAGTGGGTGGGCTTCTGTGGTATAAGTGTTCGCCAGTCTGTGAGTCACCCACCCAGCAGTTATGGGATTTGATTTTACTCTGATTGTGCCCCTCCTACCGTCTCACTGTGGCTTCTCCTCTGTCCTTGGACGTGGGGTATCCTCCTTGGTGAAGTCCAGGGTCTTCCTGGCAATGATTGTCCAGCAGCCAGTTGTGATTCTGGTGCTCTCGCAAGAGGGAGTGAGAGCATGTCCTTCTACTCCGCCATCTTGGTTAATCAACCGAGCCTGTGTCTTTTGGTTGGAGCATTTAATCCATTCACATTTAAGGTGATTAATGATACATATGTTCCTATTACCATTTTATTAATTGTTTGGGGTTTGTTTTTGTAGGTCCTTTTCTTCTCTTGTGTTTCCCACTTAGAGAACTTCCTTTAGCATTTGTCATAGAGCTGGTTTGGTGATGCTGAATTCTTTTATCTTTTGCTTGTCTTTAAAGCTTTTGATTTCTTCTTTGAATCTGAATGAGATCCTTGCCAGGTAGAGTAATCTTGGCTGTAGGTTCTTCCCTTTCATCACTTTCAGTATATGGTGCCACTCCCTTCTGGCTTGTAGAGTTTCTGCTGAGAAATCAGCTGTTAACCTTATGGGAGTTCCCTTGTATGTTATTTGTCATTTTTCCCTTGTTGCTTTTAATAATTTTTGTCAATTTGATTACTATGTGTCTCGGTGTGTTTCTCCTTGGGTTTATCCTGCCTGGGACTCTCTGAGCTTCCTGGACTTCGGTGGGTATTTCCTTTCCCATGTTAGGGAATTTTTCACCTATAGTCTCTTCAAATATTCTCTCGGGTCCTTTCTCTCTCTCTTCTCCTTCTGAGACCCCTATAACGCAAATGTTGGTGTGTTTAATGTTGTCTCAGAGGTCTCATTGGTTGTCTTCATTTCTTTTCATTCTTTTTTCTTTATTCTGTTCCACAGCAGTGAATTCCACCTTTCTGTCTTCCAGGTCACTTATCCGTTCTTCTGCCTCAGTTATTCTGCTATTGATTCCTTCTAGTGCATTTTTCATTTCAGTTATTGTATTGTTCATCTCTGTTTATTTGTTCTTTAATTCTTCTAGGTCTTTGTTAAACATTTCTTGCATCTTCTTGATCTTTGCCTCCATTCTTTTTCCAATGGCCTAGATCATCTTCACTATCATTATTCTGAACTCTTTTTCTGGAAGGCTGCCTATCTCCACTTCATTTCATTGTTTTTCTGGGGTTTTATCTTGTTCCTTCATCTGGTACATAGTTCTCTGCCTTTTCATTTTGTCTATCTTTCTGTGAATGTGGTTTTTGTTCCACAGGCTGCAGAATTGTAATTCTTCTTGCTTCTGCTGTCTGCCCTCTGGTGGGTGAGGCTATCTAAGAGGCTTGTGCAAGCTTCATGATGGGAGGGACTGGTGGTGGGTAGAGCTGGGTGTTGCTCTGGTGGGCAGAGCTCAGTAAAACTTTAATCCACTTCTCTGCTGATGGGTGGGGCTGGGTTCCCTCCCTGTTGGTTGTTTGGCCTGAGGTGACCCAGCACAGGAGCCTACTTGGCTCTTTGGTGGGGCTAATGGTGGACTCCGGGAGGATTCACGCCAAAGAGTACTTCCCAGAACTTCTGCTGCCAGTGTCCTTGTCCCCACAGTGGACCATAGCCACCCCCTGCCTCTACAGGAGACCCTCCAACACTAGCAGGTAGGTCTGGTTCTGTCTCCTATGGGGTCACTGCTCCTTGCCCTGGGTCCTGATGCACATGCTACTTTGTGTGTTCCCTCCAAGAGTGGAGTCCATGTTTTCCCCAGTCCTGTCGAAGTCCTGCAATCAAATCCCGCTAGCCTTCAAAGTCTGATTCTCTGGGAATTCCTCCTCCCATTGCCGGACCCCCAGGTTGGGAAGCCTGACGTGGGGCTCAGAACCTTCACTCCAGTAGGTGGACTTCTGTGGTATAATTGTTCTCCAGTTTGTGAGTCACCCACCCAGTGGTTATGGGATTTGATTTTATTGTGATTGTGCCCCTCCTACCATCTCATTGCAGCTTCTCCTTTGTCTTTGGATGTGGGGTATCTTTTTTGGTGAGTTCCAGTGCCTTACTGTCAATGATTGCCCACCAGTTAGTTGTGATTCAGTGCTCTCGCAAGAGAGAGTGAGACAAATTATTATGTGAAGAAATAATAACTAAGAACTACAAAGTCTCAGAACAAAGAAGATTACCAGGGATTAAGAAGGTCATTACATAATGATAAAAGGGTAAATTCACCAAGAATATATAATAATCCTAAATGTGTATATATCTAACAGAAGTGTTTCAAAATACATGAAGCAAAACTGATAGAATTGAAAGGAAAAATGGGGGACTCCACAATTATAGTTGGAGTATCAACACTCCTTTCTTAGTAATTGATAGAACTACTAGACAAAAATTAGTAAGCATATAGAAGAACTCAACCAAATGGATCTAACTGACATTTATAGACTACTCCATCTAACAACAGCAAAATAAATATTTTTTTCAAGTGTACATGGAAAAACTAATCAGGTGTACATGGAAAGTATAATCAAGATAGGCCATATGCTGGGCTATAAAATTAACCTTAACAAATTTAAAAGAGTTTAAATCATGCAAAGTATGTTTTCGGACCATAATGGAATTAGACTAGAAATCAAAACCAGAAAGATAACAGGAAAATCTCCAAATATGTGGATAGTAAACAACATGTTTCTAAGTAATCAAAAAGTCAAAGTATAAAAATTAATAAAAACAAACAAACAACAATAGCAAAAAAATCAAAGAGTCTCAGGTGAAATTATAAAAAATTTTTACTGAACAAAAATAATACAACAAATCAAAAATTTTAGAATGCAATGCTTAGAGGGAAATTTATAGCATCAAATGCTTGTATTAGAAAAGAAGAAAAGTCTCAAATGAATAAACTAAGCTTTCACTTTAAGAAATCAGAGATGAACAAACTAAATCCAAGGCAAGTAGAAGGAAGGAAATAATAAACATAAGAGCAGGAATCAATGAAACTGAAAACAGAAAAAACAACAACAAAAAAAAGGAAAAAAAGCAGTTCTTTGAAAAGATCAGTAAAATTGATATACTTCTAGCAAGACCGACAAAGAAAAAAGATACAAATTACCATTAGCAGTAATGAAAGTGATTATATACTCTTAAAAGATAATAAGAGGGACTTCCCTGGTGGCACAGTGGTTAAGAATCCGCCTGCCAATGTAAGGGACACAGGTTCGATCCCTGGTCCAGGAAGATCCCACATGCCACGGAGCAACTAATCCCATGAGCCACAACTACTGAAGCCCATGCATCTAGAGCCCATGCTCTGCAACAAGAGAAACCACCACAATGAGAAGCCCGCACACCGCAATGAAGAGTAGCCCCCACTTGCCACAACTAGAGAAAGCCTGTGCATAGCAATGAAGACCCAACACAGCCAAAATAAAAATAAAATTTAAAAAAAAGATAATAAGGGAAGACTGTGAACAACTATGCACATACATTCAGCAACTTAGATGAAACGGACTAATTCCTTGAAAATGACAAAAATCACTCAAGATGAAATAGATAACCTCAATATTTCTATAACTATTAAAGACATTGCATTCATAGTCAAAAACCAGAAAGGAATCTCCTGTCCCAGATGTTTCAGCTTACATACTGTACTATTCCATTTTTATCACATTTTCAAAAAGACAAAAAACTATAGTGATAGAGAAAAAAAGAGTGGTTGCCAGGGGTTAGTTAGTGATGAGGGCAGGGTGGGGAGTAGGACTACAAAGGAACAGCATGAGGGAACTTTCTGGGGTTATGGAACTGTTCTGTATTCTGTTCGTGAATCTATACATGTGTTAAAATGAACTGTACACACAAAAAAGTCAATTTTACTGTATGTTCACTTAAAAAATTTTTTTTGTATAACCAGGACTCCTTGGGCAAATGGTTGATTCCAGACCTGGGGCACAGGAGGTACAAGATGAGCCTGGAACATCTTGTTATGCTATAAAGTAAGGAATTACTCAAAATAAGAATGGGCACATGTCTTGAGGGCAAAAGGGACAGCTTGAAGGAATTCATAATGACAATATCTTGAAATTTTAGCACCAAAATAATTAAGGACAGTAATAAATTATACACAATTAAAAATAGAAATCTATGAATCCCAACTTATAGCAAATAGATACATACATACATTTATACATACATACACACTGTTGCTTACAATAGAATGTCTAGTGCTTACTGCTAAATACAGAGGCAATACTGAGGTTGTGAAGTCATATTTTGCAGCCATCATAACAAAGATTAGCTCAGGCAAGAATATCAATGAATATTAAATCTAGTAGCAAATTTTTATGAGGTGCAGGATATTTGCATGATCTTAAAGTGTGTCCCCATAGATGGTTTATTGGTTATCAGGGAAAAATTAGTAACTCTACAGTAGAGAAATCAAACAACTTGACCAGGTGATCACAACATCACAAATAAGGGGTAGATGGATATTGTATGCCTTAATGGATATTAAACCCTGAGGAGAACAGAGCTTTTATGTAGTATTCTGATCAGAAATGCATAACCTGAATCTAATTATAAGGAAACATCAGACAAACCAAAACTGTTTCTATTTTTTGGAATGTTCTATTTTTTAAAATGTCAATGTCATAAAAGACAACAAAAGGCTGTGAAAATGTTCAAGATTAAAGGAGACTAAAGAGACTTGACAACAAAATGCAGTGCCTGACTTTAGACTGGATCTTGTGTGAGAGGAGGGGAAAATTCCATAACTGACATAATTGGGTCAGTTAACAAAATTAGAGTATGGGGACTTCCCTGGTGGCACAGTGGTTAAGAATCCACCTGCCAATGCAGGGGACACGGGTTCGATTCCTGGTCCTGGAAGATCCCACATGCTGCAAAGCAACTAAGCCCATGTGCCACAACTACTGAGCCTGCACTCTAGAGCCCGCAAGCCAGAACTACTGAGCCTGCATGCCTCAACTACTGAAGTCTGCGTGCCTAGAGCCCCTGCTCTGCAACAAGAGACGCCCCTGCAATGAGAAGCCTGCGCACTGCAGCGAAGAGTAGCCCCCGCTCGCTGTAACTAGAGAAAGCCCATGCGCAGCAACAAAGACCCAACACAGCCAAAAATAAATCAAAAAAAAAAAATTGGAGTATGGACAATCGACTAAAGTTTCATATCAATGCTAAATTTGCTGAAGTTGATCAACATTGGGTGGTTAAGTCATAGGATATCCTTATTCTTAGGAAACATACTCTGAAGTATTTGGAGGTAAAGGACCATGATGCTTCCAACTTATTCTCAGACTGTTCAGAAAAAAACTGAGTGTATGTGTGTGTGTGTGTGGCAAGATGTGTGTGTGAGTGTGTAGAGAGACACAGACAGTGAAAATGATAAAGCAAATGGATAAAAATGTTAACAGGTAAACATAGGTAAAGGAAATACAGGCAATTTCTGTACTATTTTTATTTTTCCCAATTTTTTCATAAATTTAAAATTATTCCTCCCTCAAATTTTTAAAATTTTGTTCTTCAAAAGACACTGATAAGAAAACAAATAGGCAAACCTTAGCCTAGGAAATATTCACAATACACATACAGGACAAAGGATTTGTATATAAATAACTCCTACTCAATAATAAAAAGGCAAACAAGCCCAATTGAAAAAGGGGTAAAAACTGAGACAAGCAGTTCATAAAGGAAAATGTACAGGTGGACAATTAACATATGAAAAAATCCTTAACAACATTATGTATCAAGAAAACACAGGGCTTCCCTGGTGGCGCAGTGGTTGAGAATCTGCCTGCCAATGCAGAGGACACGGGTTCGAGCCCTGGTCTGGGAAGATCCCACATGCCGCGGAGCAACTGGGCCCGTGAGCCACAATTACTGAGCCTGCGTGTCTGGAGCCTGTGCCCCGCAACAAGAGAGGCCGCGATAGTGAGAGGCCCGTGCACCGCGATGAAGAGTGGCCCCCGCTTGCCACAACTAGAGAAAGCCCTCGCACAGAGATGAAGACCCAACACAGCCATAAATAAATTAATTAATTAATTTAAAAAAAAAAAAAGAAAACACAAATTAGGGACTTCCCTGGTGTCACAGTGGTTAAGACTCCACGCTCCCAATGCAGGGGGCCTGGGTTCAATCCCTGGTCAGGGAACTAGATCCCACATTCATGTCACAACAAAAGAGCTCTCGAGCGCAACTAAGGAGCCCACCTTCCGCAACCAAGGCCCGGTGCAAGCAAAATAAATAAATTGAAAAAAAAAAAGAATCCACTATGATAGGAAAAATTTCATTAAAACACACACACACACACACACACACACACACACACAAATTAAACCACAATGAGATACCATTTTACACCCACTAGAATAACAACAACAAAAAAAGAAAAACTGTCACTGCCAAATGTTGGTAAGGATGGATGTGCAGCAAACAGAACTCTCACACATTGCTGATGGGAGTGTAAAAATGATTTAACCACTTTGGTAATGTCTGTCAGTTTCTCATTAAATTAAACACACACCTAACCCTACACACATGCAATTCTACTTCCAGTTATTTACCCAAGAGAAATGAAGCCATATGTATACAAAAAGACTTGTACAAGGACATTCATAGCTGCTTTATTTATAGTGGACAACTCAAATGTTCATCAACAAGTGAATGGAGAAACAAATTGTGGTATATCCATTAAATGGAATTCTACTCAGAATTAAAAAGGAAGAAGTTTCTGATACAAACTGTGGATGAACCTCAAAAACATTATGCTAAATGACAGAAGCCAGACACAGAAGAGTACATATTGTATGATTCCAATTATATAAAGTTCTAGAATAGGTGAAGCTAATCTGTGTGAAAGAAATCTAACAGTTGTTATGAAGGAGGGTGGGGAATGATTGGGGAGGGGCTTAAGGAATCATTCTAGGCTGATAGAAATGTTCTGTATCTGATAAGGTGTGAGCTATACTGGCATATGCAGTTTTCAAAACCACACTTTACACATGCAGATTGCATGTGTATATTGTGTATGGTATGGTTATTGTGTATTTCATTGTATGTTAATCATATCTCCACTTTTTTAAAAAGGAAAAAAATAGATTATGTCACTACCCTGTTTAAAACTTTGCTTCCTGTTGCTAAGATCCAAACTCTTTACTGTGGCTGACAAGGCCCTGCATGATCTGGTCTCTACCTGTCTTTGCAGCCTCATCTCCCATTCTCTCCTGCTTGTTCACTATGCTCTAGCCAGATTGGTCTCCCTCCTGCTCTTCAAACATGTCAAGCCCTTTCCTGCCTCAAGATCTTAGTACTTGCAGTTTCCTCTGTTTAGAACACTCTTTTCCCAGCTCTTTGCATAACTGGTTCATTCTCATTCTTCAAGTCTTTATCTCAACATCACCCCCTTAGAGAACCCTTTCCTGACCACCCTGTCTAATGTAAGCCCCTTCCAGTTACTCTTTGGTATTATCCTAATCATTTTCTTTTTAGCACTCTCATTATTTGCTATGATTTTGTTTTTCATTTTTCAGTTGTTCATTCTTTGTTCTTCATCTCCCTCCACTTTCATTGTTTTCATTGTTCAATACTGTATTCCCATTGCCTAGCAAGGAGTCTGGCACATAGCAGGTACTTAATAAATATTTGTTGAATGAATGAGTAAATTGTCCTCTAAGGGTAGAAAAAAGGAGAAGATAATTCTTCAGTAAATACAGAAAACAAAATTGAGGAACATGTGTTTCCATCCAATTTGCCTAAAGAAGTATTCAAGAATTTCTTGGAATAATCTGGTACATCCACTGGGAAAAATTATTAAGGGAAATAAACATGGTTTTAAACGGTTAAAGTTTAATTAATTTTATAACACACTGATAAACTAAATTCAGATAAAATGTAATTGAAATTTGGAATATAAAATTAGAAGATGTTAACAATGTGTTCAAACTTGAAAAAAGTGAATATCTTGGGAAATAACAAAATGTCATCTTGCAGGACCAAGAAGTCATCTAGAATAACCAATACTGCAGAAGTCAGGAATCATGAATTTATCAGGAATATCTTATCTTTGTATTAATCACTTGATCCTCCTAGTCTTTTGATAGACAAGCCAGAGCTCACATATAGGATGTCTCTGAAACCCCTCGCCCCAAAAAAAACAAGTTGCCAGCGTTGATGAAAATGTGAAATAGCCTGATATGTTGTAAAGATCACTGGGTAAGAAGTCAAAAGCCCCCAAGTATAGTTCACAATTCTTCCACTAACTAGCTGAGTAAATCACTTAATTGCTCTGGGCTGAGGGGTTTTTAATATGTAAAATAAAAGAGATGTACTAAACTATCTCCAAGAGCTCTTCCCATAATAAAGTTCTTTGAGGTGGAAATGGAAATAAAATTGGAGATGCATTGCCTAGTAAAGGTGTCCCATGTCCAACATGGTCATATGAGCTCAAGGTTTGAAAATAGAAAGTATTTAGCATGCTTATTTATCTCATTTTTTCTTAGAGAAGGAACAAAGCCTCTCTGAAGTATCTTCCACCAGGAGAATATCTCTACTGATGTCTAGAAAGCTGTTTGGTTGGTGAAGGAAATGACACCATGGACTCCAGAATACTGTCAGGACAGCTTTCAAATCCAATGGGATGACTATACAGGCTAGTAAAAGAAAGGTAACTTACAAAGGGAAGAAAATTCTTTTGTGTGCATCACACTCTGTACTAATTACTTTATAGAGCTATCTCATTTACTCTTTACTTATGTTATGTACTATTCCTATTTTTTAAATATAAATGTTTAGATAGAGGAGAAATTGGGGTTCACAGAGTGTAAGTGATTTGGAAGCCCATATCCCTTCCACATTCTATCCCATCTCTGTCCAGAGAGTTAAATTCTTCCATGGAACCTTCTTATTCCTTCTGCAGAAGTTTCCTTGACCATCCTGGCCCAAGGTGATTTCTTCTTCTTCAGAGATCCTCTGGTGCATATTACCTATACTACCAATTTCACACCTATAACTTTATGCAATGTTGGTTATATTTGACTCATTTATTAATCAGTAAGTATTTATTAAACAGCCACCATGGAACTTCACTAGGCAGGGGGATACACAAATGAATAAGATACAGTCCCTGCCCTCAGGAGTTAAACTTTAGTGGCGGAGACAACCTCATCTGCAGTCTATTAACACCCCGATCCATTCTAAGATTAAACCACTTTCTCTACTCCTCTCTCCTCCAGTTCAGAACACTTCCATTTCAGCTCTCAGGCAAAAACAAAACAAAACAAACAAACAAACATACCAATGATGAGCTGGAAAGTAGCAAAACTATGCCTTAAGGGAAAGGGGAATTTTAATTAATGAATTAACAGTAGCAAATACTCTATAAACATCGAGGACAAAACAAAGAGGAGGTAATAATTGACTGAGAAAGTTAAATTCTAAGCAATAGCACTCTTCCCAGGCAGCACAGAATGACTGGTAACACACGGCTGTCTTCCTAACACATCCCGGGGGGTGGTGGGGGTGGGGGGGGTGGTTATCTCTTGCTGGTAGCTAGGCATGGCTTCAGGAACAAGACTATCTATTCCAGTCACTGTTCTAGCCAGTTACACTACTAACAACATATTTCTAAGATAGTCTTCTTGAGTGCAATGACTGTTTTGTAACAGATGGTGAAAGTCCACAGACGAAAGTTATGTGGTACATAGAGCAAAGTCTGGTACATAGAAAAGGTTCTGCTCAGCTTTGGTTTCTTCTTGGTTCTTTTAGTCAGTCTAGATCTTGTGCTCTAGCAGTGTTAAGTTACTTTTTTTTCCTTCAGTGTCATACTCCGGGATACTGAGTTAATTTAATCCAATTTAATGAGCACTTTCAATATGCAATATGGTTGGTACTTAAGAGAAATAAACATGAATAAGAGGATTCCTGCTGCAAAGAGTTGGGAGTTGTGCAAATAATTATCTAGACTATGGACCTGGTAATGTCATGTTCTGTGACAAGTACTTCTGTTCTTGAGAGCCATATATAAAATCCAGATATATGGCCTAGCACATTCTACCCCATAGTGTAAGATTAAATTACTGTCATCTCCAAGGTTCTGGGCTGTGGTATGTTAATGAGGAGTCCTGGTCATGCTTACTAATAGGCTTTTCCCAGAAATGAACTTGCAAGCATTCTCTGAAGTGGAGCTGAATTCAGACAGAGGATCTATTGGTCTTACCAGTGTAACCTAGGATCTGAGAAAGAGAGACCAATCCCTGTGACTTCCTATTACCCAACATCTTTCCTAGAGGTACCCTTGAGGTACCAACCCAAGCCTCACCCCGCCTACTAAGCAAGAGGTGAGGCAGGTGAATAGATTCCCTTTAAAATGTAAAGGGTAGGGTTAAGGGGCTGAAATTCATTGAGCATCTACCATGTGTTACACAAAAATCTCATTTAAAGTTTACATTAACACTCTGGAGTATCATTGCCCCCATTTTACATCTGAGGAAACTGAGGCCCAAAGAGGTTAAATAACTTGCCCAAGGTCACATAGCTTGTAAGTGGTGTTGATTCAACTTCGAGAATGGCACTGGATGGAGACCTAGTTCAGAAATCTGCTGGATCCTGCCTCTACCAGGGACCTATCATGGCTAAGTGATATTTCAAATTATCAAACTGCTCCAAAGCCATGGACAGGAGGCCCCCACACAGCACAATCAACTCCAGGAAGACCTAGACAATACCTGAAATTCAATTTCACCAAATCCCTTTGGTCTCCAAAATTCAGTTTTTGCACCTTAATTTCAGGGTGCTTCCAGATTAGAAACGTGAGAGCTCAGTTGCCATAAAACAAAAGAACTCACACCAGGGAAACTCCTGCTGAGTTGGCAACACTCTGGGAGGTGGAGATCCTTGAGGCAGAGGAAGCCAGGGAGCAGGAGAATATAGAAGCCCCGTAGCCCTGAAAGAACTGAAGATCCGGGAGGCCAGGCAAAGCGATCAGAAGGGTGGCCCCACAGCTGGTGGTCATTAACAGCTCAGGGCTGCATAAAAAGCAATGGGAAGGCAGGGGATGGTTTTGGTCAGGCTGCCAAAGTCACTGAACCAAATCCTGGAGCCCCAGTTCACTGACCCTTCCCACTCAGCAATTTCCACAGGTAAGTCCAAAGGGGAAGTGCTTCAGGAATCTGACAATTTAATTCTGCTTTGCTGATATAAGGATATCATCACCAAAACTAGAAAGAAAATGGGCCAGTGATTATGACATGATTTTTTAATGAGGTCAACTCTCATTTTTCTGTAGGGAGCTTGCCAGGAATTCTCTAAAACAATAGACAACCCCCAAATCATTTATATTTAACTTTGGGATTTGAGGTGGCACTTGGCAGCAGGTTCCTGAGTATGTTTAACCTGGGTTGAAAATAAAAATTAGTAGTCTTTGGGAATGCACAGATTGATGAATGAGGCACAAAGGGGAACCAACTGTTCATTTAGACGTTGTCATTGATAATCCACAAATGGGGAGGGGAGTTATAAATGAATAATTCTAGCCACCATCAGAAGCTGGTTCTTTGTTAGAATTTGGGCACAGGCCTCAGCATGAAACTAGGCTGGGGAGAAATATTTATTAGCCGGAAGACTTCTGAAATCTTTTCCACAGCAAGTTTATAGCCTTTCAGAGAGGAATTTATTTTCAATCTTTGTTTTCCTTTGGCCGCTAAAGTTCCTTCTCAGAGAAAAAGTCAATTCCCTGCTCTGGGCTAGGGCAAAGTACTTGAGGTTTGTCCGTTTCATCCCTGTCCACAGGCCTAGTAACTTTAAGATGGACTTCCTCAGGGTTGCAGGTCTACTGATGGTGTTTTCATTTATCTCTTAGGAGGGCCCTGAATTTTCCAAACTGCCTTTGAGAGACTCAGATATTTTATTTTATAAATAGTAGTTAGTACAGACTTTATGTATCCATCACTCATATCATCTGTGCAAAATCAAGAAAATATACTCTAGTGGGTACAAACTTAGAGTACCAGGCTCTTAGATATGAGAGGTAATGGAAGTCCCTTGATGGTTTGTTTTCAGTGCAAGACGTACCTGGAGCACATCACTTACTGTAAATGACCTTTACAAGGGGAAGTTACTTTGGAGTGGTTTCACCACGTGAAAATGAGACAGGACCATCACAAGAATAAATAAAATCGTTTATCAAAAGCCAGATCTCAAGTCTAAAAGAGGAGAAAGAACTATTCTCTGCAAGGTTCAAACCTCAGAACAGATTCTTCTCTGCTGGTGTGTGGCATTTCCGCATCCTGCTTAGACTATCCATCTGCCTCTGCTATACAGACCTCCTTATAGGCCCAGGCCAGCCTTAATGCCTCCTGCTGACCACAGGCATTCAGGGAGAAGAAAATTCTGTTGCTGCCTTATTTCTGTCTCTGGAAAGGATGCCTCTCCTCCTAGCCTGCGGCCCTTGGTCAGGCGGGACTGATGGACTGTTGCCTTCAGGACCCACAGAGGCAGGCAGGCAGGCTCCCGTCAGCTCTGCCACTGCTCCTCCACAGCCCTTCCAACACAGGCCACAGGCCGGCCATGCTCTTAAGCAGAAGTCTAGGCAAGGATTTCAAGTCCTTTTAAGGATTCACACTGGGTAACGCTAACCTAGGGCTCTGAGTCAACAGCTGGGAATATCCTCTGTGAAGGATATAATGGGGGAAACTGCTGGCTCCCACCTCCTGCTCATCCAGTGGATTGGATCTGTTGCAGTCTTGGCATCAGCGCAATCACACCTGACTTTACCAGTTAGTTTACAGAACACCTCAGATGAGAACTGAGTAAGATAAGAGATATAAAAGCAATTGGTAAACTCCAAAGTCCCAGAAGGATGTACAAGACAATATGACCAAAGATTTCCTAACCCATTCCAGAGTTTAGTCCTTGGATTTCTGTCCTTTTCTCTCTTCCCATTCTCCCTGGGTGATCTCATCTGTTCCCCTGGTTTTAATTATAACCTATACGCCTGTAACACCCAAGTCTGCATGTCTGGCTTAAATCTCTCCACAGAACTTTAGTTTTTATTTCTAATAGATTCCTAGATAACTCTATTTCAGTGTATCCCACAGATATGGTAGAGTAAACAGAACTCACCCGTTTCTTCACTCAGCCCTTCTCTTCCTTCGGAATTTAGCATTTAATTGGTGATACCATCAGCCACATAGTCACCTGAGCTAGACACTAGAGAGCCTTCCTTGATTTTTGCTTTGCCCTCATCCCCTTGCATCCAAGGCCCTTAGGTCTGTTGCTTCTATCCCAAACTTACTAATTCAGGTGCTCATTTGTCTTTCCCCTGTATTATTCTGCTTTAACCTTGATTATTTTCTCTGGTCTTGTCTCCAGATATGTCACATCAATCTACTCTCCACACCTCTGCTAGCACAATATTTGCAAATTAGGTCTGACCATATGTCTCTCCTGCTTAAAATGTTTCAGCAGCATCACAGGATATGGTCCAGGCTCCTTAATCTGATATATATAAGGCTCTCCCTGTCTGTTTCTCCTCACCTTTGGGCCCTTCCTGCCCCCATCTTTATTTCCCTCCACATATTTGCTATCACTGACTGGTCTTTCTGTCTGAAATGTGGTCTCCTTCTGTTGTCAACACCCCGACCCCACATAGCTAAATCCTATTCATCATTTAAGGTTCAGCTCAGATATCACTTCTTCTGAGAAGTCTTCCCTGACTAGCCCCATCCCCTGGTCCATAAGGTGCTGGCATATCTTATATAAACCTCTAACAATGCACAAGGCTCATTTATTATTATTATTTATTTTTATAATTATATTATACTTATCTCTTCTTCTGGACCGTAAGCTCTTTGTAGGCAGAGACAATGTCTTTATATCCACCATTTCTAGTAGAGTGCATGGCATAAACTAAGCCCCAATAATTGTTTGAATGACTGAATGTCAGAAAATTAATCTTAGCTTTTTAAAAAAGTCTTCAATGGTAAAAACTGAAAAATTATTTAGCTAACCTCAGTTACCTAGCATCCTCTTGCCCTAAGTCCCTGAACATTTTAGGTAGTGAACTGAATTGATTTCTCTGAATATATTTTAAGTTTATGCCAAAAATTACATAGTGATATTGAAGAAGGGCATTCCTTAAACATTCCAGTACCCAATTTGATGATCGAATGTCTTGGTTTCTCCCCTTGTCTCCCCACTACTGGGTCTCCATAGAGTTCTGCTGAGACACACACACACACCGCTCAGATATTCTTCTTCCCAAACCAGAGCTCTGATGTGACCACCTGGGGGCAGTGCAGACTTGTGGATGGACTTCACAGTAAGGCTTAGGGAGTCCCAGCCCTGAGCAGTCCCAGTCTGTGTGCCACTCCGCCCAGTTCCCTTTCCTCCCACTTTGACTCAGGCTCCTATTGAGTTGACATGAGGCTGACAGGAATAGGTGCTCAGGTGTGAGGCACACTCACAGAGCAGCATGCATACCCATACCCATATCCTGGAACACTTCTAGCCTCCAACTCCTGAGAGGCAGGGTTAAACAAATCAAGCTGGGGGTTTCTTTGAGCCAGGTTGTGAATATGTCATATTTCTGTAGTTCTCTAAATTAAATATCCTTGGCTCCCATCCACCAGTGGGTGGAAATCCAATCTTGGTCCTTTTTTCAGGATCTCACGGGTATTTCAGAAATGTCTCTCAGTCAGTGCCTGACGCCTTTGGAGCTCTTTGCCCGTGACAGTTGTCTGTTCTAGGACCCTTTCTCTAGACCTAACTGGGGCATAGAGACCTCTGTTGAGGCTCCAAAATAGCAGTGCCTTTGGTCACCTCTTTGAGCACAAAGTCATCCCCATTCAAGGTCCTACTGTGCCAGGGGTCTGTAGGAGAGTGGGAGCAGGACCTGGCTGCTCAAGGAGACTGCAGTGCTCCTTAGCACCATCCCTTTCAGAGCCAGGCTCAGGAAATTCTCTCTCCTCTGCCCTCCTCTACTCCTAAGAGCCCTTCTTTGTCTCAGACAAAACAGCTGTATCCCCTCTGAGACCTGGGCTGATTTCAAAAACAAAAGCCTGTTGATTTCTTTTATTTTTCTTTTCTGAGGCAAATGAAGCCCTGATCTCCAGAACAAAAGGCCCTCAGTTACTCTTTTGGGATGGCGAGTGTAGAAGATAGGAATAGTTCATTCTTTCACAAAGAACAGAAATGGCTGACACCACAGAAGATAAGACAGTTAATTCCTCAAGCAGGTTAGCCTGTTAAACACTAAAGCACTGCTTATCTCATACTTTGTTCCCAGAGTATGGTGCCTGTCCAGGAAGAGGCAGTAGGCCATACTGCAGGTAGAGATCCACACTGATAATGTTCCAGCCTCAGACTGGGGAGTGCTTCAGGTTGAAAGTAAGCAGCAAACTTAGGCTCCCCCATCGTCTGTGTAGGTCCCAGGTTGACTAGGGAGGATGGAGCTGGTACTCCCACATTCCAATTCCCTGGGGCTGGCCTCATTTAGGCCTGATCTCTGGAAGAAGTTTGAAGAACCTATGGGAGAATTACCCCAAGACCACATCTAACCCTTGAATAATGAACTGGATAATGAAATAACAGAAGAGAGCAATCTTGATTACTGATTTTTTTTGTATAAATTTTTATTTTTTAATATTTAATTAAAATATCCTTATTTTGATTACTGAGATTTTTGACACCCCCTTAAATTTTGCACCTTAGACGCATACCTTGCTTGTCTCACCCTAGCCTGTCCATTGGCATCTGCCCCTTGCAGAGCTACCTAGAGTCCTTGTAGTTCATTCACAGGATATAGCCTGAGCCTAGCTATATGAGACCCTTGGTGGGGCACCAGCATCTCAGCCTGACCTTGGGTCAGAGTCAGGGGGCCCAGCATCCTGGGCTAGCACTTCTCCCACACCCTCAGCTAGACTGTATTGAGGTCACACCTGTAAGGTATTGTACAATGAGACATCTGGGCATCAATCCAAGAGTCCTTTGATTGATTTTTTTAATAGATGGAGAGAATTTGCTAACATACCACTATTCATCAGGGGTCATATGAGGATCCAAGAATTTCACAAATTCTAGGTTGTTCTGATTTGATTAAGACCACATTCTCTTTTTTTTTTAATTTATTTATTTTATTTATTGTTTTTTTGGGCTGCGTTGGGTCTTTGGCTACACACGGGCTTTCTCTAGTTGCAGTGAGTGAGGGCTACTCTTCATTGCAGTGCACAGGCTTCTCATTGTGGTGGCTTCTCTTGTTGCAGAGCATGGGCTCTAGGCACACAGGCTTCAGTAGTTGTGGCACATGGGCTCAGTAGTTGTGGCTCACGGGCTCTAGAGCTCAGGCTCACTAGTTGTGGTGCACGGGCTTAGTTGCTCCCCGGCACGTGGGATCTTCCTGGACCAGGGCTCGAACCCGTGTCCCCTGCATTGGCAGGCGGATTCTTAACCACTGCACCACCAGGGAAGTCCCAAGACCACATTCTTTAGTGTGGCCCATAATAAGGCCAGCCCTTCACCACTTCATTTCATCTGTTTCTAGCCTCATGTCTAGCCATTCCCCCATGTACACTATACTCTTGTCACGGGGAACAATTTGGTCTGCTTGCTGCTTTTCGAAGCATAAGAAGTACTTTCACGCCTCCGTGCCTTTGCTCATGTTGTTTCCTTGCCTGGAATACCTTTTTTCTTCCTCTCTGACTGATGAACTCTTTACTTATCTTCAGGCCCAAATAAAATATCATCTCCTCTGTAGTTTCCACTAATATGTTCCCCTTATTGAAGTTCACTAACACTCCTGATAGTCTCTGTCCCGTTTTCATGTAGCTGTTTTTTACTTGTCTCTTTATCGGTGAACTCAGTGAATGGCTTGAAAGAGCAACTCCTGAGGTTACTTCCTCTCTCCCTCCTCTTCATTCATTCTCCCCATCCTATGACTTCATTCATCTTTGTATCCGCAGCTCTTAGCATAATGCTTGCCACGGAGGAGTAGGAGTACTTAACAAACATTTGCTGCATTTGATGAAAACTGCAAGGCATCAGGCAAAATGTGGTTCTTTTATTTTCACTTTCTATTTCCACTTCTCAGGAGATTTTGATTACTGGTCTCAATTTCCTCTCCTGATCATTTCTGTTCTTTCTGACCATATGCATCTCATCCCAGTTTTACCTAGCTTTTCTTGGCTAGCTCTCCCAACCCACTCCACTCATTCAGCACATATTTATTGAATACCTGTGGTTCCGCATGCACTATTCTAGGCATTGAGGATACAGCAGTGAACAAGATAGATGGGATACTTTCATTGAGCTTACATTATGGTTGAATAACTGGACCAAAACAAGTAAATGAACAAGATAATTTCAAATAATGATGAGTTATAGAAAGGAAATAAAGTGATGTGATAGGGAGTGAAGAGACATTAGTCAGGTAAGCCCTCTCTGACAAGGAAACATTGAAATCTGGAGGATAAGAAGGAGAAAGCCATATGGGGATCTGCAGAAAAAAATTTCAAGTGGAAAGGTCAGCAAGAGCACAGGCCTAGAGACAAGATCAAATGACTGAAAATTATAAAGCATTATATAAATAAACAAAATGATTGCTTCAAGACTTTCATTAGCCTGTCAGTATACCGTCAGCCCTTACACAATAGAGTAGCTTCAATCCCTTCTGAGAAGTGACTGATTTCCCTTAACCTCCAATGTCCCTACCACTCAAATCACAGAATTTTCTTCCAGTAAATCCCATTGAAACTCACCAGAAGTTCATCTGACTGAAGCACCAATCCATGGGATTAGATGCGTTGTGTGGTCCCTTTTAAGGGACTTCCCTCCCTCCCCTATCACTTCCAGAAGGACTAGGCGCTGCTCTCCCTTCTCCAGGAACACTCAAATGGAAATCCAGGGGCAGCGTTAAGGGGAAAAAGTCAATTCTCTGGACAGATACACACAAGTGGGAGAGCCTGGAGTCTACTTCTGTGAATCCCAGGAGTGTCTCCTCACCCCTACAGCCATTCTTGTTATCCTTTCTCCACACTGTGTGTTGCCCTCCACTGGGCTGCCATGCCCGGCTGGTGAGGGAGTCCAAAAGAGCTGGCCTCCTCTCTTAGATACCAGAGCAGCTGCTTGAAGAGGCTGGAGGGCTTCCTGCCGCTGGAGACATGAAACACTCTCAGTAAGCCAGGAGCCAGAATCAAAACCATATGGTTTGCTTTGCAGTAAAGATCACAGGGCCTGAAAAACTAGAGGAAGGAGGGCCAGCCAGGGAACACGTTTTGGGAGTAAGAGAGTTGTGCCTATCCCAATCCTGGCAGCCCTGTACTCACAAGTATAGTCCCCCTACCTAAGGGCCCTCCTTTTCTTGGACTCATAGCCCATTTCGACTCTCTTCAGACCCAGATTGGTAGAAATTCAAACAATAAAGCCCAGAGAATGAGATTATCCACTCCCTGGAACATCCTGGTCCCCTAAAGGCCTCCTGACCAGATGCCCCCCAAAAGAAAACTGTCCCTATTTATTCTTATCTCTAATGAACTGACATACCCCACACCTTAAAAATATTAAACGAGCAGCCCTTTATCTAGTTGTTTACTGTGAATCTAACTAGATACAGGTTCTCTAAGATTTTTCTTAGATTTTTAGATTTATCTTAGATTTTTCCAAGGTGCTCCTGAGGTAGATAGAATCCATAAGCATTAAAACGAAATTCATGCTAATGACTCCTTCTAAAAGGATAAACTGCATGATTCTAATGTGGACGCCTGGATTTGGATCTGCTTTAGGACTTTAAACGCCAGGGCTTCTCTTAGTTCCAGTGGGTTCCTGTTCTTACTGCTACGTGAGCGGGGATTGTTTAAGGACACTAAACAAGTTTTGGGGAGGAGGTGCTGCATGCCTGGAACTGGGATAGCTCCCAGTGTCTTCTGCTTTGCAGACCAAGGCCAAGGCACTCAAGGAAAAATTGAATCCTAATTCTCACTGTCCACCTGCTGCCTCCCTGCTCCCCAATCCCAGCCCATCACTTCAGTGGCTTCCTCTAAAAGGCAGCATTAGTGGGGAAAGCTCTATGTCCACAAGTCTCCATGTCCATGCAGAAGAGTTTGGGGCAGCTGGCTTTGTTTCAGGGCCCAGGCTGACCCATAAATGGGAGGAACATTCCAGGTAACCTTTTACTATAAGAAAGGGGTAGAGCCTCAGTACCTCAGAGTTGAGAGCCTGCTCCATAAACCTCTCCCATAATCTGTTCACCCAGGGCAGATCTGCAATATGCTGGGTCGTGGAAGAAAAAGCAAAAGCAAAAAATAAAACAAAAACAAATAAACATAAGTTTTCCTAACTTTCTTCTGCAGGTATTTTCTTGGATGGGAAGGGAAATGAAAGATCTGATAGAGAGAATGGTTCTCCTTCTTGGCTACTGTGGAAAGTAAGTGTTTACAAGGTTGCGTGATCAGGGATTTAAGGGTGGGAATTTGTCTTAAGCTTCAAAAAGTTGCAAAGATGATACTGTGCCTGCCTCCCAGACCCCCTGACCTGCTCCACTATATGTTTAAGTCAAAACAGGGAGCAATCACCTGAAGCCCTTTGGCTCCAAACAGGACCCTCAATTCTAGCCATCAAAGACATGGCCCTCGTTCTAGAAGCTCCAACCATGCATTCGCAGGAAATTTAGAAAAGCTGGAGTTGAGCCTTTGCTCCTCTCCTGATGTTATTTCTCATTGCCCCTCAAGGGCTATACACAGAATGCAAGGGACTGGCTATTTGGGTGAATTCAGTGAGGACATTGCCAGTTATAATTCATTCTTATCAGCCACAGAAACAGGATTAAGTATCAGACACATGTGCCAGAATGTGTTAAGCACTGATAGGTTGACAGGATTGTTTTGAAGCTTTTGACCAAAATTAATTATATTTTAACATGTTCTATATATTTTTGTATAGACTCTATCTTATTTAAGCATCACAATAATGCTAAACTTTGGAAAGGGAAAGTATGACTCTCACTATTATATATACAAACACAAAGAGATTAAATGACTTGCCCAAACTCATCTAGCTTTGTTGTTACTAGAGTCAAGACTAGAACACTGATTGCCTAACTTCCAGTTCAGTGCCTTTTCCGCCATTTCAACTTAAGAACAAATATCCTCCAAAAAGTTGCAGTAAATCAAGGTATTAGCAGTCACTGAAGCCCTTCCCTGGGCTCCCATTATAATTATGGAGTCTTCCTCTTTCAAGGCTGAGTCGTCGTTTGCCACAATGTGCTCCCCCAGATTCACTCACAGTTCACGTGCACGGAACACCATCAGGCACTTTGCATATCATTATTTCAGTTCATTCCCCAGTACCTCCATTGAGGATATTATTTACCCATGGTACTGATAAACTGAAGCTCAGAGAAAGCAGATACATTAGTTTAAAATCCTAGAGCTTGTAAGCTGCAGTCGGAGCAGAAACCAGGTCTTCTGATACTCTGATCCTCTTTCTTGATACCCAAGGACCCCAGAAACATTAGCCATAATAGGAATCAAACATAGATCTCCTCAAGACATGAGTAAGTTTGTGGACTTTACCTGCATGAGGCAGATTTTCGGGCTGGAATATCATGTAATACAGGAGAGAACCTTCAGTTTCTCCAGAAGTGGCAACTATCCTTCCCACTGGGTGTCCACACAGAAACACGGGAGCATGCTTACGTGGCACGTGCTGCCCCGCCTCCCCCTGCCAGGGGTTTGGTCACAGCTACAGCATCTTGACAGCATATTTAAACCAACTTGCAGTAACTGGCAACAAAGTATCACTCCCGGACAGGCTGCGGGTCCTTGAGCTTCTGCAGACTTTGGAAGAGGGAATCCTTAGCTGAAAAATTCAAGAACCAGGGGGTCCCAGAGAGGTAAGTAATAAATTCCATTCAGATGTTGGGACTGGTTTTTTCCTCTTTCTTTCTTTCTTTCTTTTTTTTTTCAATCACATTCGAAGAGCAAACAAGTTCTTTTCACCTTATCAAGCAAGGTGAGAAGAACATTGCTTCCTTTATTCTTGAGTGGGTCTGCACCAAAGGATTGAGAGGGCTAACAGCATCTGAGTAATTAAGGGTGACATCTGAGTTATCTGAGAGCACTTTGTACATGTGACAGAATTATCCGAATAGGTAAATGGTGTTGCAAATACTTCAGCAAAATCCAATTACAGGCCTCTGAGTCCATTCTAATTTACGGCTCCCACACTGTTTACCTGCAGTATAGGCAGCGCATCCGTTCTGAAATTCTTCTAAGAAACCATCACTGTGCAAATTGGTCCAACAAATAGCTGAATGTACACATTGCTCCGTTAGAGAGGGAAAGGCAGACGTAGACATAAGTACTAAATTTTATCTCATGGCATCTGGGCAGCCTAGATGGCCTGACAGCTTTGTTGTGCTACAATATATGGGTAACAATTGGGTCATTAGGTAGCTCACAAAACTCCCCTCCAGCAGCCCAGGCTCTCCTGGGGTTAACTCTTGCTGTGGGGCTGGGATGAGGAAAAACAGACATTCCCAAGCTGCAGCTGCAATTGACATCTCCTTCACCCCACACCTGAGCTCCTGCTCCCTGGAAGAGAAACCTGAGTAAAGACAGCCATGGCAGCAGAGAAGGGTTCTTCTTGGCAGTGGCTGCTTCTGACTTCAGAGCTGTGGGCACTGAGCTAGAAAGCAGTACAGAGAGAGAGGACCAGGAACTAAATGACACCGGAAAATGGGAAACTCAGGGGAGAAAGGACCTGACTTTCTTCCCCTCAAAGACGTGTGCTTTGCAAGGTTCGTCTTTTCATCTGGACTGGTGAGTCTCAAAATTTTTAGTCCTTAGACTATTTGAGCAAAACAAGAGTGTCTCACCTATTTACTAGACTAAATAAACAAACCAGCAAACAAACAAACAAACAAAAAACCACTTTTGAGCTGTTTTTGCTGAATCCCTGTGATTATTTGTAGCTCCCTTTAAACATGTTTGTTTTGATGCATTTAAGTTTTGATCGAAATCCACAGTGGAAAATATTGTTTCAAAGGGAAAAAAAACAAACCACCCAACATACTTCTGTGCTTTGCATACTGACCCAGCCCACAGAACGATTGGAAGAATCTTTGCCGACCCACCAGAGATCCCTGGATTCCACTTTGAGAACCATCGATCTAAAAAACGACATCTTGATTTCAGAACCCTTCTTTTGATCTGGAATTATCTATTATTGACCACAGAAAGCTGCTACTGACGATTACCGGAACAGTGCCCTGTACAGCGAGAGGTGAGCTCAGTGTGGGAAGAAGAAATCTCTTTCTCTTTCTCAGCGGGTGTTTCGGTACAGTGCGTTATCTATGCTTAGTATGATATCTATGAGCTCAATTTCTTCTTCTTCTCTTTTTCTTCCTCTTCTTTTTCCTTTCTCTCCCCTCCTTCCTCTTCCTCATTTTCTTCTACTTTGTTTGTTTCTTCTATAGTAAAAATTTCCCCAAGCCCTGGGTGCCTAAATGATTTTTGCCTGGTACATTCCACTAATTGAAGTTTCGTAATCACAGTTTCTTATTCGGGTGTGAATTTTCCTATATCTGAGCACCCAAATTATTGTAAACGCAGCTGGCCCCTGCCCATGCCTTGTGTACAGTTACCTGAGATAGTACCAGAGAAGAGAAGGCTGCAGGTTTGTGCCTTTCACTGTACCAAAATGCAGAGCTCTATTGAGATAAGTGTAGGAAAGGAGAACCTTCGTGGAGTGAGCAGCCATGTTGCAATGAACCGACAACACAGATAATATGAAGAACAAATCCAGGGAGAAATGGAACCATACGCTGGAAGCATGAAGTTACAATAGTTCCTTTGGTCAAACTGCTCTGAAAATGCAGGAAAAGACTCTCACTCGTGTTGAAGGTAGGGCATGTGTCTGCATCTGCTCTGCTTAAACCACAGGGATCTCATTAAGGATCGGGGCACTGACACTGATGGTTTCATTCTGGGCACAACCCTCAGCAGGATGGCCCCATGCAAAGGTAATTGCCAGGAATGGAGGGCTCATTATAGCCTTTTGATTTGGTCACCCAAACATCCTGTCAGACAGATGTAGAAAGGAGACCAATCTTTACCTCAAAAGAAGTAAATTGTGGGTTGAAGTGTTTGGTTTCAGTCTCTGTCAGGTTGAGGCTTTGAAAAACAGACCTGTGGGTCTAGGAAACCACATACCGGATTCAATTGCTTTGGAGTCCTGAGAATATTCAAGGATATAAGGAAATATATAACCCAATTCAAGACAATTATTTTAATTGGCGGTTTTACTGTCTAGTGCAGTAACCCTCATTTTGTGTAAGTGGCTCGGGGTTGGAATGCAATCTGGGAAAGGGCTGTTTCTGGTTCTTCAAGTCAGTCTGAAGGAATATCAAAAGTTAAAATAACATAAAACTTGCCATCTTTTGGTTACACCATGAATCTTTCTCTCTTCCGAGCACTTCTACATATGGGTAAGCGTTCTAGCAAAGATGCAGTTACAATCCAGCATGGGGAAGCAAAGGAGCCCAAGTGTTCAAAGTTGGACATAAGAGCCAGGACACTAGTCAAAAAGAGAGAAGAGCTATTATAGAAAAGAAATAGAAAATAGAAACCAAAAAGATCAGATGTCGGTGTGTGTGTTGGGGTTGGGGGGATGGTGGGTGGTAGCAGAGGGTCATCTTTGATTGACATAAGAAAGAATATATAGTTCAGGGAGAATGCGCACAAAGAAATAGATCGTGGCTTGAGAAAAAACTGACTTCAGTTGGGTAGGGAACATTTATTCAGATTTTGGGGAGAAAATTGGAAAGAACTGTAAAGCTAAAGTCTGTATCCAATTTGAATACCTATGCAGCTGGGTCTGGGGGCCAAAGTAGTCCCTAGAGCCCCTAGAGGTCTGCATTTTGCTCAAAAGGCAGCTCTCTTGAGGAAAAAGAAGAAGAATGGGGGCATTGCAGCGGGGGAGAGGTCCATAAGCCCTTCTGATGGCCCCCACACAGGTAGGACACAGCCATGAATTGCCTGCTAGACAGCCACCAGTTCTGTCTCCATCCGTTCCCGAAACCCGTGCTTACAGATTCTTTCTTTATATTCAGGTGTTTTTAAGAAGAATCAGCTTGGAGCAAAAGTACTAAATTCAAAACATTCTAAACCACAATTTAAATCTTATTTAAAAGATGAAAAGATGAGAAGTGTGACTCTTTTCATTTGTTTAGAAATAGTCACTGCACACAGTATCCCATCCGGTATGTGTTTCACTCTTTCCTTGGTTTGTTCTGCTCTCAAGTGCCATCAGGCCTCATTCAATACAGTCAGTAATTGGACTTTTAGAAGGGGGAAAAGTGGTTATTTAAAATTGCCTCCTTATGTCCTGTAGTTGCACCCTTTGACATTTGCTTCCAGAGAAGTGTATACAGTGATGACTGACTAGGTATCTGCTTTAAGTTAGTTCAACTGTGAAATAAATTAGGAGGCCATCCCCATCCTTAGCATCACTGTAAGTTAGGGACACAGAGAAAAATTCACTGGACCCTAGTGAAGGCATACACGGATTGGAGCTTCGGTGTGGTCAGGTGACCTGATTCACAGGAGCAGCAGGCCTTGGTGCACAAAGCTCAGGAATAGGAATTAGGAGACCAGTTTCTAGTACTGCATCTACTTCTAACAGCCTGTGAGGCCTTAATCTAGTCATTGACCCGCTCAGGGCAGCCATCTTCCCGTGCATCAAATGGGAAGACAAAGACTAGCTTCCCCTACTTGTGGATAAGATGACAGCTGAAAGTATCTGCCTTAGCTAGGGGAGAGGGAGTGGGGTCAGAGAGAGACAGTTGTGACAGCTGACTTTGTCACTTGATTGCTTAATTTTTAAAATCTTGATCTCCCTCTTCACTGGGATCCTGAACAGTCTGGACACACTTTTATTTTCTTTTAAGTAAAGTTGTTATTGAAAGTTTTTCTGTTTCTATTAGACAAAAAAGCCTTCAGCTTGATGAATTTTCACCACATAAACACACCCAGGAAACCTAAACCTAGATTTAGAAATAGGACATTACCAGTACCCAGAACCCCCTCATGCCCTCTTTAAGTCCCTTTCTTCCCAAGGGCAACCACTAACCTGACTTCTAACAACATAATTAAGTTTTGCCTGTTTGAGGGTTTATGTATGTGTGTATATACTTTGATGTGTGACTTCTTTTGCTTAATATTACGTTTGTAAGATTCAGTTATGTTATTGCATGTAGTAATATTTTGGGGTTTTTTGGGGGTTTTTTGGTTTTATTTTGTTTGTTTGTTTGTTTCGTTGTTGTTTTTTGGCCACACCACGCGGCTTGTGGGATCTTAGCTCCCCGACCAGTGATTGAACTCTTTGCCCCCTGCAGTGGAAGGGTGGAGTGCTAACCACTGGACTGCCAGGGAATTCCTACATATAGTAATATTTTATTTTCATTGCTCTATAATATTTCATGAATTTATATACCACAATTTATTTATCCATTACCTTATTGATGGACATTTGGGTTGTTTCCAGTTGGAGACTATTATGAACAGTTCTATTAGGAACATTTATGAACAGTTTTTTGCTGAACATATGAATGCATTTCTATTGGGTATATCTAGAAATGGAATTGCTGAATTATAGGACGTGTGAGTTCTGCTTTAAGAGATACTGCCAGTTTTCCAAATTAGTTGCATCATTTTACACTCCCACCAGCCATGTCTGAGATTTCTGTTTTTTTCTACATCCTCATCAACACTTGGTGTTGTCTGTCTTTTACATTTAGCCATTTTGGTGGGAGAGTAGTGGAATGCTTTTTTATTTTAATTTATATTTCCTTGATGACTAATGAAGTTGAGCACCTTTTAATATATTTATTGGCCATTTGGATACACTGTTTTGTGAAATAACTTTCAGGTCTTGAACCTATTCTTCTGTCGGGTTGTCTGACATTTTTATTGGTCTATAAGTGTTCTTTAAATATTATGGACATTGTTGTGTACATGTTGCAAATATCATTTCCCACAATGCTGTCAAATCATATTGGAGCCTGAGGCAAAGGAAAATTCAGAAATACTGATACCTATCTTTATTTAAAATTATGGCATTTTGCTCATCATGGATTTTTAAAAATTAACTCTGCTTTTTAAAAATATTGCATAACGTCTTATTTGTTTTGATTACTGAGGGGTTTTTTTGGTGCCCCTTTAAAAATTGTGTCCAAGCTTAACACCTCACTTGCCTCACCCTAAATCTGTCTCTTATTCCATTCTGTGGCTTCCATTATAGTCTTTAGAGTGTTATTTGTTGAAAAGGAGTTCCTAATTTAAATTAATTAAATTGAATTTTTCAAGCTTTTCTTTTACGGTTAGCATCTTTTTAAAAAATTCTGTTTAAGAAATTTTTTCCTACTTAAGTCATAAAGATATTCTCCTATAATTTCTTTTAGAATAGTGCTATCCAATAGAACTTTCTGCAATGATAGAACTATTCTCTATCTGTGCTGTCCAATATGACAGCCAATATGATGCAGCTGTTGAGCACTTGAAATGTAGCCAGTATGTCTGTTGCACTGAATTTTAAATTTTATTTCCTTTAATTAATTTAATTAAATATAGCTAGTGGCAATGTAGTCTGACAACGTTGTCCACCTGGAATTGATTTTAGGATATGCTATAAGGTCATGTCTCCTTTTTTTCTTCCATATGGATATCCAGTTGACCCAGGATCATGTACTGAAAAGACCATTAATTCCTTTTATAATTTACCAATGTTCTATATGTGAATCTGGTTCTGGGATGTCCATTTTTTTCTATTTATCTATTAGTTCGTCTTTGTGCCAATTCCATGCTGTGTCAAATACTGTAGCTACTATAATGAGACTTAATACATAATAGAATAAGTTTTTCATGTTTCTGGTCTTCCCCAGGAGGTCTTGGCTATTCTTGAACTTCTGCATTTCCACATAAATTTTATTTATTTATTTATTGAAGTATAGTTGACATACAATATTATGTTAGTTTCAGGTGTACAACATAGTGATTTGACATTTAAATACATTACGAAATGATCACCATGATAGGTCTAATAACCATCTGTCACCGTACAAAGATATTACAGTATTACTGACTATATTTCTTATGCTGTATATTACATCTTGTGACTTATTTATTTTATAACTGGAAGTTTGTCCCTCTTAATCTCCTTCACCTATTTCACCCAACCCCCTACAGCTGTCCCCTCTGGCAATCAGTTTGTTCTCTGTTCTCTGATACAGTTTGTTCTCTGTATCTATGTCTATTTCTGTTTTGTTTTGTTTGTTTTGTTTTTTTAGATTCCACACATAAGTGAAAACATATGGTATTTGTCTGTCCAACTTATTTCACTTAGCATAAGTTGTGGCATGTTGTGGCAAATGGCAAGATTTCATTCTTGTTTATAGTTGATGATATTCCATTGTGTATATATACCACATATTCTTTATCCATTCATATATCAGTGGATATTTAGATTGCTTCCATAGCTTGGCTGTCGTAAATAATGCTGCAATGAACATTATTGTTCACTGAACATATATTGTTCATATATGTTTTAAATTAGTGGGTTCATTTCCTTTTGTTTTCCACCCAGAAATGGAATTGCTAGATCATATGGTAGTTCTATTTTTAATTTTTTGAGGAACCTCCATACTATTTCCCATGGTGGCTGTACCAATTTATATTCACACTAACAGTCCACAAAGGTTCAGTTTTCTCCACATCCTCACCAATCATTGTTATCTGTTGTCTTCTTTTGTTTTATTTTTTTTTTAACATCTTTATTGGAGTATAATTGCTTTACAATGTTGTGTTAGTTTCTTCTGTATAACAAAGTGAATCAGCTAAATGCATACATATATCCCCATATCCCCTTCCTCTTGCATCTCCCTCCCACCCTCCCTATCCCACCCCTCTAGGTGGTCACAGAGCACCGAGCTGATCTCCTGGTGCTATGCAGCTGCTTACCACTAGCTATTTTACATTTGGTAGTGTATATATATCAATGCTACTCTCTCACTTTGTCCCAGTTTACTCTTCCCCCTCCCCACGTCCTCAAGTCCATTCTCTAGGTCTGCGTCTTTATTCCTGTCCTACCACTAGGTTCATCAGAAACATTTGTTTTTTAGATTCCATATATATGTGTTAGCATACGGTATTTGTTTTTCTCCTTCTGATTTACTTCACTCTGTATGACAGACTCTAGGTCCATCCACCTCACTACAAATAGTTCAATTTCGTTTCTTTTTATGGCTGAGTAATATTCCATTGTATATATGTGACACATCTTCTTTATCCATTCATCTGTCAATGGACACTTAGGTTGCTTCCATGTCCTGACTCTTGTAAACAGTGCTGCACTAACCACTGTGGTACATGTCTCTTTTTGAATTATGGTTTTCTCAGAGTATATGTCCATATGGTAGTTCTATTTTTAGTTTTTTAAGGAACCTCCATACTGTTCTCCATAGTGGCTGTATCAATTTACATTCCCACCAACAGTGCAAGAGGGTTCCCTTTTCTTCACAACCTCTCCAGCATTTATTGTTTGTAGATTTTTTGATGATGGCCATTCTGACCGGTGTGAGGTGATACCTCATTGCAGTTTTGATTTGCATTTCTCTAATGATTAGTGATGTTGAGCATCCTTTCAGGTCTTTGTTGGCAATCTGTATATCTTCTTTGGAGAAATGTGTATTTAGGTCTTCCACCCATTTTTTGATTGGGTTGTTTGTTTTTTTGATATTGAGCTGCATGAGCTGCTTGTATATTTTGGAGATTAATCCTTTGTCAGTTGCTTTGTTTGCAAATATTTTCTCCCATTCTGAGGGTTGTCTTTTCCTCTTGTTTATGGTTTCCTTTGATCTGCAAAAGGTTTTAAGTTTCATTAGATCCCATTTGTTTATTTTTGTTTTTATTTCCATTTCTCTAGGAGGTGGGTCAGAAAGGATCTTGCTGTGATTTATGTCAGAGAGTGTTCTGCCTATGTTTTCCTCTAAGAGTTTGATAGTGTCTGACCTTACATTTAGGTCTCTAATCCATTTTGAGTTTATTTTTGTATACAGTGTTAGGAAGTGTTCTAATTTCATTCTTTTACATGTAGCTGTCCAATTTTCCCAGCACCACTTATTGAAGAGGCTGTCTTTTCTCCACTGTATATTCTTGCCTCCTTTATCAAAGATAAGGTGACCATATGTGCATGGGTTTATCTCTGGGCTTTCTATCCTGTTCCATTGATCTATATTTCTATTTTTGTGCCAGTACCATACTGTCTTGATTACTGTAGCTTTGTAGTAGAGTCTAAAGTCAGGGAGCCTGATTCCTCCAGCTCCGTTTTTCTTTGTCAAGATTGCTTTGCCTTTTCGGGGTCTTTTGTGTTTCCATACAAATTGTGAAATTTTTTGTTCTAATTCTGTGAAAAATGCCATTGATAGTTTGATAGGGATTGCATTGAATCTGTAGATTGCTTTGGGTGTATAGTCATTTTCACAATGTTGATTCTTCCAATCCAAGAACATGGTATATCTCTCCATCTGTGTGTATCATCTTTAATTTCTTTCATCAGTGTCTTATAGTTTTCTGTATACAGGTCTTTTGTTTCCTTAGGTAGGTTTATTCCTAGGTATTTCATTCTTTTTGTTGCAGTGGTAAATGGGAGTGTTTCCTTAATTTCTCTCTCAGATTTTTCATCATTAGTGTATAGGAATGCAAGAGATTTCTGTGCATTAATTTTGTATCCTGCTACTTTACCACATTCATTGATTAGCTCTAGTAGTTTTCTGGTAGCATCTTTAGGATTCTCTATGTATAGTATCATGTCATCTGCAAAGAGTGACAGCTTTACTTCTTCTTTTCCAATTTGGATTCCTTTTATTTCTTTTCCTTCTCTGATTGCCGTGGCTAAAACTTCCAAAACTATGTTGAATAATAGTGGTGAGAGTGGGCAACCTTGTCTTGTTCCTGATCTTAGAGGAAATGGTTTCAGTTTTTCACTATTGAGAACGATGTTGGCTGTGGGTTTGTCATATATGGCCTTTATTGTGTTGAGGTAGGTTCCCTCTTTGCCTACTTTCTGGAGAGTGTTTATCATAAATGGGTGTTGAATTTTGTTGAAAGCTTTTTCTGCATCTATTGAGATTGTCATATGGCTTTTATCCTTCAGTTTGTTAATATGGTGTATCACATTGATTGATTTGTGTATATTGAAGAATCCTTGCATTCCTGGGATAAACCCCACTTGATCATGGTGTATGATCCTTTTAATGTGCTGTTGGATTCTGTTTGCTAGTATTTTATTGAGGATTTTTGCATCTATGTCCATCAGTGATATTGGCTTGTAATTTTCTTTTTTTGTGACATCTTTGTCTGGTTTTGGTATCAGGGTGATGGTGGCCTCGTAGAATGAGTTGGGGAGTGTTCCTCCCTCTGCTATATTTTGGAAGAGTTTGAGAAGGATAGATGTTAGCTGTTCTCTAAATGTTTGATAGAATTCGCCTGTGAAGCCATCTGGTCCTGGGCTTTTGTTTGTTGGAAGATTTTAATCACAGTTTCAATTTCAGTGCTTGTGATTGGTCTCTTTATATTTTCTATTTCTTCCTTGTTCAGTCTTGGCAGGTTGTGCTTTTCTAAGAATTTGTCCATTTCTTCCAGGTTGTCCATTTTATTGGCATGTAGTTGCTTGCAGTAATCTCTCATGATCCTTTTATTTCTGCAGTGTCAGTTGTTACTTCCTTTTCTTTTCTAATTCTGTTGATTTGAGTCTTCTCCCTTTTTTTCTTGAGGAGTCTGGCTAATGGTTTATCAATTTGTTTATCTTCTCAAAGCACCACCTTTTAGTTTTATTGATCTTTGCTATTGCTTCCTTCATTTCTTTTTCACTTCTTTCTGATCTGATTTTTATAATTTCTTTCCTTCTGCTAACTTTGGGGTTTTTTGGTTCTTCTTTCTCTAATTGTTTTAGCTGTAAGGTTAGGCTGTTTATTTGAGATTTTTCCTGTTTCTTGAGGTAGGCTTGTATAGCTATAAACTTCCCTCTTAGAACTGCTTTTGCTGCATTCCATAGGTTTTGAGTCGTCGTTTTTTCTTTGTCCTTTGTTTCTAGGTATTTTTTGATTTCCTTTTTAATTTCTTCAGTGATCTCTTTGTTATTTAGTAGTGTATTGTTTAGCCTCCATGTGTTTGTATTTTTTACAGTTTTTTCTCCAGTAATTGATATCTAGTCTCATAGCGTTGTGGTTGGAAAAGATACTTCATACAATTTCAGTTTTCTTAAATTTACCAAGGCTTGATTTGTGACCCATGATATGATCTATCCTGGAGAATGTTCCATGAGCACTTGAGAAAAATGTGTATTCTGTTGTTTTTGGATGGAATGTCCTATAAATATCAATGAAGTCCATCTTGTCTAATGTGTCATTTAAGGTTTGTGTTTCCTTATTTATTTTCATTTTGGATGATCTGTCCATTGGTGAAAGTGTGGTGTTAAAGTCCCCTACTATTATTGTGTTACTGTCGATTTCCCCTTTTATGGCTGTTAGCATTTGCCTTATGTATTGAGGTGCTCCTATGTTGGGTGCCTAAATATTTACAATTGTTATATCTTCTTCTTGGATTGATCCCTTGATCATTATGTAGTGTCCTTCTTTGTCTCTTATAATAGCCTTTATTTTAAAGTCTATTTTGTCTGATATAAGAATTGCTACTCCAGGTTTCTTTTGATTTCCATTTGCATGGAATATCTTTTTCCATCCCTTCACTTTCAGTCTCTATGTGTCCCTAGGTCTGAAGTGGGTCTCTTGTAGGCAACATATATACAGGTCTTACTTTTGTATCCATTCAGCCAGTCTATGTCTTTTGGTTGGAGCATTTAATCCATTTACATTTAGGTAATTATTGATATGTGTGTTGTTATTACCATTTTGGGTTTGTTTTTGTAGGTCTTTTCTTTCTCTTGTGTTTCTGCCTAGAGAAGTTCCTTTAGTATTTGTTGTAAAGCTGGTTTGATGGTGCTGAATTCTCTTAACTTTTTCTTGTCTGTAAAGGTTTTAATTTCTCTGTCAAATCTGAATGAGATCCTTGCTGAGTAGAGTAATCTTGGTTGTAAGTTCTTCCCTTTCATCACTTTAAATATGTCCTGCCACTCCCTTCTGGCTTGCAGAGTTTCTGCTGAAAAATCAGCTGTTATCCTTATGGGGATTCCCTTGTATGTTATTTGTTGCTTTTCCCTTGCTGCTTTTAATACTTTTTCTTTGTATTTAATTTTTGATAGTTTGATTAATGTGTGTCTTGGCATGCTTCTCCTTGGATTTATCCTGTATGGTACTCTCTGTGCTTCCTGGACTTGATTGACTATTTCCTTTCCCGTGTTAGGAAAGTTTTCAACTATAATCTCCTCAAATATTTTCTCAGACCCTTTCTTTTTCTCTTCTTCTTCTGGGACCCCTATAATCGAGTGTTGGTGCATTTAATGTTGTCCCAGAGGTCTCCGAGACTATCCTCAATTCTTTTCATTCTTTTTTCTTTATTCTGCTCTGCAGCAGTTATTTCCACTATTTTATCTTCCAGGTCACTTATCCGTTCTTCTGCCTCAGTTATTCTGCTATTGATTCCTTCTAGAGAATTTTTAATTTCATTTATTGTTTTGTTCATCATTGTTTGTTTGCTCTTTAGTTCTTCTAGGTCCTTGTTAAACGTTTCTTGTGTTTTCTCCATTCTATTTCCAAGATTTTGGATCATCTTTACTATTATTACTCCGAATTCTTTTTCAGGTAGGCTGCCTATTTCCTCTTCATTTGTTTGGTCTGGTGGGTTTTTACCTTGCTCCTTCATCTGCTGAATATTTCTCTGTTGTCTCATTTTGTTTAACTTACTGTGTTTGGGGTCTCCTTTTTGCAGGCTGCAGGTTTGCCATTCCCGTTGTTTTTGGTGTCTGCCCTCAGTGGGTGAGGTTGGTCCAGTGAGTTGTGTAGGCTTCTTGGTGGAGGGGACTGGTGCCTGTGTTCTAGTGGGTGGGGCTGGATTTTGTCTTTTTGGTGGGCAGGGACACGTCTGGTGATGTGTTTTGGGGTGTCTGTGAACTTAGTATGATTTTAGACAGCCTCTCTGCTAATTGGTGGGGTCGTGCTCCTGTCTTGCTAGTTGAGTGGCATTGGGCGTCCAGCACTGGAGATTGCTGGACGTTGGGTGGAGCTGGGTCTTAGCTTTGGGATAGAGATCTCTGGGAGAGCTCTCACAGAGTGATATTATGTGGGGCCGGGAAGTCTCTGGTGGTCCAATGTCCTGAACTCAGCTCTCCCACCTCAGGCCTAACACTAGCTGGAGCACCAAGACCCTGTCAGCCACACGGCTCAGAAGGAAAGGGAGAAAAAAAAGAAAGAAAAGAAATTATTAAAATAAAAAATAGGGGCTTCCCTGGTGGCGCAGTTGTTGAGAATCTGCCTGCTAATGCAGGGGACACGGGTTCGAGCCCTGGTCTGGGAGGATCCCACATGCCGCGGAGCAACTAGGCCCGTGAGCCACAACTACTGAGCCTGCGCTTCTGGAGCCTGTGCTCCCCAACAAGAGAGGCCGCGATAGTGAGAGGCCCGCGCACCGCGATGAAGAGTGGCCCCCGCTCGCCACAACTAGAGAAAGCCCTCGCACAGAAACGAAGACCCAACACAGCCAAAAATAAATAAATAAATAAATAAATAATAAAAAAAAATAAAGGAATTCCTTTAAAAAAAATAATAATAATAATAATAAAAGAAGAGAGCAACCAAAGCAATAAACAAATCCACCAATGATAACAAGTGCTAAAAACTATATTAAGATAAACATAAAAGTCAGAAACAAATCAGTCATAGACAGCAGACCCCAAGACTACAGTTGCTCCCAAAGTCCACCGCCTCAATTTTGCAGTGATTCATTGTCTATTCAGGTATTCCACAAATGCAGGGTACATCAAGTTGATTGTGGGGATTTAATCTGCTGCTCCTGAGGCTGCATGGAGAAATTTCCCTTTCTCTTCTTTGTTCGCACAGCTCCTGGGGTTCAGCTTTGGTTTTGGCCCCACCTCTTTGTGTAGGTCACCTTCAGGCATCTGTTCCCACCCAGACAGGACAGGGTTAAAGGAGCAGCTGACTAGGGGGCTCTGGCTCACTCAGGCCAGGGAGAGGGAGGGGTACAGTAGTTATAATTGGAATGCAGGGCAAGCCTGCAGTGGCAGAGGCCAGCGTGATGTTGCAACAACCTAAGGTGCACCGTGTGTTCTCCCGGGGAACTTGTCCCTGGATCACGGGACCCTGGCAGTGGTGTGCTGCACAGGCTCCTGGTGGGGTGTGGATAGTGACCTGTGCTTGCACGCAGGATTCTTGGTGGCTGCAGCAGCAGCATTAGCATTTCATGCCCATCTCTGGGGTCCAAGCTGATAACCATGGCTTGCGCCCATCTCTGGAGCTCGTTTAGGCGGTGCTCTGCCTTCTGTGGGCAGATAGGGAAGGAATCCCCTCTCCTCGTGCACCCCAAAACAATGGTCGTTTGCCTCTTAGGCAGGTCCAGACGTTTTCCCGGACTCCCTCCCAGCTAGCTGTGGCGCACTAGCCCCCTTCAGGCTGTGTTCACACGACCAATCCCAGTCCTCTCCCTGAGATATGACCTCTGAAGCCCGAGCCTCAGCTCCTAGCCCCCAGCCGCCCTGGCAGGTGAGCAGATAAGCCTCTCAGGCTGGTGAGTGCTGGTCCACACCAATCCTCTGTGGGGGAATCTCTTCGCTTTGCCCTCTGCACCTCTGTTGCTGTGCTCTCGTCTGTGGCTCCGAAGCTTCCCCTCCCGCCCACGCCCTGTCTCCGCCAGTGAAGGGTCTTCCTAGTGTGTGAAAACTTTTCCTTCTTCACAGCTCCCTCCCAGAGGTGCAGGTCCCACCCCTATTCTTTTGTCTCTGTTTTTTCTTTTTTCTTTTGCCCTACCCAAGTACATGGGGATTTTCTTGCCTTTTGTGAAGTCTGATGTCTTCTGCCAGCGTTCAGTAGGTGTTCTGTAGGAGTTGTTCCACATGTAGATGTATTTTTGATGTATTTGTGGGGAGGAAAGTGATCTCCACGTCTTACTCCTCTGTCATCTTGAAGGTCCCCCCTGTTGTCTTTTTGATGATAGTGATTCTGACATGTGGGAGGTATTTCATCACGGTTTTGATTTCCATTTCCTTGATGATTAGTGACGTTGAGCATCTTTTCATGTATCTGCTGGCCATCTGTATGTCTTCTTTGGAAAAATGTCTATTCAGGTCCTCTGACCATATTTTAATTGGGTTTTTTTTTTCCAGTGGTATGAGTCTTCTGTATATTTTGAATATTAACCCCTTATCAGATATACTGTTTGCAAATATCTTCTCCCATTCAGTTGGCTGCCTTTTTGCTTTGTTGATAGTTTCCTTTGCAGTGCAAAAGCTTATTAGTTTGATGTAGTCTCATTTGTTTATTTTTGCTTTTGTTCTCCTTGCCTGAGGAAACAGATCCAAGAAAAGTATTGCTAAGACCAGTGTCAAAGAGTTCACTACCTGTGTTTTCTTCTAGGAGTTTTATGATTTCAGGTAAGTCTTTAATCCGTTTTCAATTTATTTTTGTATATGGTGTAAGAAAATGGTCCAGTTTGATTCTTTTGCATGTAGCTGTCCAGTTTTCCAACACCATTTATTGTAGAAGCTGTCTTTTCCCCATTATATATTCTTGCCTCCTTTGTCATAGATTAATTGACCATATAAGTGTGGATTTATTTCTGGGCTCTCTATTCTGTACCATTGATATATGTGTCTGTTTTTGTGCCAGTACCATAGTGTTTTGATTGCTATAGCTTTGTAGTATAGTCTGAAATCAGGGCCCTTGATACCTCCAGATTTGTTCTTTTTTCTCAGATTGCTTTGGCTATTCAGGATTTTTCGTGGTTCATACAAATTTTAGAATTATTTGTTCTAGTTCTATGAAAAATGCCATTGGTAGTTTGATAGGGATTGCATTGAATCTGTAGATCACTTTGGGTAGTATGGATATTTTAACAATTAATTCTTCAAATTCATGAGCATGGTGTATCTTTCCATTAATTTGTGTTGTCTTCAATTTCCTCTCTCAATGTCTTATAGATTTCAGAATACAGGTCTTTCACCTGCTTGGTTAAATTTATTCCTAAGTATTTTATTCTTTTTGATGACACTATAAATGGGATTGTTTTCTTAATTTCTCTTTCTGTTAGATAGTTATTAGTGTGTAGAAACTCAAGAGATCTCTGTGTATTAATTTTGTATCCTGCAACTTTACTGAATTTATTTATTAGTTCTAGTAATTTTTGGTGGAGTCTTTAGGGTTTCCTATATATAGTATCGTGTCATCTGCAAACAGTGACAGTTTTACTTCTTCCTTTCAAATTTGGATGTCCTTTATTCCTTATTCTTGTCTGATTGCTGTGGCTAGAACTTCCATTAGTATGGCTGAATAAAAGTGACAAGAGTGGGCATCTTTGTCTTGTTCCTCATCTTAGAGGAAACGATTTCTGCTTTTCACCATTGAGTATCATGGTAGCTATGGGTTTGTCATATATGGCCTTTATTATGTTGAGGTATGTTCCCTTTATATCCACTTTGTTGAGAATTTTTATAATATATGGATGTTGAATTTTGTCAGAAGTTTTTCTCCATTTTTAAGAAGATCATATGATTTTTATCTTTTGTTTTGTTAATGTGGTATCACATTGATTGATTTGCAGATATCAAACCATCCTTGCTCTTCTGGGATAAATTCCACTAGATAATGATGTATGATCCTTTTAATGTATTGTTGAATTCAGTTTTCCTGCATTTTGTTGAGTTTTTTTGCACCTATATTCATCAGGGATATGGCCTGTAATTTCCTTTTTTGTGATGTTTTGTCTGGTTTTGGTATCAGGGTAATGCTGGCCTCATAGGATGAGTTTAGCAGCATTCCTTCCTCATCAATTTTGGAATAGTTTGAGAAAGATAGGTATTAACTCTTCTTTAAATGCTTGGTAGAATTCACCTGTGAAGCTGTGTGTTAGTTTGTTGGAAGTTTTTTGATTACTGAATCAATTTAATTGCTAGTAATGTTTGTTCAGATTTTCTGTTTCTTCTGATTCAATATTGGAAAGATATGTTTCTAGGAATTTATCCATTACTTCTAGGTTGTCCAATTTGTTGTCATATAATTGTTCGTAGTAATCTCTTATGATCCTTTGTATTTCTGTGATGTCAGTTGTAAATTATCCTTTCATTTCTGATTTATTTATTTATTTGAGCCCATTCTCTTTTTTTTTTCTTGATGATTCTGGCGAAAGATTTATCAATTTTGTTTAACTTTTCAAAGAACTAGCTCTTAGTCTCATTAATCTTTTCTAGTTTTTGCCTCTATTTCATTTATTTCCACTATGATCTTTACTGTTTCCTTCCTTCTACTAACTTTGGTGGGGGGGTTGTTCTTTTTATTGTTCTTTTAGGTGTAAGGTTAGATTGTTTATTTGAGATTTTTCTTGTTTCCTGACATGGGCATGTATCACTATAAACTTCCCACTTAGAACTGCCTTTGCTGTGTTCCATAGATTTTGCAGTATTGTGTTTCCATTATTATTTGTCTCCAGCATTTTTGTTCTCTTTGATTTCTTCAGTGATCCATTGGTTGTTTAGTACCATGTTGTTTAGACTCCATGTGTTTGTGTTTCTTCTAGTTTTTTTCTTGTAGTTGATTTCTAGTCACATACTGTTGTGGTCAGAAATGAGGGTTGATAGGATTTCAGTCTTCCTTAATTTATTGAGACTTGTTTTGTGCCCTAACATGTGATCTATCCTGGAGTATGTTTCATGTGCATTTGAAAAGAATGTGTGTTCTGCAGTTTTTGGATGGAATATTCTTTATATATCTACTAAATTCATTGGTCTAAAGTGTAGTTTAAGGCCAATGTTTCCTTACTGTTTTTCTTTCTGGATGATCTATCCACTGATGTAAGTGGGGTGTTAAAGTCCCCTACCATGGGCTTCCCTGGTGGCGCAGTGGTTGAGAATCTGCCTGCTAATGCAGGGGACACGGGTACGAGCCCTTGTCTGGGAAGATCCCACATGCCGCGGAGCAACTAGGCCCGTGAGCCACAACTACTGAGCCTGCGCGTCTGGAGCCTGTGCTCCGCAACAAGAGAGGCTGCGATAGTGAAAGGCCCCCGCACACCGCGATGAAGAGTGGCCCCCACTTGCCGCAACTAGAGAAAGCCCTCACGCAGAAACGAAGACCCAACACAGCCAAAAATTAATTAATTAATTAAAATAAAAAAAAAAGTCCCCTACCATTTTTGAATTCCTGTCAATTCCTTCCTTTATGTCTGCTAATATTTGCTTTATGTATTTAGATGCTCCTATGTTGGTGCATATATATTTATAAGTATTATATCTTCTTTTTGGAGTGATCCCATTATCATTATGTAACACCCTTCTTTATCTCTTGTTACAGTCTTTGTTTTAAAGTCTATTTTGCCTCTTATAAATATTGCTACCCAAGCTTTCTTTTTTGTTCCCATTTGCATGGAATATATTTTTCTGTCCCCTCACTTTTAGTGTGTGTGTCTTTAGGTCTGAAGTGAGTCTCTTCTAGGCAGCATATATGTTGGGGGTTGTTTTTTAATCCATTCAGCCACCCTGTGTCTTTTGATTGGAATGTATAGTCCATTTACATTTAAAGTAATTATTGATAGGTATATACTTATTGCCATTTTGTTAATTGTTTTCTGGTAATTTTTATTGATCTCTATTCCTTTCTTTTTCTCTTGCTCTCTCCCCTTGTGATTTGATTCCTTTCTTTAGTGTTACATTTATATTTCTTTCTCTTTATATTGTGTGTGTCTTTTATTGGTTTTTGGCTCATGGTTACCATGAGGTTCTTATATAACAACCTATGTATTTAGCAGTCTATTTTAGGTTGATGGTCACTTAAATTTGAGTGCATTCTAAAAACACTATATTTTAACATCTCCCCCTGACATTTTATGTTTTTAACTTCATATTTTACATCTTTTTGTGTGTATACCTTTACTAATTATCGTAGATATATATGATTTTACTAGTTTTGTCTTTTAGCCTTCATACTAGCTATGCAGGTTGTTGATCCATGACATTTACTATATGTTTGCCTTTCTTGGTGAGATTTTTTTTCTTCATAATTTTCGTATTTCTAGTTATAACCTTTCTTTTCTGTTTAAAGAAGTCCCTTTAATATTTCTTATAAGTTCAGTTTAGTGGTGATGAACTCCTTTAGCTTTTGCTTGTCTGGGAAGCTCTTTGTCTCTCCATCAATTCTGAATGATAACCTTGCCAAGTAGAGTATTCTTGGTTATAAGTTTTTCCTTTCAGCACTTTGAATATGTTTGCTACTCCCTCTGGCCTGTAAAGTTTCTGCTGAAAAGTCACCTTTTAGTCTTATGGGGGCACCCATGTATTTAACTAGTTGTTTTTCTCTTGCTGCTTTTAATTCTCTCTTTATCTTTTACTTTTGACATTTTAGTTATAATGTGTCTTGGTGTGTTTCTCTTTGGGGGTCATTGTTTGGGACTCTCTGTGATTCCTGGAGTTGGGTGTTTGTTTTCTTTGCAATGTCAGGAAGTTTTCAGCCATTATCTCTTCAAATAGGTTTCCTGTCCCTTTCTCTCTTGCTTTTCCTCCTGTGACCCCTATAATGTGAATATTACTATGCTCGATGTTGTCCTAGAGGTCCCTTAAACCATCCTCATTTTTTGTTGTTGCTGTTTCTTTTTTCTTTCTGCTGGTTTGATTGGGTGATTTCCACTACCCTGTCATCCAGATCATTGATCCATTCTTCTGCATAATCTAATCTGCTGTTGGTTCCCTGTAGTGTGATTTTCATTTCAGTTATTGTATTCTTCAGCTCTGATTGGTTCTTCTTTATATTTTCTCTTTCTGTTGAAGCTCTCATTGTGTTCCTCCATTCTTTTTCCTGAGTTCAATGAGCATCTTTATATCGTTACTTTGAATTATTTATCTGGAAGGTCACTTTATCTCCATTTTACTCCATTTTTTTCTGAGGTTTGTCTTGTTCTTTTGTTTGGAAAATATTCTTTTGTCTTCTCATTTTGCCTAATTCTCTGTGTTTGTTTCTACGTATTAGGTAAATCAGCTACATCTTGTGGTCTTAATGGAGTGTCTTTATGTAGGAAGTGTCCTGTGGGGCCCAGTAGTATGGACCACCACCCCACCCTGGCAGGTTTTTATTCTTTTTTTAAATGGGTACCCTACAGATTACACATCATGAATCAAATAGGAACTTTTCTATTTCCCAGACAATGTAAGGACCTAAAAACACTTTAAGTTCAATTATCCAACACACACACACGCGCACACACACACACACACACACACACACACACACACACCTTTTGTGTTCTCAGTGCCATATATTTTAATTATATATTTTAAAATTTATATTTTAAATATAGTTTTATATAAATTTTATTTGTATTGTTGTTATTGTCATTGCCATTGTTTTATACAATCAGTATTTATTAAATTTACCCATTGTCTTTAACTTTATGTTGCTCCGTATTTTTCCTTTCAGTTTTGTGCTTTTCCTTTTTCCTTCCACCTGAAAAAATACCTTTTTAGCATTTCTTTTAGTGTGAGTCTACTGGTGACAAATTTTGCAATTTTTCTTTTCCTGAAACTGTATTTCCACCTTCATTTCTCAAAACTCATTTTGCTGAGTGTAGAATTCTAACTTGGCAGTCATTTTATTTCATTTTGAAGATATCTTTGCATTGTTTTCTGGCTTCTGTTTCCTTGAGAAGTCAGCTGTCAGTCTTATTTTTGGTCTTTTGCAAGTAAATTGAGTTTTTTCTCATTCTAATTTTAAGATTTTTCTCTTGGTCTTTGCTTTTTAACAGATTTACTATAATTAGCCTTGGTGTAAATTTATTCTGCTTAGGCCTTGGGATATTTCTTGAATCTGTGACTGGATAAAGATATCAAAAATATAAAGATAAAAACTTTAGAAAATACTCAATATTCTCAAATAGTGCTTTTGCCCCATTATCTCACTTCTAACCTACTAGGATTACAACTTTTTACCATGTCCCATATGTCTCTTACACTCTTTTCTATATATTTCATCATCTTGTATCTCCACTTAATTCTTTTTTTAAATTGAGATATAATTTACATACTATAGAATTCACCAATTATAAGTGATTCAATGATTTTCACCAAATTTAAATAATTGTGCAACCATTAGAACTTTTCTATCACCAAAAAGTTTCCTCATGTCCATTTGCAGTTATTCCTACTTCTGCTACTTCCAGCCCTAGGCAACCACTAATTTGCTTTTATCCCCCTAATTTTTTTTTTTTTTTTTTTTTTGGCTGCATTGGGTCTTCATTGCTGTACACAGGCTTTCTCTAGTTGTGGCAAGTGGGGGCTACTCTTTGTTACCGTGCACGGGCTTCTCATTGCAGTGGCTTCTCTTGTTGCAGAGCACGGGCTCTAGGTGAGCAGGCTTCAGTAGTTGTGGCGCATGGGCTTAGTTGCTCCATGGCCTGTGGGATCTTCCAGGAACAGGGATTGAACCCGTGTCCCCTGCATTGGCAGGAGGATTCTTAACCACTGAGCCACCAGGGAAGTCCCTCCCCCTAATTTTTTTGTGGTAAAGTACATGTAACACAAGATTTACCAGCTTGGGACTTCCCCGGTGATCCAGTGGTAAAGAATCTGCCTTCCAATGCACGGGGCGCAGGTTTGATCCTTGGTCGGGGAACTAAGATCCCACATGCTGCGGGACAACTAAGCCCACACGCCACAACTAATGAGCTCACATGTCTTGAGAGAGCCTGCATGCTACAAACTACAGAGCCCATACGCCCTGGAGCCCACACACCACAACTACAGAACCCACGTGCCCTGGAGTCTGCGTGCCACAACTAAAGAGAGAAAAACCTGCATGCCACAACTAGAGAGAAGCCCGTGTGCCGCAACAAAGAGCCCACATGCCACACTGAAAGGATCCCACATGCCTCAACAAAGATCCCACGTGCTGCAACTAAGACCCAACACAGCCAAAAAAATAAAGAAAATAAATAAATAAAATTAATAAATATTTTTTTAAAAAAGATTTACCAGCTTATCCATTTTTAAGTATACAGTTCAATGATGTTAAATACATTCATAATGCTGTGAAACCATTTCCAATATCCATCTCCATAAATCTTTTCGTCTTGTAAACACTGAAACTCTATACCCATTAAATGATAACTCCACATTCCACCTCATCGAAGCCCCTGGCAACCATCATTCTACTTCTCTCTCTGTGGTTTTGAATACTCTCAGTACCTCATATACGTGGAATTATACAATATTTCCTTTTTGTGACTGGCTTATTTCACTGAACATAATGTCCTCAAGGTTCATCCATGTTGTAGCTTAGGTCAGAATTTCCTTCCTTTTAAAGGTCAAATAATTCATTTTTATGTATATATCACCTTTAACTTATCCATTAATCTGTTGACGAACACTTGGGTTGCCTCCATAATTTAGCTGTTGTGAATAATGCTGCTATGGGGTACAAATACCTGTTTGAGACTCTACCTTCAATTCTTTTGGGTACATGTTCACAAGTGAAATTGTTGAATCCTATGGAAATTCTATTTTTAATTTTTTGAGGAACCACCATACTGTTTTACACAGTGGCTGTACCATTTTACATTCCCACCAATAGTGCACAAGTGTTCCAATTTACCCACATTCTTTCCAGCACTTGTTATTTTCTGTTTTTAATAGTAGCCATCCTAATGGGTGTGAACTATCTCACTATAGTTTTGATTTTTATTTCCCTAATGATTAGTGGTGAGCATCTTTTCATGTGCTTATTGCCCATTTATATATCTTCTTTGAGGAAATGACTATTCAAATCCGTTGCCCATTTTTTCATTTGTTGTTGTTGAGTTTTAGGAGTTCTCCCTATATTCTAGATATTAATCTTTTATCAGATGTATGATTTGCAAATATTTTCTCCCATTCTGCAGGTTGCCTTATTACTCTGTTGATATTGGCTTTTGATGCACAAAATTTTTTAATTTTATGAAGCCCAGTTTGTCTAATTTTTCTCTTCTTGCCTATATTTTTCATGTCATATCCAAGAAATCATTACCAAATGCAATACCATGAAGCTTTTTTCCCTGTTTTCTTCTAAGAGTTTTATAGTTTTAGGTCTTCACAGTTAGTCTTTGATTCAGTTTAAGTTAATTTTTGTATATGGTGTTCGGAAAGGTCCAACCTCATTCTTGTGCATGTGGATATCCAGTTTTCCCAGCACCATTTGTTGAAAAGACTATTTCCCTATGGAATGGTCTTGACACCATTGTCAAAACTCAGATATCATATATGTGAAGGTATATTTCTGAGCTCTCTATTCTATCAATCATTGTTTTATATGTCCATCTTTGTGCCAGTACCACACTGTTTTGATTACTGTATCTCTGTCGTAAGTTTTGAAGTTAGCAAGTATGGGTCCTCCAGCTTTGTTCTTCTTTTTCAAGATTTTTTTGGCTATTTGAGTCTCTTGATAATCCATATGAATTTTAGGATGCTTTTTTCTATTTCTGCAAAAAATGTTTTTGGGATTTTGATAGGGACTGCATTGAATCAGTAGATTGCTTTGGGTAGTATTGACATCTTAGCAATATAAAGTCTTCCAATCCATGAACATGGGATGTGTTGCCATTTATTTAATTTCTTTCAGCAATGTTTTGTAGTTTTTGTTGCACAAGTGTGTATTCTTTTTGATGCTATTTATTCTTTTTGATGCTATTGTAAATGGAATTATTTTTGTAATTTCTTTTTCAGATTATTCATTTTTAGTGTCTAGAAATGCAACTTAGTTTTGTGTGTTGATTTTTTATCTTTCTACTTTGCTGAATTCATGTATTAGTACTAACAGTTCTTTTTTTTAATATTTATTTTCCCTTTTTTTTTTTGGCTGCGTCAGGTCTTTAGTTATGGCACACGGGAATCCTCTTCATTGAGGTATGTGGGATCTTTTCTCGTTACAGTGCGCAGTCTCTTCATTGTGGCACTCAGGCTTCTCTCTAGTTGCAGCGCATGGGCTTCTCTCGAGTTGTGGCGTGTGGGTTTTCTCTCTCTAGTTGTGGCGTGAGGGCTCCAGCACATGTGGGTTCTGTAGTTTGCAACACCTGGGTTCTCTCATTGAGGCATGTGAGCTCAATAGTTGTGGCACATGGGCTTAGTTGCCCCGCGGCATGTGGGATCTTAGTTCCCCGACCAAGGATTGAACCCACATCCCCTGCCTGGAAGGTGGATTCTTTACCACTGGACCACCAGGGAAGTCCCCCTAACAGTTCTTTTGTGTAGAATCCTTAGGATGTTCTACATATAAGATTATTTCTTCTGCAGGTAGAGATAATTTAACTTCGTCCTTTCCACTTTGGATAATTATTTCTTTTTCTTGCCTTATGGTTCTAGCTAGAATTTCCAGTACTACATTCAATAGAAGTGGTGAAAGTGGGCATCCTTATCTTGTTCCTGATCTTAGAGGAATAGCTTTCATTGTTTCACCATTGAGTATGATGTTTGCTGTGGGTTTTCATACATGGCTGTTATTGTGTTGAGGTAGTCTCCTTCTAGTCCTAGCTTTTTGAGTATTTTTATCATAAAAATGTGTTGAGTTTTATCAAATGCTTTTTCTGTATCAATTGAGGTGATCATGTGTTTTGGTTTTTTCCCCTTCATTCTGTTAATATGGTGTAAAACATTGATTTTTGTATATTGAACCATCCTTGCATTCCAGAAATAACTCCCACTTTGTCATGGCATATAATCCTTTTAATATACTGCTGAATTCAGTTGCTAGTATTTTGGTGAGGATTTTTGCATCAGTGTTCATAAGATATATTGGTCTGTAATTTTCTTTTCTTGTAGGGTCTTTGTCTGGCACTATGAGTTAGGACGTATTTCCTCCTCTTCGATGTTTTGGAAAGGTTTGAGAAGGATTGGTATTTTTAAATGTTTAGTAGATTTCACCAGTGAAGCTGTCAGGTCCAGGGCTTTTGTTTCTGGGAGACTTCTTATTACTGATTCAATCTACTTACTAGTTATAGGTCTATTCAGATTTACTATTTCTTTGTGATTTTCTCTTTGTAGATTTTATGTTTCTAGGAGTTTGTCCATTTCATCTAGGTTATTCAATTTGTTGGTGTAAAATTGTTCATAGTACTCTCTTAAAATCTTTTTATTTCTGTAGGATTGATAGTAATAGCCCCACTTTCATTTCTGATTTTAATAAGTTGAGTCTTTTCTTCTATTTTCTTAGTCTCTCTAGCTAAAGGTTTGTCAATTTTGTTGATATTTTGGAAGAACTAACTTTTGTTTTCACTGATTATCTCTATCTTGTCTATTTTCTATTTCATTTATCTCTGCTATACTCTTTACTATCTATTTCCTCCTGCTAGCTTTGAGTTTACTTTGTTCTTCTTTTTCTAGTTTTTTAACATGTAAAGTTAAATTGTGATTTGAGATCTTTTTTGGTTTTTGATGTAAGTGTTTATAGCTATAAATTTCCCCATCATCCCTGCTTTCATTGCATCCCATAAGTTTTTGTATGTTGCGTTTTTGTTTTCATTCATCTCTAAATAGTTTATAATTTCCCTGGTGATTTCTTCTTTGATCCATTGATTGTTTAAGTGTGTTGTTTAATTTCCAAAAATTTGTTAATTTTCCAGTTTTACTTGTGTTATTATTTCTAACTTTATACTGTTGTGGTTGAGAAGATACTTTGTAAGATATCTATCTTTTTAAATCTCTTGAGACTTAATTTGTGACCTAACATATGGACTCTCCTGGAAAATGTCCCATGTGCACTTGAGAAGAATATCTATGCTCTTGTTTTTGGATAGAGTATTCTGTATATGTCTGTTAGATCTAATTGGCTTATTGCATTGTCTTCTATTTCCTTATTTATCTCCTGTCTGGTTGTTTTGTCCATTATTGAGTGTGGTAATTAAAGTCTTCAGCTATTATTATTATTTTTTTTTCTTCAGCTATTATTTTTATGTCCATTTCTCCCTTCAATTCTGTCAGGTTTTGCTTCATATATTTTGATGATCTGTTATTAGGTGAGTAAATGCTTATAATTGTTGTATCTTCTTGCTGTACTAAAGCTTTTATTAATATATAATGTCCTCCTTGTCTCTTGTAACTTTTTTGCTTTAAAGCCTATTTTGTCTAATATTAGTATAGCCACTCCTGCTCTTTTTTGGTTACTGTTTGCATGGAATACCTTTTTTTTTTTTGGCCACACCGTGTGGCATGTGGGATCTTAGTTCCCTGACCAGGGATCAAACCCACTCCCCCTGCAATGGAAGCACAGAGTCTTAACCACTGGATGACCAGGGAAGTCCCTGTGCATGGAATACCTTTTCTCATCTTTTCACCTTCAATCTTTTTGTCTATTTGGATCTAACATGAGTCTCTTGTACATAGCATATAGTTGGATCATATGATTTTATCCATTCTACCAGTCTCTGTATTTTTATTGGAGAGTTTAATTCATTTACATTTCAAGTACTTACTGATAAGGAAGGACTTAATGCTGTCATTTTGCTATTTTTTTTCTGTATGGCTTGTTGCTTTTTTGTCCCTCATTTCCTGTCTCTATTACTGTCTCCTTTTGTATTTAGTTGATATTTTTATAGTGAAATATTTACATTCCTTTCTCATTATTTTTGGGTATATTCTATAGCTGGTTTTTTGTAGCTATCATGGAGATTACATTTAACATCCTAAAGTTATAACTCTCTAATTTAAATTTGTACCAGCTTAATTTCAATAACATACAAACACTCTGCCCCTTTACACCTCCATCCCACCCCTCTTGGTTGTTGATGTCACAAAATTATGTCTTTATACATTGTGTACCCAAAAGCATAAACTAGTAATTCTTTTAAATTAATCAGTATCTGAAATTATGTAGAAAACAAAAAATGAAGTTACAGTGCAAAGTTACAATAATACTATCTTTAGACTAACAATTATTTTTTAAATGTCTCAAATAATCTAGAAAACAAAAACTAGAATTACAAACTGTTTTCCATTATTGTACTTTTCAGCTCCAGAATTTCTTTTTGATTTTATCTTAGGTTTTCTGTCTCTGTATGGACATTTCTATTTTGCTCATACATCATTTTTTTCACTTTACCCACATTTTCCTTTAGTTCTTCAAGCATCTTTAAGATGGTTGTTTTAAAGTCTTTGCCTAGTATATCTGCCATCAGGTCATTTTCAGGAACAGTTTCTGTTGAAATTTTTTCTTTTGAATAGTCATATTTTCGTATTTCTTTGTGTGCCTTGTGATTTTTCTTAAACCAGACATTTGCATTTAATAATGTGGTATCTCTGGAAATCTGATTCTTCCCCTACCGCAGGGTTTGCTGTTTTTGTTATCGTTACTATTTTGTTTTGTTTTTAATTGTTGTAGGCTGTCTCTTTGCCCAGGATCAGCCTGAGATGTAAACTTAAGATCTTCTCAGTCCTTTTCTAAGCCTTTCTGTGGGCATGCATGGTCAATTTCTAATTTTTCCTTATGCAGTTGTTTTTGAATGTCCTACTCTTTAATGTCCGGCTCCCAAAAAGGGAAAAAGAAAAATTAAGGGAGAAAAGGATGCTAACTCCTTAAATTGCATGGAAGTTGCTTTAACTGGAGAGAGAGGGGCTTGCAACAATGTGGGGAGGTGCAACAACATTGGCCACCTGCCTCTTTGTCTGCACCTCTGTGACCAGAAGCAACAATCAGCAATCAGAGCACACATCCCAATATTTGGAGGATGGGATACTTTTTGCCCAGCCTCATTCCTGAAAGCTGTGTGCAAGCTCCCTCCACAAACACGCACACAGCTGCCTGCCACAGGTAGCTATACTATGCTAAAAGCCAGATTAACCACAATTTACTGTCTAAGCCTTCCCCTAGAAGTTGGAAGCCTTCAATGGACTCTAAAGTTCCTAAATAGTTGCATTAGACAGATTCTGTCAGCACAATTGTTGTCTAGGTGGGGAGGTAGATTCCTTATGCTCCTTCACCATCTTCCCAGAATTCTTCTGTAGGAGTTCTTCATGTGTTATAGACACAAGTCTTTGCCACATATGTATATTGGAACATTTTTTCTCAGTCTGTTGCTTGCTTATTAATTTTCAAAATGCTTCCTTTTGATGGGCAAATATTTTAATTTTCTTGAAGTCCAGTATTTCAATTTTTACTTTTATGGTTAGTATATTTAATGTTATGCCTAAAAAAGCTTTGCCTATTCCATGGTTGCAAAGATTTTCTTCTAGAAGCTTTATGATTCTAGCTTTTACATTTAGGTCTGTGATCCATCTTGAATTAATTTTTGTGTATGGAGTGCAGTAGGGATCAGAATTATTATTCTACAGAGATATCCAGTTTCAGCATAATTTGTTAAATAGACTTTCCTTTCCCCATTGATCTTATTTGGTGTCTTAGTTGATAATCAATTGACTGTATAAGCCTGGGTCTATTTCTGGACTCGATTCTGGTTATTAATCTACTTCTATGTATGTCTATTGTAAGTTTGATGTAGCTTTATGGTAAATCTGGAACTCAGGAATGTAAGTACTCTAACATTGTTATTCTGTTTTCAAAATTGTTTTGGTTATTCTAGGTCCTGGATCCTTTGAATTTCCATACAAATCTTACAACCACCTTGTCAATTTCTTCAAAAAAGCCTGCCTAACTCTAGAGATAATTTGAGGTTCCATATATTTTCTCCCTCCAGAGAAGACTTACTTTTTGTTTTTGTCAAGCAGATGGCCTATGGGATGAATACCTTTATCTAATAAATGTCTGAGAAATTCAAAGCTGGGCTGCAATCTTTCTGAGGACTGGTCTATTTCCAGTTCATCCTTATTCCAAGGGTGAAGTGCTTCTTGGTCCCAGTCTGAAGCCTGGGTGTTTACCAGGGCCCTTCCTCCTTTTCAGGCTCTTTACTACAATTTTTTTCTTGCCATTCCTGACTGGGAAATTGCTGAAAGCTCTTTTCAGCTTTTCCGTGCTGTTTTTGTTTTCAGAGTCAGCAATTATCTTCAGGGTAAAGTTTCCCCAAACACCAGGCTCACCTCTTTTGGCTTTTCTTTTCTTTCAGATCTTGGATCAGCAAATTCTCACTGCTTTGGTAACTCTTCTATGCCTTCAAATTGGTGTTTTAAAAATAATAATTTGTCCAACTTTTCTAATTGTTCTCAGCAAGAGGTGTGTCTGTAAAGCTTAATTAGTCAGCCTTTGCCAGAACAGAAACTCTGATGTATTTTTTAAAAATACAAGTTAATTAAAGTTAACTTGGTTTTGGAAAATATTTTCAGACTTTCCTAACGATTATGGAGATAATTGGCAATTACCTAGAGTGGTGGAAATTGTTAGCATGGGGGTTTGCTTCAGCATTTTAGGCAGGAAAATACCATAGGCCCTCAGACCAGAATGAGAGAGGCCACAAACAGAATGTGATGTTTGGAGCTGCTCACCAAGGCTACTTGGTGTGTCTTATAAATTTTCCACTCCCCTATTTCCACCCATAATTGGGAGGTTAGAGATAATATACCTTTGCTTATTACCTTCATCCAGCCCCACTGAAGCAAAGTGGTATTACATTTTTCCATTACTGAGCTATAGCAACATGTGAGTTTTACAGCTGTATAATACTAGTGAGCATTCCTCCTATTTGCTTTTAGATGCTGATAGTGGAATCTGCTCACTCTAGCTTAATCCCAGGTACTTCTCACTATGCTGTCACTTAACAGGGGAAATCAGGTTGGTAGAGGTGAAAGCAGCAAAAGGAAAGGAGAATGTGCCCTATTCAAAAATTTTAATTTAAGCCTCTGAAGTTTCCCAAATCAAATGTGAGGATAGCTAGAAGCCTATGGCTCTTGTACACAGATGTACACACATTGGCAGCTATATAGACTTCTATACACATGCTCCCAAGTACATGCATTTTACACACTCAAAGGTATATAGACATAGACTGATAGCTCCTGTAGAACAGGTATTGTGAGAACAGGAAGCTTAACCTCAGGCTAAACTAGATAATACCATATAATCCACTGGATACTATGTGGAAAGAGGTGACTCAGGTGACCCTCTTGCCCTCTTTTTTTTTATAGTTATTAGAAAATATTGGCTATATTCCATATGTTGTACAATATATCCTTGTAGCTTATTTATTTTATACATAGTAGTTTGTACCTCTTAGCCCCCTACCCCTATAGTGCCCCTACCCCCCTTCCTTCCACTTACATCACTAATTTGTTCTCTATCAACAAGTCTGTTTCTTTTTTGTTATATTCACTAGTTTATTTTTTAGATTCCACATATAAGTGATATCATACAGTATTTATTTGTCTTTCTTTGTCTGACTTATTTCACTTAGCATAATACCCTCCAAATCCATCCATGTTGTTGCAAATGACGAAATTTAATTCTTTTTTATGGCTGGGTAGTATTCCATTGTATACATATACCACGTCTTACTTATCCATTCTTCTGCTGATGGACTCTTAGGTTGCTTCCATATCTTGGCAATTGTAAACAATGCTGTTATGAACACTGGGGGGGCAAATTAGTGTTTTGGGGGTTTTTTCAGATATATACCCAGAAGTAGAATTGATAAGTCATATGGTAGTTCTATTTTCAGTTTTTTGAGAAATCTCCATACTGTTTTCCACAGTGGCTGCACCAAGTTACATTCCCACCAACAGTTTACAAGGGTTCCCTTTTCTCCACATCCTCTCCAACATTTGTTATTTGTGGGTTTTTTTCTTTTCCATTATGTTTTATTACAAGATATTGAATATAGTTCCCTGTGCTATACAGTACCTCTTGCCCTCTTGAGGAAGGACAGGATCAAGAAGCAAGAGCTGACTTTAGCTGATGCCTATTATGTGCCAAGTTTTGTGCTAGGACATCTTACATATATTATCACATTCAATCCTCATATGATCCTACAGAATAGGTATGTTACCCCCATTTTTAATTTAAGGCCCCAAAAGTCCCTAATAAATGTCAAATAGTCAGTGTACTTGCAGAGCCAAGATTCAAATCTAATTTTGCCTGGCTCCAAAGCCTATTCTCTGAAAGTATAAAAAAGAGGCAGAATTTCTTATTTAAACAATTAGAGTCTGCAATAGAGTTTCTAAATAGAAGCATAATTTATGACTTTGTTTATTATTTCTCTCACAGTGACCATCAGCATCAGTTTCAGTGAATAAGAGTCTATTGAGCACTTACTAAATGCTCAGTTACTAGGATTTTATGGACAAGGGTAAGGTTATGTGTGAACAGTGAGAGGAACAGAGCACAGAACTATTAGCATTAACAAGCCTTTTCTGAACACCTAAGCACTGAACTGGTTATTCAGAACATAAAGGCAGGAAGTATAACACATGGTCCTCACTCTCCAAAGCTTACAGCCTAGTTACTTCAGATGTCATTTATGCTGCATTTACATGTACAGAATCTACACATACCTATAAAAGGCACAGAGAATACAAAGACAAGTAAGCCTGGACCTTCTCTCATGTAACTCACAGTCTAAGGGTGAGTCAGACTCACAAACAGGCATTTTCAATATAAGATATTGAGTTAAAAGTAAGCACAGGATGTCACAGGAGCATGGAAAGGGGACATTTAGCTCAATATAGTGGTTCAGGGAAGCAGGAAGAAATGACTCTTGAACTAACATGGGGGAGGCAGAATTAATGCATCTGAAACACTTAGCATGCAACACTGACAGTATATGTGTTCTGAACAGAATGATACTGATGATATGGCACTACAGAAAGTCAATGAATATTCCATGACTGAGCTATTCCCTGAATAACTTCAGAGTGGGAACTATCAGACTACAAACTTTTCCTTCTCTTCCCTTTGCTTTTGCAACTCCTATAGCCCACTCTTGTTATGGGGAGTTTTTCTTCCTCCCTCCCTTCCTCCCTCTTTCCTTTCCTTCCTTCCTACCTTCCTTCCCATCTTTTCTTTGATTTTTTTTCCCAAAAAATAAGGAGGTCATAAGAGCTGGAGAAACTGGGGAAGTCTTCAAGCAGAGTGTGAGACTTGAAGGATTTATGGGATTTAAATATAAAAAGGGAGGACACTGAAAGGGAAACAAATGCCAACTATTGAGTCCATCGACTCACATTTTGTGAATCCCTACCCTGCCTTCTATACCACGTTCTGGGAACACTGAGATGAATGTGCCACGAGTTGAAATGAGCAGTACATGTTCGTGGGCAGTAAGTGGAAAGCATGTCTAGAATAGTGGGAAATAAAGTCTAATAAGCAAAATGGGATAGGTTGTAAAGGGCCTAGAAAACAAACAGAGGAGTTTAGACTTGATACGTTTTGATATCAAGAGTCCTTTTAGGCTTTTGAGCAGGTGAGGGGGGAAAAAGTGGGTGGGAGAGATTTGAGAGAGGGAAGACTGGTATTATACAGACTAACAAGAGGCTGTGTGTGAGCCTAATTCTGGTAATAAGGGTCTCTAGGGTATGGCAGAAAGAATGGGAGGAAAGGAGCAGGGCACATTTTAAAGAAAGAATGGACAGAGCTTGAGGATATAGAGAATCCATACCTCCAGAATATGAGTTTTTAAACCTTAGGAAATGCCTAGTTACAGGCTACAAATCCTAAAAGAAGTTGGGTTGGGAATGGTAGGCTACAGAGAAGAAAAGAAATGAACAAAAAGGCTGCAGACTGGCGATGAGGTTATAACTGCTATGATCTGTGGCTAGTAAGTAGCCCAGGCCTTAGGTGTCTTCCAGTGAGGTTTAGGACTCCGGGTTTGTGAAGTACCTCTTTTTGAGGGAGAGGCTACCACACCTCTCGGCTTGTGGGATCTTAGTTCCCCACCCAGGGACTGAACCTGAACCCACGCACTCGGCAGTGAAAGCCCACTGGACCGCCAGGGAATTCCCTGAAGTACCTTTTTAAAAACAGGTGAAGTCTCTGAGAACCATTGTTTTGAGGGCACTATTTATCAGATTGAGCAACTCCAAAGCTAGAGACAGAGCAGGGGTCATTTTAGAAGGCTTCGCACACAGAGAAGCTTGTGAAAAACAAGTTTTAAGGAACTAGATCATGAGGTCCTGACTTGTGGGTCTGAAGTGGGGCTCAGGAATCTTTACCAAGCTTCTTAAGGTGATGCTAATAAAAAAGGTGCTCAGGAGACCCTTTGAGAAACATTTAGAGAAAGATAAGCTAACTGCTCAGGGAGGACTGGGCTGGTATCTGCAGGTATGCCTTCTCCAGATCCATGTGACTTCACCACACAGAGCCTCAGGAGTGCTAGACCATTCTATCCCATCAAAGTTATTCTGCTCCACTGGCTGTGAAGGAGAAGGAGATATTCATGTTCCAGGACACTGGCTCAGACAGGCTTATTGAGTGAGTCTAAAGACTTGTAGACGTCAAAAGGTTTTTAAGAATAATCATCATAACGTAGTAATGAATCAAAAACATGCAGACATTTGCTTAAATGACCCTGTAGAGACTGGAGTTTTAAAAAAGGAAGGGGCTGCCCAGATTCAGGGATCTAGCAGAATGGACTTGCTTGAGAAAAATCAAGCAAGACAACCAAAGAGGACTCTTGGGATTGCCCCACCAGGACTTCTGAGGCCACTCTAATGAAATGACTTACAAATGTGGTAGAATAGCCTCTATGGCACCCACATGGGCCTAATTCTGGTTGAAATTGCACAACCAGGGTGGGCTGACAATCTTTGGGACACAAAGCAAGGTCCAACATTCAAGACTTGGCAGACCTGACCAAGACTTTTCTCCTGCCTTTGAATTTATATAGTTCCTTAATTATATGTCCCTCATGCCCCCTTAACACTTTTTCTTTTGTATTAAAAGTTGTGCTCTTGTCTCAACCTTCCTTTTAGATTGGAAACTGCATCTTTTCCATCTTTATACCCCCCACAGCACTTCCACTAGGCTTCGTGAAATACAGTCATCTTTGTTACATAGAAAATTCTTATATGAGTTTATTTTCTCAGACTTTATTTGGTCCTACTGGCCTTTCTGGTTCTAGCACCCCACAATTAAAATTAATATAGCTTTATAATACTTTTTAATATCTCATAGGATGTGTTCCCCTTATTATTCTTCTTTTTCAATATTTTCTTATTTTTTGGCCATGCCACGTGGCTTGCGGGATCTTAGTTCCCCAACCAGGGATCGAACCCAGGCGCCTGGCAGTGAGAGGGCCGAGTCCTAACCACTGGACCTCCAGAGAATTCCGTTTCAATATTTTCTTGGTTATTCTCGCGGTTTTTCTCAAATGAACTTCAGAGGCAATTTACAAAAAAATAAAACAAAATTGCATTGGGATTCAGATGGAGATTATGTTCAACTTATACATTAATCTGGGGGAAATTTTTTTAACCATAATAATTCTTACCTCAAGGAAAATAGCTTGTTTTTCCACTTATTCAAGTTTTTTCTCATATCTCTCAGTAGAGTTTATAGCTTTTTTCATATACATCCTTATAATTGCTTAAATGCCTAATTGCATAATTGCCTAATTATTTTTGTAATTCTTTCTGCCGTGAATTAGATATTTTTATTTTGCCATTATAATAGTTTTTAAGTCATTATTGTTGGCATATACAAACACCACTGGTTTTTTGTTTTTTTAATTTATTTATTTTATTTATTTATTTTTGGCCACGTTGGGTCTTCATTGCTGTGCGTGGGCTTTCTCTAGTTGCAGCAAGCAGGGGCTACTCTTCGTTGCGGTGTGCAGGCTTCTCATTGCGGTGGCTTCTCTTGTTGCAGAGCATGGGCTCTAGGTGCAGGCTCAGTAGTTGTGGTGCACGGGCTTAGTTGCTCCGCAGCATGTGGGATCTTCCCAGACCAGGGATCGAAGCTGTGTCCCCTGCATTGGCAGGCGGATTCTTAAACACTACGCTACCAGGGAAGCCCACCACTGGTTTTTAAATCTTTATTTAGTAACTAGATCTACAACTATTTTAGAACATGTGTCTCATAAGTCAGCTGATCATATTGGCAAAAACACTTTACCTGTCTGTTATGTACGTAATTTACATTAATTAGCTAGTGCATTTTCTTGGGCCATTATGAATGTAAATTAGGTTTAATCAGGAAGTGCTATTAAAAACTTAATCATACATTGTCTGCAAGACATCCATCCAAGAAACCCACAAAATTTAATTTTAAAAAAATTTTTATTGGAGTATAGTTGATTTATAATGTTGTATTAATTTCTGCTGTGCAGTAAAGTGAATCAGTTGTACATATATATATATCCACTCTTTTTTAGATTCTTTTCCCATATAGGTCATTGCAGAGTATTGCGTAGAGTTCCCTGTGCTATACAGTAGCACAAAATTTAATTCTAAAACAAGTGACAGCTTTGCAATAAAAGAGCAATGTCCTCACTTGGCTTATAGTTTACTAAATTTGAATACCCATGCGGAAACTAATGGTACTAGTAAGTAAGTTTGGTAATAACAGCTACCATTTATTGAGATTTTACTATGTACCAGCCATTAGGATAGACATTTTGTATTAGTTATTTCAATTAATGCTTACAACAACTCTAGTATATAGGTATTAATATTCTCATTTTACAGATAAGAAAACTGAAGCTCAAAGAGCTAAAATTGCCTATCTATGGTTACATAGCTAGTTAATGATAAAGATAGAATTTAGACCCAAGTTGTCTGACTTTAACTCCAAAGGCATGCTTTTGACACTTGATTACTTACCCTGAGGTATAATACTGTAAATTTACTACAGTAAATACTGTAAGTTTACTATAGTATATACTTGACTCTCACAGATGGTTAAGACCACAGCGTAATTCTGCTCAGTGCCTTAATTTTGTTACCTCAAATAGAATGAACACAACCAACCAAGATGGGATAACTGGGACTGAATTTACACTTAAAACAACTTAAAAAAGGAATAAAATATTTGAAAAAAATGGTTTCAATGGATACCAGGTTATGAAAGTCAGTGATCCCTGAAAGATGGAAAACAGATGATCCTTACAATTTTCTTAGCTAAACGACTGGAAATTTTCCAGGCCATGCTGCAATGAGGGGGAAACCAGGCAAACTGGCAATCTCCTTGAGTTGAGGAGAGACAATGCTGGGAATCTTTAGAGGTCAAAGCATATACAGCTTTTGGAGCAGAGTTTCAGAGAGGAAATTGCTGCACAGAGAAAGAACTCCAGAAATCTTCAGAAGATCCCTCCTAGAGTATATAGCAGAATATGAAGAAACTACCCAAGGCTGGGGAGAGAACCACTGAAAAAGATTAGTGGGGAAAAAAACCAAGATCACACAGGGCTGGAATGAGTACCTATTCCTACCATTCACCATGGAAAAAACTCATAATTCACATGGCATCAGGACGAGTACTCAGAAGGGTTTTGCATTAATACTGGGAAAAAATTAGTCCCAGACTAAAGATTGCTGTGGTCCAGCCTAACAAAGCTTAATATCAAGACCAGAAAGAATAAAAATGTTTCCAAGTACCCAAAACAAAGCTCAAGAATATTTACAGGAATACAAAAATATACATCACCCAACAAGGTAAAATTTGCAATGTCTGGCCATCCAAACAAAATTTAGCACACATTCAAAGAAGCAGGAAAATATGAACCTATAATTTGGACAAAAATCAATCAATAGAAACCAACCCAGAAATGATACATATGATAGAATTAGTAGCAAGGACATTAAAATAGTTGTTGTTACCATATGCCTTATGTACAAGAAGCTAAAGAAAGGATTGACCATGTTAAGTGGAGACATGGAAGATATAAAAAAAGACCCAACTCAAATTTATAGAGATGAAAAAGATACTGGATGAGATTAATGGCATATTAGTTGTTGCAGAAGAGATCAGTGAACTTGAAGACACAGAAATAAAAAATGAAACAGAGAAAAATGACTGAAAAAATATACATACAGGCATACTTCATTTTACTGCACTTGCTGTTTTTTACAAATTGCATTTTTTACAAATTGAAGGTTTGTGGCAACCCTGCATTGAGCAAGTCAATTGGCGCCATTTTTCCAACAGCATTATTTTTAAATTAAGGTGTGTACATTTTTTTAGACATAATACTATTGCATACTTTATAGACTACAGCATAGTGTAAACATATATGCACTGAGAAACCAAAAAATTTGTGTGAATCACTTTATAGCGATATTCACTTTATTTCAGTGGTCTGGAACTGAACCTTCAGTATCTCCAAGTTATGCCTGTATACAGATTATCAGTGAACTCTGGGACAATTTTAAGCAACCTTATATATGTGTAATTGGAATTCCTGAAAATGGAAGGAAGGGAGAATCAGAAAAAAATATTTGAAAAAATAATGGATGAATCTTTTCTAATTGTGATGAAAACTATAAACACATAGAGCCAAGAAATTCAACAAACCTAAACACAAGAAACATGAAGAAAACTATACCAAGGCACATCATAACCAAATTTCTTAAAACCCATGATAAAAAGAAAATCTTAACAGTATTTATAGGAAAAAGGCACATTATATACAGAAGAACAAAGATAAGAACAATACCAGATTTCTTGTTGGATATAATGAAAATCAGAAGACAGTGGAGAAGACATGTTTAAAGTGCTGAAAGAAAAAAAGGCCCCTGACAACCTAGAATTCTATACCCAACAAAAATATCTTTCAAAAATGAAGGTGGGGCTTCCCTGGTGGCGCAGTGGTTGAGAGTCTGCCTGCCAATGCAGGGGACGCGGGTTCGGGCCCTGGTCTGGGAGGATCCCACATGCCGCGGAGCGGCTGGGCCCGTGAACCGCAACTGCTGAGCCTGCGCGTCTGGAGCCTGTGCTCCGCAACAAGAGGTCCTGACGGTGAGGGGCCTGCGCACCGCGATGAAGAGTGGCCCCCACTTGCCACAACTGGAGAGAGCCCTCGCACAGAAACGAAGACCCAACACAGCCATAAAATGAATAAATAAATAAATTTTAAAAAAAAATGAAGGTGAAAGAAAGATTTTTTTCAGATTAAAAAGTTGAGAGAATCACCAACAGAACTATACCACAAGAACTCTTAAAGAAATTCTTTAGGCAGAAGAAAAATAACACCAAATGGAAACTTTGTACATTCTATACACAAAGAAAGGAGAGTATCAGAAATGGCAACTACATGGGTAGATAGAAAAAAATTATTTTTTATTATTTAAATCCTTTAAAAACAGTTCAACTTTTTTCCCATTTTTTTGTTGTAGTAAAATACACATAACAGTTCAACATTTTAAAGCAAATATAATAACAATGTTTTGTGTGCTTTAGAACATTTGTAGAAGTAAAATGTATGACTCAATAGCACAAAGTCCAGAAAGGAGAAATGGAAGTATACAGATTTAAGGTCCTTTTTTTAAAAAAATAAATTTATTATTTTTTTAAATCTTTTTTTTTTAATTTTAATTTTAATTTTTTTTGGCTGTGTTGGGTCTTTGTTGCTGCGCGTGGGCTTTCTCTAGTTGCAGCGAGTGGGGGCTACTCTTCATTGCAGTGCACAGGCTTCTCATTGCAGTGGCTTCTCTTGTTGCAGAGCATGGGTTTTAGGCTCACAGGCTTCAGTAGTTGTGGCACATGGGCTCAGTAGTTGTGGCTCACGGACTCTAGAGCGCAGGCTCAGTAGTTGTGGTGCACAGGCTTAGTTGCTCCACAGCATGTGGGATCTTCCCGGACCAGGGCTAGAACCCATGTCCCTGCATTGGCAGGTGGATTCTTAACCACTGTGCCACCAGGGAAGTCCTTAAGTTTCTTATACGATATGTGAAGTGGTATAATATCACTTCAAGGTAGATTGTGATAATTAAAGATGTATATACTCTTAACTCTAAAGCAACTACTAAAATAACATAATAAAGTTATAACTAATAAGCCAATAAAGGAGATAAAATAAAAAATACTCAATCCAAAAGAAAACAGAAAAGGGAAACAAAGAACACATGAGATAAATAGAAAACAAAAAACAAGATGGTAGATTTAAACTCAGTCATATCAGTAATCACATTAAATGATTATTAAATGGTCTAAATATCAGTATTAAGGTAGACATTGTCAGACTGGATAGAAAAGCAAGACCCAAGTGCAAACTGCCTCCAGGAAGCTCACTATAAATACAAAACCACAAATAAGTTAAAAGTAAAGGAATGGGAAAACGTTATACTAGCACTAATCAAAAGAAAGCTGAAATGGCTCTATTAATGTCAAATAAAGTAGATTACAAGGCAAAGAATATTACTAAGGATAATGATAAAGAGATCAATTCACCAAGAGGATATAACAATCCTAAACGTTTATACACCTAACAACAGAGTTCCCAAATACATGAAATAAAAAACTGATAGACTTGCAAGGAGAAAGAGGCAAATCCACAATTATAGTAAGAGATTTCAACATCCCTATATTAATAATCCATAAAACAAACAGAAAAACATCAGTAAGAATATAGAAGACTTGAATAATGCTAACAACTGGTATTTGACCTAACTGGTAATTATAGACGAATCCATCCAAAAATAGCAGAATACACATTCTTTTTAAGAAGAGAATGTTTGTCATGATTGACAATATTCCAGAACATAAAATAAGTCTCAATAAATTTTAAGTAACTTAAGTTACACAAGATATGCCCTTTGACCACAGTGTAATTAAATCAGAAATAAATAGCAGAAAGATCTCTGAAAAATGCCCAAGTATTTGGAAACTAAATAACACACTTATAGATAATCCATAAGTCAAAGAAGAAATCAAAAGAAATGTTGTAAAATATTTGAATTGAATAAAATTTATGAGATGCCAATAGAGCAGTACTTGGAAACTTATACTGCTAAATTCCTGTATTAGAAAAGGAGAAAATTCTTAAATCACCTTAAAGAACTAGAAAAAAAAAAAAAAAGCAAATGAAACCCAAAGAAAGGAAATAATAAAATTGAGGTAAAGAGGAAATAATAAAGATTTAAAACATAAACTAATGGAACAGAAAAGAGAAAAAACAGTAGAGAAAATAAATGAAAATAAAAGTTGGTTATTTGAAAAGTTCAGTAAAATTGATAAACCTGTAGCCAGACTGATCAGGAAAAAAAGAAGGAAGACCTAAATTACCAAGTTAGAAATTAGAGAGAGAGATCACTAGAGAGTCTACAGATATTGAAAGGATGAGGGAATACCAATAAATCAACAATTTATTTTTTTAATAAATCAGCAATTTAGATGAAATAGACAAATTCCTTGGAAGACAAAAACTATGAAAGTTCACTCAAGAAAAAAATCATATAACAATATTCCTAAATCTATTAAAGACACTGAATTTATAGTTAAAACTCTTCCCACAAAGAAAATTTCAGGCCCAAATGACTTCACTGATAAATTCTACTAAAGATATAAGGAAGAAATAATACCAATTCCACACTAACTCTTCCAGAAAATTGAAAAAGAAGAGAATGTATGCCAACTCATTCTATGAAGCTAGAATTACTCTCAAACCAAAATCAAAGACATTACAAAGAAAGAAAACTGAAGACCAATATACCTAATGAATATAGCTGTAAAATTCTTTACAAAAATTTTAGCCATTCAAATCCAACAATGCATTAAAAAGGATAATACATTATGACCCAAGTGAGATTTATCTCAGGAATGCAAGGTTTGCTTAAACATTCAAAACTCAATGTAATTTACCATTTTTACAGACTAAAAAAAAAGAACCTATATGATTGTTTCAATAAATGCATAAAAAGCATCTGAAAAAATCCAAAATCCATTTCTGATTTTTTTTAAATCTTAGCAATCTAGAATAGAAAAGAACTTCATCAATCTGATAAAGGGCATATACAAAAACCTACAGCTCATGTTATATTTAATGATTAAAGACTGAATGTCTCTTTCTATGATAAGGAACAAGGCAAGGGAATCTGTTCTTACATCTTTTATTCAACATTGTATTGGTGGTTTTAGCCAATGCAGTAAGGCGAGGAAAAGAAATAAAATTCACCCAGTTTGGAAATGAAATATTAAAACTGTATTTATTTGAAGAAGACATGATTGTTTATGTAGAAAGTCCAATGAAATCCTCCAAAAGTCTGCTAGAACTACTAAGTAAGTTTAGCAAGGTTGAAGCATTCAAGATCAATATACAAAAATCAATTGAATTTTTATATAATAGCAGAGACAATAGAAATTGAAATGTAAAAAAAATCATTTATAATAGCATCAAAAATATTAAATTCTTTGTGATAAATCTATACAAGACCTATATGCTGAAACTATAAGACATTACTGAGAGAAATTAAAGAAATTCTAAATAAGTAGAGATATACCATGTTCATGGATTGGAAGACTCAGTACTGTTAAATATCAATTATCTTCATATTGATCCAACACAACCTCAATCAGAATCCCAGGAGGTTTTTTAGAAGTTGACAAGCTTATTTTAAAATTCATGTGGAAATACAAAGAACATAGAATAGAATAGCCAACACACTTTGAAAAAGAGGAACAAAGTTTGAGGACTTACTCTCCCTGACTTCAAGACTTGGAAAGTAATTAACAAAGTGTAGTATTAGAATAAGACAAATAAGTCAATAGTTCAAAATAGAGAGTCCAGGAATAGATTCACACATATATGGTCAATTGATTTCCAACAGTTACAAAGTATAGTCTTTTCAGTAAATGGTGCTAGTGCTGGAACAATTAGATAACCATAAGCAAATGGTTATGAACCATTTGGAGTTCATTTTATGAACTCCAACCCATAACTTCACACCATATACAAAAATTAATTTGAAATGGATTGTAGACATAAGTGTAAAATCTTGCTGTATGGTGAGATAACAATAGAACGTTTAAAATAAAACATAGGAGAAAGTTTTGTGACCTGAAGTTAAGCAAAGATTTCTTAAATATAACATGAAAAGCACAACATATAAAAGAAAAAATTAGTAAATTGGACTTTATCAAAATTAAGAACTTCTACTCTTCAAAAGACACTGTTAGAGACAATGAAACTCCAAACCTCTGACTGGAAGAAATTATTTACAAATAACTTACCTGTCAAAGGACTGGTTTCCAGAATATAATAGGATACATAAGAAAACAAACAGCTCAACTTTTAAATAGGCAAAATAGTTTAACAGACACTTTATCAAAGGAAATAAATAGATGGAAATAAGCTAATTAGAGAAACACAAATTAAAACCAAAGTGAGATACCACTATACACACCTATTAGGATTTCTAAAATTGAAAAGACTGATCATATCAAGTGTTGGTGAGGACATGGAGCAAATGGAACTCTCATGCATGTCAGATCTAGGATTTGACTTTAACCTACTTATAAGTTGATAAGTTAGCTTATTGTTGTTTTGTGGGTGCCAATAGAGACATGAGACTCTTGGGTCAAAGTACTCTATTACTCACCAAACAGCAAGCAGCATAAGCATCAGCCTTTTGCATCAGTTCCCCTTGCCCTCAGATTCAACAGGGGCAACACAGAGGACCCAGATGCCTGTCTGCAAACATGGTGAAATGTTTTACATGAGAGGAATGCTGAGCTTGGGGAGCCCACTGTTTTTTGTTTGTTTGTGTTGTGTTGTTTTATTGTAACGCCTATAGTTCATTTTATTTACATATCGTAATATTTTTATAGAGGTATAATTGACATACATTATACTAGTTTCAGGTGTACAATATAATTACTCAATATTTGTATGTATTGCAAAATGATCACCATAATAAATCTAGTTAATTGTCACCATCCATATTTAGAGAATTTTTTTTCTTGTGAGGAGAATTTTTAAGATTTACTATTAGTAACTTCAAATATGCAATACAGTATAGTATCCATGCTGTACAATACATCCTCATGGCTTATTTATTTTATAACTAGAAGTTTGTACCTTTTGATCCCCTTCACCCATTTTACCCACTGACACCTACCCCCTGCCTCTGGCAACCACCAGTCTGTTTTCTGTATCTATGAGCTTTGGAAACCCATTGTTTTATAGCAAGCAGTAAGCAAGCCTGATTTTTTGTCCTAGGGAGATATTACCGCATAGTTTAATGTTGCTTGCTACACAGACAATTCTGAGAAATGACCTGGGTAAAGAGCTGTCAATGCCTTGCATTCTTGGAATACTCTGTAATATGAAAGGGAGCATAAGAGATCCATGGCAGAGTGTCTCTCAACAACATACCCCCTCAGTTTACATCATCTTGGCTTATGATGAATTTTCACATGAGTAAGTCATTCTGTTGGCCACTCTGATTAATCTGTCTGGAACATAGGGACTGGAACCAAATCCATTCAATTTATCTCATACAGTATAGGCCACTGTCAACAGGTCTCCAAGCAGCGGGATGAGGCCAACTTGCAGTATTGACCTCAACCATGTTCCCCAGAGCTCCAGACTCAGTCAACTGTGAGGGAGATTTATAGGGCAGTAAGATCAACAGGTCTTATTTCAGAGAGCCAGGATGTAGTCTAAGACAAGTCTCAATCACCATATAGTACAACCAAGGCTACTCAGGCATTAGGAGATGCATACGATTTTGTACCAGTAAGATTGAAACATGGTTATGCCACTCTGTGTGTTTGCATATATATAGGGGGAGGGGTCCACCTTTGGGAGCTGACATTGATAGCATCAGGCACAGAAGGTACAGTATCTTGACCATATGAGTTCTTCTGTTTTCATAGCACATGGGCAGGGATGACAAACCCAGCAGCAGGTGAGATTTTCAGCCTGAAAGCAGTCTGCCTCAAACAAATCATACAATTGTTTTGCCAGGTTGTAGTGCTAAATCTAAAGGACAAAGAGAACATTAATTGTTCCCTACCTCTCCACAGTTCTTAGGGCATAGGATGTTCCTTTCCCAGGTGCTGGGGTTGTTGCTCTCCTTCCATAGCCACAAAATCAGTGTGTCCTATCCCAGTAGCTATAACTTCACCTTTTCTCCAATTCTTCCCTACCCACACCAGACTTTTTATCTGAAAGTGTCAAATGCGAGTGACACAAGGATATTTTTTTAAGAATCGATGGAGACACATCATATCCCCCACCTTAGCCTGCTTGGGCAACTGTAGGAAGACTTAGTGAGTAGTATACTCAACCAAGTAGTCATTGTTCTCATGATTTAGGACCATGTCAATCTAACAAAAGAATCCAGGTGGCTGAACCAGAATTAAGTTTGAATACCTGAGACGTCCTTTTGGCTAAGCAGTCCATTAGAGGGTGCAACAACCAGGCTGACCTGGAGTTGCTGTTAGGGTAAAGAAAGGCACGTTATGCCCAGGAATGGTCAGGCAGAATCCTGAATTTCCAAAATAGGTCTATGTAACTCTTCACCCCATTCACCCTGATCATTAGCCAGTAAGCAATTAAGAGGAGATGATTCCTTTCTAGAGACAGCCACATTCCATAACCAAACTTCCTTTCTAAGATACGTGGACCAGAAGAGCTGAGAGAGATGTCAGAAATTATTTTGAGTTGATTTTTTAAAAGACAATTCCATGACTACTACTATTCAACATTGTACTGGAGGTTCTAGCCAGGGAAATTAGGCGAGAAAAAGAATAAAATGCATCCAGATTTGAGAGAAAGAAGTAAAACTATCTCTATTGACATTATCTATCTCTACATGATATGATTTTGTACATAATAAATCTTAAGGAATTCACACACACACAAAAACTTTAGAACTAATAAGCAAGTTCAGCAAGGTTGCAGGATACAAGATCAAAATACAACATCAATTACTTTTCTATACACCAACAGTTAGCAATATAAAAATGAAATTAATAAAACAATTCCATTTACAATAGCCTCAAAAAGAGTAAAATGTTTAAGAATAAAGTTTAAAAACTGCAAGATTTGTACACTGAAGACCAGAAAAGCACTGTTGAAAGAAATTAAAGAAGATCTAAACAAATGGAAAGACATCCTGAGTTCATGGATTGGAAGACTTAATATTGTTAAAGTGGCAGTAATCCCCAAATTGAGCTATAGATTCAACTCAACCCCTTTTAAAATACCAGCTGCCTTTTCTTTGTAGAAATTGTCAAACTGATCCAAAGATTCGTGTAGAAATGCAAGGGACCTAGAATGGCCAGAACAGTCCTAAAAAAGAAGCACAAAGTTGCAGGATTCACACTTCCAATTTCAGAATTTACTACAAAGCTATAGTAATCAAAACAGCATGATACTTATATTAGTCATGGCTCCCCAGAGAAACAGAACCAACAGGAGATACACACACACACAGGGTGGAGTAGTAGTATAATATTATGGTGGAGTAGTAGCCCAATTTCCTCCTGGTAGTCAGGATCAATCGCACCAGCCAGTACAGTAACTCCCTTCTTTACTTGTTGATTCAGAGATATGAAGAACCCAAGGTGGCTTGGTAGTAGTCTTAACTTGCAGTTCAGTGTAATCATTGTTGTGTTTCCCGGTGGAAGCATTTCTCCCTCTGGAACTAAGACATTTAGACCAGAAGAACATAAAGTTGTGGGAACATGAAGCAAAAATTTTGCTAGTGGGTAAAAGTAAGTGTTGCCACTCCCATTTTCACCACTCCATCCCTGGATCTATGAATCCTGGCTATCAGAGAAACAGCACCATATACAGGCATAGCTTGGAGATATTGCAGGATCAGTTCCAGACCACTGCAACAAAGCAAATATTGCAATAAAGCAAGTCACACAGATTTTTTTGGTTTCCCAGTGCATATAAAAGTTATGTTTACACTACACTGTAGTCTGTTAAGTGTGCAATAGCATAATGTCTAAAAACACAATGTACATAACTTAACTAAAAATTATGCTGTTGGGAAAATGGTGCCAGTAGACTTGCTCCATGCAGTGTTGCCACAAACCTTCAATTTGTAGAAAAAATGCAGTGTCTTACAGAGCAGTAAAATGAGACACAATAAATCGAGGTATAGCCTGTACTGGATGCTGATTCAGAACCTATACAGTTGACCCTTGAACAACATGGATTTGAACTGTGCAGGTCCACTTATACGCAGATTTTTTTCAATAAACAGGCACTACAATACTACACAATCCGTGGAACTGTGGATTTGGAGGGCCAACTGTAAAGTTACATGAAGATTTTCAACTGCTCAGAGGGTAGGCACCCCTAACCCCCAAGTTGTTCAAGGGTCAACTGTACAGTCGTCTTTCGGTATCTGCAGAGGATTGGTTCCAGGACACCCCTCCCCCTCGTGGATACCAAAATCTACAGATGCTCAAGTCCCTTACATAAAATGGTGTGTTTGCATATAATGTACTCACATCCTCCTGTATACTTTAAATCATCTCTAGATTACTTATAATACCTAATACAATGTAAATGCTATGTAAATAGTTGTAAATACAGTGTGAATGCTATGTAAATAGTTGCCAGTGCATGGCAAATTCAAGTTTTGCTTTTTGGAAATTTCTGCAATTTTTAAAAAATATTTTTGATCCCCAGTGGTGGAATCCACGGATGCAGAACCTGTGGATAAGGGGGCTGACTACAGCCTTCTGGAGAACCTTGCCCCACCCCTGCAAGATATTGCCACCTAGCTGGCCCTGTAATTGAGTCTTCAAAAGCCCATTCTGGGACTTCCTTGGTGGTCCAGTGGCTAAGGCTCTGTGCTCCCAGTGCAGGGGGCCCGGGTTCAATCCCTGGTCAGGGAACTAGATCCCACATGCTGCAACAAAGAGTTAGCATGCTGCAACTAAAGATCCCATGTGCTGCAACTAAAAGATCCCACGTGCCGCAACTAAGACCCAGTGCAGACAAATAAATAAATATTAAAAAAAAAAAAAAGCCCATTCCACCATTCTATCAATCCAGCTGCTTCAGGATGGTGGGGAACATGATAAGACCAATGAATTCCATGAGTGTGGGCTCTTTTCTGTGCTTTTTTTTCCTGTGAAACAAGTTCCCTGATCAGAAGTAATGCTGTGTGGAATACTGCATTGGAAATGGCATTCTGTAAGTCCATGGATGGTAGTTTTGTCAGAAGCATTGTGTGCAGGGAAGGCAAATCCATATCCAGATTAAGTGCCTATTCCGGTAAGAACAAAATGCTGCCCCTTCCATGGTGGCCCAAAGCAGTCAACCTGCCACCAGGTAGCTGGTTGATCACCCCAGGCTATGGTGCTATATTGGGAACTCAATATTGGTCTCTGCTGTTGGCAGATCAGGGACCCAGTGGTGGCCATAGCCATGTTGGCCTCAGTGAGTGGAAGTCCATGTTCCTGAGCCCATGCATAACCTAAAACACTCACAGACACACCCAGAAATAATGTTTAGCCAAATTTCTGGGCACCTGTGGTCCAGTCAAGTTGACAAATAAAATTAACAATTATAACATTGGCATGCAGATAGACATATAGATCAATGGAATAGAATTAAGTGTTTGTAAATAAACCCATCCATCTATGGTCAACTGGTTCTTGACATGCATACCAAGATCATTCAATGGGGGAAAGAACAGTCTTTTCAACAAATAGTGCTGGGATAACTGAACAGCCACAGGCAAAAGACTGAAGTCAGACCCTTACCTCACCCCACACACAAAAGTTAATTCATAGTGGATCACAGACCTAAATGTAAGACCTAAAATTGTAAAACTCTTTAAAAAATATATACAGGAATAAATCTTTGTGACATTAGTTTAGGCAATGTTTTGTAAATATGACACTAAAACAACAAATGAAGAGAAAAATAGATAAATTAGGCTTCATCAAAATTTTAAATGCTTGTGCTTCAAAGGACACCATCAAGAAAGTGAAAAGCTAACCCACAGAATGGGAGAAAATATTTGCAAATCATGTATCTGGTAAGGATTTTGTCTCCAGAATATATAAATAACTCTTACAACTCAACAACAAAGACACAAATGACCCTATTTAAAAATGAGCAAAGGATTTGAATAGACATTTCTCCAAAGAAGATGTACTAACGGACAGTAAGCATATGAAAATATGCTCAGCGCCACTGGTCATTACAGAAATGCAAATCAAAACCACAAGGTAGCATTTCACACCCATTAGGATGGCTATAATCAAAAAGAAAGATAATAGCAAATGTTGGCAAGGATGTGGAGAAGTTGGAACCCTTGTGCATTGCTGATGTGATTGTAAAATGGTACAGCCACTTTGGAAAACAATTTTGACAGTGCCTGAAAATGTTAACAGAGTTATTATATGACCCAACAATTCCACTCCTAGGTGTATACCCAAAATAAATGAACATGTATCTACACAAAACTTTTACATAAATGTTCATAGCAGCATTATTCAAACTAGCCCAAAAATGGAAACAACCCAAATTCCTGTCAACAAATGAATATGTAAGTGAAAATATAGTATATCCATAAAATGGAATATTATTCAGCCTTGAAAAAGAATGTACTGATGCATGCTACAACATGGATTAACTTTGAAAACATTATGCTAAATGAAAGAAGCCAGTCACAAAAAAATACATATTGTATGATGGTTGCACAATTCTGTGAATATGCTAAAACTGCTGAAATTGTACATTTCAAAAGGGTGAATTTTATATGTGAATTATATCTCTATAAAGCTGTTACTTTTTTAAATGTTTATTCCATCCCTCAGTGATTCCAGCAGTTTGAGTATGATAAGGGGACTGAAAGGTCTATCAAATACTTTGACTATCAGTCCATTGTTGAATGAGCTTTTGCAATAAAAGGTACATTATTATCATCATCCAGAAAGCCAAAATCATGTTAGTTTTAAGGGCACAGTGGTGTGGCCAGAATTGGCTGATCAGACTAGAACAGCAAAACCATAATTTAAGAATGAATCGACAGCAATGAGAAGCCCTCAGAAGGGCTCAAAGTTCTGATTCATCAATTCCCCAGGAGCCAGTAGGATCAATACCCAGTGCAATATGGCCTCTTTTCACCATGAGACAAATAAGGCAACTTTTGACAGAAGTCACAAGTCTGGCATGAGTGGTAGCTTCTGCATCAGAAACATAGAGTTCCTTTGTTGTGTGCCCAGTCCATGATGTGCTACCATGTCCAATGTGATGATGGATCTAGGTAGCAGGTGTGGCAGTCTGGATGGTGCAAGCTTGATCAGCAGCTTGATTCCAGGTGGTCTTATCAGAAAGTGAGCCCTGGACTTCCCTGGTGGCGCAGTGATTAAGAATCCGCCTGCCAATGCAGGGAACACGGTTCGATCTCTGATCCAGGAAGATCCCACATGCCACGGAGCAACTAAACCCGTGTGCCACAACTACTGAGCCTGTGCTCTACAGCCTGCGAGCCACAGCTACTGAGCCCGCGCACCTAGAGCCCGTGCTCCACAAGAGGAACCACCACAATGAGAAGCCCGTGCACCGCAACGAAGAGTAGCCCCCGCTCACTGCAACTAGAGAAAGCCAGTGCGCAGCAATGAAGACCCAACACAGCCAAAAATAAATAATTTATTAAAAAAAAAAAAAAAAGAAAGTGAGCCCTTATTTTGTATATCACATGAGTGATCCAGACTGTTTGATTGGCATCTGCAGTTTGTTTCCACAGTTCATGACCCAAAGAGAGGTGCCTTTAATCTGCCAGTCTGTAGTCTTCTAAGCAGCAAACCAGACAGCTAGGCCATTGGCAACAGCCCAAGAGTCAGTTAAAATATATAGCATGCCTAGTCCTAAGGTAAAGGTGATGGCTTTCATTTCAGCCCATTGTGCTAATTGGCCCTTACTGCAATTGGTCTTCCAGAATTGTCATTGGAGCCAGCCAGACAGTGGACACCATCAGCTTTCATTTTAACAAAACCATCAGTGAACCAGGCTTAGGCATTTAGGATAACCTCTGTGAATCAAGAGCCCAAGTGAGTCAGTGAGGGGAGAAAGTTTTCACATAAAGTGGACTTGTCACTAGGGCCAGCCCAGCTATGCACTTGAATATACCATTTCCATTTGACTAGTGAGGCCTTTTGAACCTTTCCCTGGTTAGGTGTAGAGTTCTTGTTCACCCACCCAAAATGGGACTATCAGGCTGGAGAGTCACACAGCCTCATGGGTCAGCATTTGACTTCAACATGGGCTTAGTAGCAGGTTAACAGTTGCCTTTTTTTTTTAAGGGTTGTACTTGGTGGCTGCATCAGGCAGGTGGTGCTGCTATCCTAGGAAATGGCCTCTAACCTCTAACTCATGCTCTGATTTCCCTTTTTCCTCCTAGGAATCCGTATTGTTTCTGCTGGACCACTTGTTCCCTGTTCAACCAAACAAACATCTAATGTTTTTACTCCCCACAAAACTCAAGGTCCTTATTGTTGATATCATTTATTTCAGCTTTGGGAACTCCTGACTCATTGCCACATGGCCTTTTTACTGGGTCCCTGGGCTTGCTGTCCATTGTCATCCCTTCCTCCTCCCACCCTGAGGAGAATGAGTAACAACAATTCAGGCACCATTTTTAGATGGTTGGTTTCAATCCTTCCTCTCAAACCGCTCAGCTTCATTAATAGGTAGGGTACTGGGAGACCTTTTCTCCCCATCTCCCACCCACCACTTGTGCAAGCATATTCACTACCAGATCCCAAAGAGTGTCTTCATAATCCCAGTCCTTGCCTGAGGGGCCCAGATCCTTTGTCTTTCAAAGAGTCATGTCTCTGTCAGCAACCCATCCTCAGAATTCTCAAGTCTGGGATTTGATTTTATCCTACTTACAAGCTGTGTAAGACAAACCTACTAGTCTTCCTGAGTAGAGAAAAACTGAGTTCTTTGCTCCTGCCTTTCTCTCCTATGTGCCTCCTTTACTCTCACACTTCTACCACATTCACAACGCTTCTGACACCATATATGTGGCGGTCTTTCCCCACACCAAGCAGTTCTCGGCACCACCAGCTCATTGTTCTGCAATTCAACTCAATTCTGACATTATCTACCCAAAAATAGCAACATATTCCACAAGTTAAGGAGTCAGTTCCACAAAGTACACCCCAGCCCCACTTCAGACGCCAGTCACAAGCTCAGGTTATCACCTGTGCTTCTGACCAACGAGGTATAGAATGGAAGTTCCAACAACACCCTCCTTGGGTTCAACTGATTTGCTAGGGCGACTCACAAAACTCAGGGAAAACTTACTTAAGTTTACCAGTTTATAAAATCATATGATAAAGGATACAGATGAACAGCCAAATGAAGAGCTACACAGGGGCAAGGCTGGATCTGAGCACAGGAGCTCCAGTCCCTGTGGAGTTGGGATGCTTCACCCTCCTGGTATGTGGATGTGTTCACCACCCAGAAGCTTCCAAAAACCCATGCTATGGGGATTTTTATGGAGGCTTCTTTATGTAAGCGTGATCAATTAACTACCTTTCTAGCCCCTCTCCCCTCTCTGGAGAAGTGGGGGATGGGGGAAGCTGAACATTCCAAGCTTCTAATCATGACCTGGTCTTTCTGGTGACTAGCCTCCATCCAGGGGCTAACCAGGAGCCTGCCCAGAGTCACCTCATTAGAAAATAGATGTTTCTAAAGGTCTTATCACTTAGGAATTTACAAGGGTTTTAGGAGCCCTGTGTCAGGGACAGGGTCAAAGACCATATATTAGAAGAAGAGAGGCTACTAGTATTCTTATCACTTAGGAAATTACAAGGGTTTTAAGAACTCTGTGCCAGGAAGTGGAGAGGGGGCGGTGCAGAGACCAATATAGATATTTTCTTTTATCTTACACAAACTAATAAGTTAGCATGTTACTGTTTTGTAAATGCTGGCAGGACACACAAGAGTCCTGAGTCATAAACGAAGTACTTTGTTGCTCACTGCATAGCGAACAACATGAAGCATGTTTACATTGATTCCCACAGTACTATGGGGGTAACAAGGGGGGCCCAGAGGGATGCCTAATGCTTCCAGTGGCTTGCATTACGGGAGAGGAATCCTGAGCTTGGGGAAACTGCTGTTTTATAGCAAGTAGTAAATAAGCCTGGTTTTTGTCACAGAGGGTGACATTATATCATCCCTCAAGATTGCTCACTGTAAGTGCAATCCTGAGAAATAGCCTAGGTAAGGGACTGTCAGGGCCTTGCACTCTTGGCGTACCCAGCAAGATATATAGGATTGCCAGGGACACATGGAGGGGTGTCTCTCAATTAATACACTGCTGGCAGGAATGTAAAATGGTGCAACCACTTTGAAAAATAGTTTGGCTGTTTCCTAAAACGATAAACATACATGTAGTATATGACCCAGACATTCCACTTCTATGTATTTAACCAAGAGAAATGAAAGCATGTATCCATACAAAGACTTATACATGAATGTTCATGCAGCTTAATTTGTAATAGCCCAAAGTTGGAAACAACTGAAATTTCTATCAACAGGTGAATGGATGAGCAACTTGTAGTATAATCATACAAGGGATTACTACTCGGCAATAAAAAAAGAAATGAACTATTGATACAGGCAACAACATGGATGTATCTCAAAATAATTTTGATTTGTGAAAGTGGCCATAAAATAAAAGAGTACCTTATAGTTCCATTTATATAAAATTCTAGGAAATGAAAACAAATCTATAGTGACAGAAATCAAATCAGTAGTCACCTGGGGACTGGGTTGAGTATAGGGGAAGGTGGGGCGTGAGCAAATAGAGGGATTAAAAGAGGCAGGAGAAAATTTTTCATGGTTATGGATATGTTTATTATCTTGATTGTAGCTATGGTTTCACCAGTATTTACAGATATCAAAATGTATCACATTACGAACTTTAAATATGTGCAGTTTATTGGCTATCAATTATATTTTAATAAGGCTGTTAAAAACAGAATGAACAATGTTGTTAATCACAGTATATTTTGTAATAACAAAAAACTAGAAACAAAATTTTTATTAATAGGGAATATTACATAGCAACTGAAATTGCAGTTGTATATGTACATTCACTGAAATGAAAAAATGTCCACAACATGTTAAGTGAAAAAGCAGGCTACACAGCTTGCGTATTGTCATTATAGCTACCCTCTATTGAGCATTAACTCTGTGCCAGGCACTGTATTAAGAACTTGCGTTATCTTGTTCATGCCCATAACTACCCTGTGAGGTAGGTGCTACTATTATCTGCATTTGACAGATGAGGAATCTGAGGCACAGAAACTTGGTTCAAGATTCGAAGCTCATAAACTGAAATTGTAACAGAATATTGCTGATTCCACAGCCTAAATTCTGAACCTCTCACTATATTACACTATTTTTTCTATCCGGGATTAGGATGATCCTCCCTCCCTTTTTTTTTTTTTTTTTTTAAGGGTGTGTGTGGTATATACACATAGAAAGAGAATTGGAAGTAAATTCAAATGAATATATGTCTAGTTATGGGGACTAGATTTCTAGTGATTCTTACTTTTCCCTAGACTTTTATGTATTGTCTGATTTTTGTAATGAGCACATATAAACATATCAACTTTTCTAAACAAAAAAAAAAAAAGCAAATTTCAGTTGAGGTAATAGAAATGATAGCATGGAGCTTCTCTTCTTGTGGTACACTGTTTAAGGGAAAAGTCTCTGGAATAAGATTACCTAATCCATCAATTTTATAGCTGTATAACTCTGAATGTGTTTCTTAATCTTGCTAAACTCCAGTTTCCTCATCTATAAAATAATAGAACCTGGAATTGTTGTGAGGATTAAATGAGATAAAGCATATGAAGTGCCTAGTACAAAACCTGGCACAGAGTAAGCTGTCAATCTATTTTTAGTTAATAAGTTGTTATTATCTTGAGTTCAACAAGCAAGTTGCCTGACATTTTAGGCATTCAATCTAGATGTCAATAGATGTCAAGAGATGTCAATCTATTTTTTAGTTAATAAGTTGTTATTATCTTGAGTTCAACAAGCAAGTTGCCTGACATTTATGCCTTCAGTCTAAAACTTTTAACTACCCATAAGTACAATAAGGTAGAGAAAGGGCAATTAAGAGGCCCAGTTTTAGTCTTGACTCTGCCGTGCAACAATATGTAACAATGGGCAAATCTCTTTATTTCTCTGGAACTCAGTTTTCTATTCCATAAACTGAGGGGGTTGGACTAAACAACTCCTAAAGTCCCACTCTGTTCTTAAATTCTGTGATTCTCAGATCATGAATTCATTCACTTCTCACTGGATATTAATTGAGCATCTCTGGGGCCAGGCCCTGCAGGAGGACCAAGGGATACAGTGGCAAACAATGTATTTAAATGCCTTCCCTCTGGAGCTTACATGATAGAAGAGAAATACAGGCACTGAACACATCACACAAATATTTATAATTTTATTCACTCTAAGAAAGAAAAGTACAGGTTGCTGTGAGAATGTATACTGGGGAGTCCTAACACAGTTTAGGGGGTCAGAAGGTGTGTTAAATAGGTAACAAAAAAGGTAACAACCAGGCAAAACTACTTGAGGCTAATTCCATCTCATTGTGCAACAACTACTATAGGAATTCAAATAGTAAACAGTAGATTTAAACCACAGTGCCTTTTGGCATCTCCAATAAGTTCATAATACCCATGCAGTGGTAGTATTTGTTCCTATTATTCGTTATACAGCATTGAATCTTTCAACAGTTCATGAGCCAGTTAGTTCTGTAAAAACAAGGAAATGTCTGTGGTGGAAGTCTGTCAAATGGGCTGTGCCTCATATAGATGGCCCCTCATTCCAGTTGTCCCTGAGATGTCATAAAACATTTCCCTAAAGATTTTCTTTCATAACTGGAAATGGAATTTTTCTCTTGTTCCCACTTTCAACCCAAACTCTCCTAAACCTAAGATTACAGAGGCTCCAAGGCAAGTTCCATAAACTCTGTCCCATTGTTTCCTGGAGAAAATCAGACTGGGGTCTCTGTGGTGCCTCTGGAGTTCATAGAATGGCTATGGGGGCATTGGGTAGAAATGAAGAGATGGGAAATTGGGGCAGAATTGGGGTCCTCTGAGAGGGAGAGAAGAGTGACTGCCACTTCAGCACTGGGAGGCTTGAGTCTCAGACCTGACTCTGGCCCTGACTTGCAGTCTGACCCCAGGGTGACACTGAACCCCTCTATTCCTATTTCTTTTTTTTTTTTTTTTTTTTTTAATTTTATTTATTTATTTATTTATTTATTTTTGGCTGTGCTGGGTCTTCGGTTCGTGCGAGGGCTTTCTCCAGCTGCGGCAAGTGGGGGCCACTCTTCATCGCGGTGCGCGGGCCCCCCACCATCGCGGCCCCCCCCCCGCTGCGGGGCACAGGCTCCAGACGCGCAGGCTCAGCAGCTGTGGCTCACGGGCCCAGCTGCTCCGTGGCATGTGGGACCCTCCCAGACCAGGGCTCGAACCCGTGTCTCCTGCATTAGCAGGCAGACTCTCAACCACTGCGCCACCAGGGAAGCCCTATTCCTATTTCTTCATTGAAATATTTCCTTGACTCATCTTAGGAGGATGGGAGATGAGCTCCCTGAAATCAGGAAAAAATCTTCTAAAATCTGTAATGTTCTATATTCTTATTTTATCCTCTATAACTTATTTTGCCTATTTTTCCCTGGGCTGCACACCTATAATGCATTTAACAACTATCTTTTCCTCTGTGTGGTATAAGGGAAATTTGAGAGGCAGTATATTGAAATAGTTCAAAACAAGTCACTTAACTGCTCTGTGCCTCTGTCTTCTCAACTATTAAATGAGAATAATTCCTAGTTTATAAGGTCATTGTGAGAGTTAATTGAGATAAGATATATAAAGTACTTAGCACAGTGGCTGGCACATGGTAAGAAATCACTATTTGGTAGCTGTTATTATTATTACTGCTGGGCTAGGCCATATCCAGATCTTTCTAGAGGGTAAAAAAGCTAATAATTAAGGATTATAAGATGGTAACCTGAGTCTTGGACTGCTATTTATATCACTTACACTGCCATTAACTCATTTTCCCTTCACTTTGAGCAATGTAAGAAAGGAGGGGTTTACAGAGTAGTAAAGGATTAAGCAGAAATTGCCGAAAGGATTGAACAATCACCTCAGTGGTCAATTGTCTGAATTGTTTACTATAGTATCTTGAGTGCCCATGAGGCTTGACACAAAATAGATGCTCAAAAAATATTTTAATTTGTTGAAATTGAATGAACTAATATACTGAAACTCACTGAGAACCTAGATGTTTGCTTTGTGTGATTTTAGACCTTCAGGAAAGTCAACCCAGTCCAAAAATTGCTTAGTTCATTACCTGCACTAGTGTCAGACATGCCGTCACTCAAGATCCATTCTTTTGAGTTAAGACTTTGTATCATAAAAAGGCTGTTAAAGATGCCTGAAGATGCCTCTTTACAGAGAACCTAAAAACTCCTTCATACTGCAAGCAAAAAGGAAGGAAAGCAGGAAGAGAGGGAGGGACTTAAATAGTGCTGGGGATTTCTCCATTGTTCCACTCAATACTGTTATTATGAGTGTTAAATGGGAAGGAGGAATTTGCTCTCTCCTCATTTTGCTGAAATATTGGCTTCCCTGTGCACCGATGCCGAACAAAAGTATGGAGACAGAGATTTTGGAGGAAGAGAGATGGCTTTATTTTTCTGCCAGGCAGAAGGGAAGACACAGCAGGCTAGCGCCTCAAGAACTGTGTTCCCCCCCCTCCTTTGGGAATCGGAGAAGATTTTATATGCGGGGCTCGCAGTCCGGGGTATATGATAAGGATCAAAGTAGTGAAGGTCTTGCATTCTTCTTCTTCCTGCATTATTTCAAAACAGTCACAGCTGGCGTCAGGCAGCCGGGTAATTGGGTCCGTTTGTCTCTGGTTATTAGCCTGCGACCTTTTTTCTTAAATGCAAATGCTACAAGGGGTGATTTGCTGCAAGGGAGCGCAGGATGTAATTCACATAGTGTTAAAGAGCAATAGGTTATTCCTGTCCTGCCCCTAGACGCAGACTTAAGAGAATGGACTTGAGGACACGGGGAGGGGGAAGGGTAAACTGGGACGAAGTGAGAGAGTAGCATTGACATATATACACTACCAAATGTAAAATAGCTAGTGGGAAGCAACTGCATAGCACAGGGAGATCAGCTCGGTGCTTTGTGACCATCTAGAGGGTGGGATAGGGAGGGTGGGAGTGAGGTGCAAGAGGGAGGGGATAGGGAGATATATGCATACATATAGCTGATTCACTTTGTTATACAGCAGAAACGAGCACAACATTGTAAAGCAATTATACTCCAATAAAGACGTTTAAAAAAAAAAGAGTACTAGGTCAGCTTCGTGAAGTACAAATCTAGTTACAGACACTATAGATTAGTAACAGTTAAAAAAAAAACAAAAACTAGGAGTGATTAACTCTTTCAGGCCAGGTTATGTTTCTTCTCTAGCCTGTTTACTGTTCCCTTTATTTTCCTTGTTCTCAGGAGAGGGAAAACTTCATTTCTATTTTTGCTGCAACAAATTCCCCACTGCTAGTTCATCCCCTCCATATCAACGGAGGAAGGGAAACAGGCGTCATTCGTATCTGGCTGAGGACAAAACTTCAGTTTTGCTCCACTTGACAAACACCAGCTGTCCGGCCCAGGGGCCCATCTATCTCATATTTCAAATCCCCCCTGAGAGACATGAACCCCAAGAAATCTTTATTGGGAGGATGAGGGACGACAGTCTGTCTTCTGTAGCTTCTTTAAGCTGGCAAGGGACTCGGAGACCGTACCTAGTTGGGGTCACGGAGCTTTCACCCTGTCTGATAAAGGGCCCCAGGGTGCCTTCTGTTGTTGTTTTGGCAGGATCTGTTCGGAGAAACGGCTGGAATCTTTGCATCATCATTACCTTGATGTGAACCTATTGTAATCTGGAAGAGACAGAATTTAACAAATAGTTTAAAAAAACAGAAGCCAAAGATTAGTAAAAGAATTACTGTAGCCCGGGTCCCAAGCAGGATTAAAAGCCATGTTCCCTTTGGTAGTAATTTTGATCCTGATCTAGATAGAGTCAGCGCTTGGGTTACCCTGTCTAAAGGAATTAAAGCCATTTGGTATGTTCGTATATATAATTTTATGTCCTCTTCTATTAGCCCAGTGTGATTGATGTAGGTTTAACAGATCCTGTTGGAAGTATTTGGGGGAGTGACAACCTAAATGTTAACAGACAAAATAGATCTCATTTCTTTTTAGGAGAATAAGCCTGAAACCCAGTCTAGGCCTGGCACTTTGGGGAGAATTGTAGCCAGGTAGCTGGTTATCTAGTTTCATCAAAGTAGGTTTTAACCTTTGATGTGGTATTAACATATAAGTAATGGGAGCTATTGGTCACTACATATGTGTTTTCTCTTTTTGTTAATATAAGATCTAAAGCAATTTTATCATCTAAAAGTGTAATAGTTACAAGAGGAGACCTTTAAGAAGTAAGGTTGCTGTTACCAGCTGCCAGCAGACATTGTTTTGAGAATGGCTGGTGGCATCCCAAATCTAACACAGTTCAGAAAACTCAAGTTCTTAGCAATAAAAGAACTTGCCTAAAATCACACCACAGTGTCACCATTAATGATGTCAGTGTTTCTCTAGGTATAAGATGCAAGAACTGGGGCTCGTAAAATCTTCTCCTGAAAGTATTTAACTATCTGAAGGCCTGTCCTGTCAATTTTTCCCAGAGCATAGAGTGCCTCATTTCAGATCTCCACCCTGAACTCCTTGTAGCAGGTGTTGAAGGTCACCAGCTACAGCAGTTCATGATTTAATCCTTGTAGAAGTAGATGGCAAGTGTCAGTTTTCAGTCAGCAGGACCCCTTTTTGGTCATAATTTCAACCATGGTTTGGGGCATTTCATGACCATTTTGTCCCATGGTGCTAGGAATGCTCATTCCCAGGTCTGGCAAAGATTTTGCTGATAGGCCACTCCATGTGCTGTTACTGGACTAGGCCTTTACTAGTATCCAAAAGTCTCTGGACACCTGTCTTCCTAGTCTCTTATGGTCCAGGACAATATTCCCCCTTGTTGCTTCTTCTCATATCTAGAGTTAAGACTATTGCAATCATTGATCTCATATGGAACTATATATCATCATTTTATCAGAGGCTCAGTCACACTTTTGGTAACGTAAGAAACAATAATTTTTTTTGAAATAGGCAAAATACAAATAGCATAGCTGGCAGTATTAATAAAATCATAAGTAAGAATTAAGCCAAGAAGTTCCATTAGGTGCCGCCCAGTATATCCCAGGTCGTGTTAGTCTGTTCTGTACCAATCCCTATTCTTCAGGGAAATTATATATTGGCATTGTCCGTAAGGTACTCAGCCCAGTTTCCTAGTGTTACTAGACTGATTATCCTTAGTATGATTTAATTGTTCCCAGCACAGAGGAGCCTTTAACCTTAAGTTACCATAGCATGGTGTTAATTACATAAATCCATCCCATAATTGTGGGAGGTTTTATTCCTTGGCTGAAATGTTGCTTGTTGCTCTGATTGAACTTTGAGTAATAGAGGAAAATTCATACTTATGGTAAGGGTCAGAGCAGGTGTTATTAATTGGTCAGGTGAGGGGATCTCATCCAGTAATATCAATAGTGGCCTGAACATGAGTATAATTTTCCTTTTAAGATAAATTTCCTAAGAGTCAACCAATTAGAGCCTTGGAGTGGATAAATCCACTCAGGTAACCCAGAAGTACTAGACATAGGTAATTGGCCACAAACCCAACAATTGGATTGATTTTTAAAACTAGCATAGGATCATGCCTATGATAGAAAAACATTTGATACATATGCAAAGGTCCAAGAAGTCAAGAAAACATTATAAATGGGCAGATGAGTCAGGTCCAGGATCTTGGGTAAGCTGTTTACTTCTGATGTTGTCTTTTTCTCATCCTGGTGTGAGTGTAGTTTCTCCTGTGTTTGAGCGTTGTTTTAAGGTGATTTTGAGGTCAGCAGTCCTCCCTACAGGCCAGTCCAGTGCAGGGGCCCTTTGTGAGTGGAAATTAATCCAAGAGTTAATTCCCTTTAGTTTTACTGTGTATGAGCTAGTTAAGAGTACCTGATAAGGGTCCTTCCATCCAGTTTGGAGATAGTCCTTTAAATTACGTCTTTTCCAGTATGTATAATCCCCTGGTTGTAGGTCAGGGGGCATCTGATCTTCATCCAAAAATAGATTACTGAGATAAGCTTTAGAAACAAACTTAGAGTGTCCTTTAATAATTCAATTAAACTTTTTAGCAATATAACATAACAGCAAGGAACTATCTGGGAAGTGAGTCTTAGTAAACACCTTAATTAACAAAACTAGAATTTAATATTCAGTAAAACATAATTTTTTTTCTTCATTGTGAGGGCATTAACCCTGCAAGACCCGGAAGGCTTTATCCCATCAAATAAAAAATGAGGTTTGTCAGGGAGCACAAAAAGCCAAGCAGCTATCTTGTATTTTCCATAGCCCTGACTGTTTGATTTACAGCTATTGTTTACCCATTTTAAATTCCCTGATTTAGGAGTAGACTGTTATCATGTTTTAAGGACATCAGGATGGGAAAAATCTGACAATGAGGGGTTAATTTTTGTAAGACATAATGAACTTTATCTACATGTGCCATAATCTTCACAGATCACTGTGAAATCATACTTATTTACTTTACCAAAGTAACAAAAGATGTTAAAAGTAAGTGTAAATCACTTAAAGGCAAATAAATTTACATAGTCTGTTATTAAAGCAGCATTCCAAGAAAACTTTGTTCTCTTAACAGAGGGAGAGAACCAAATTTCAGTCTGGTCTCAATAAACTTGGCCTGATGATTTATATAACTGTAATTAATCATATAGGCTTTTTGCTTGCTGAAACTGTAAGGAGTTTCAGACTGAAATTTTAAAAGACCTCTCAGGAAAGTCACACCAACGGCTTGTCACAGATTTCGCTTACCAAATCTAGGTGAATTCCTCCTTTTTCATGGTCCCAAAAATACCTTGAGATTTCTGTACCTGTTAGTGAGGTAGCCTTCCTAATTTATCTGATAAAGGTGCTGGGGACCTAAGAGTTTCCAGTCTCTGGAGGGAGCAGATAGAGAGAAAAGATAAATGTTTTAATTTTACCCATAGGTGTAAATTACCAAATTGGTGTAAACCATAAGTAGCTTGAGGAGAAGAGCTTC